>NC_068299.1:23545742-23864283 GCF_025860055.1 Xyrauchen texanus | reverse complement strand
TAACTTCATCAATGCATTGGCACAGGGAGTCAATGGGGCTGTAATCGTTAGGTGATAGGGCTAAGTAGATCTGTGTGTCATCTGCATAGCTGTGGTAAGCAATTTGGTTCTTTCTCATTATTTGGCTCATTGGGAGCATATACAGGTTGAACAGGAGTGGCGCAAGAATTGAGCCTTGAGGGACTCCGCATGTCATGGACGTCCACTCAGACTTATGGTCTCCTATACTCACATAATAACCTCTCCCTTCTAAGTATGATCTGAACCATTTTAGGACCATCCCAGAAAGCCCCACCCAGTTTTCCAGCCTGTCAAGAAGTATGTTGTGATCAACAGTGTCAAATGCAGCACTGAGGTCGAGTAGTACCAGTACTGATAACATTTACATTTATGCATTTGGCAGACGCTTTTATCCAAAGCGATTTACAGTTCAATTATTACAGGGACAAATCCCCCCGGAGCAACCTGGAGTTAAGTGCCTTGCTCAAGGATACAATGGTGGTGGCCGTGAGGTTAGAACCTGTGACCTTCTGATTAACAGCCCTGTGCTTTAGCCACTATGCCACCACCACTCCGATACAGGCAAATTATCACCACTGATAATTTGCCTGTATCAGTATTTAAGCGAATATCGTTTATTATCTTTATGAGCGCTGTCTCTGTGCTGTGATGCGATCGGAAACCAGATTGAAAATTGTCAAAGTATCCATTTGAGTTCAAGAATTTGTTCAGCTGATTGAAGACAACTTTTTCAATGATCTTGCCTATGAAAGGAAGATTTGATATCGGTCTATAGTTGCTTAATATGGTCTTATCCAGATTGCTCTTTTTCAAGAGGGGCTTGACAACTGCAGTTTTCAGGGAGTTTGGAAAACTCCCAGAGAGAAGTGAAGAGTTTATCACTTCTAGGAGATCTGCTTTTAAACAGTTGAACACACTTTTGAAAAAAGATGTGGGAAGTGCATCAAGGGCGCAGGTTGATGTTTTAAGGTGCTGTACGGTTTCTTCCAAAATGTTGCCATCAATTTCTTTGAAATCAGACATAGTAACTACTTTCTCAGGTTATGGTTTGATTTGTCTGACCCCAGCACAACTCAAGGATGTGCTGATCACCTTTCTGATATTATTGATTTTTTCAGAGAAGAAAGAAGCAAACTCACTGCACTTGCTGTCTGAGAGCAATTCACTGGGAATCTGGCTTGGGGGGTTTGTCAGTCTCTCTACAGTCGCAAAAAGAGTGCGTGTGTTGTTTAAGTTGCTGTTTATAATATTCGAGAAGAAAGTCTGTCTAGCTTTGCCTAGTTCCATATTAAAAGCATGGATGCTGTCTTTGTAGATGTTATAATGGACTACAAGTTTTGTCTTCCGCCACATGCGCTCTGCTTTTCTGCATTGTCTTTTCATATTTTGCACTGCTGTTGAGTTTCTTCAAGGTGCTTTTGTCTGCCACTCTTCTTCCTGACTTTCACAGGAGCAATATCATCAATTACACTTTTAACTTTTGAGTTAAAAGAATCAAGGAGAAAATCAACAGAGTCAGCAGATATACTTGGTGTTAAAGATATAGCCTTCATAAATAGTACACTAGTGTTCTCATTTAAGCATCTCTTCTTGACAGACACAGATCTAGCTTCAATGGCAGGAGAGATCAATATATCAAAGAAAACACAGAAATGATCAGACAGTGCTACATCCTTAATAACAATCGATGAAATGTTTAGACCCTTACTTGTAAGTAAATCTAGAGTGTGTCCATGATTGTGTGTGGGTCCATGTACATGCTGAGTCAGATCAAAAGTTTTTAAAACAGTTATGATTTCTTTTGTCATATTGTTTTCTGCATTATCTATGTGAATGTTAAAGTCTCCAGCAATGGCATAACAGTCAAACTTTGAGGTAATTGTTGATAACAGTTCTGTAAAGTCCTCAGCGAAGGCTGGAGAGTATTTTGGAGGCCTGTAAATAATGATAAGTAAAATGCATGGAGCACCTTTTAACACACTACCCAGATATTCGAAAGACGGGTAATTCCCAAATGATATTTGCTTACATTGATAGACATCTTTAAAAAGAGCAGCTAAACCCCCACCTCGTCTACCTTCTCTGCAGACACTCAAATAAGTAAAGTTAGGAGGGGATGTTTCATTAAGGACTGTTGCACTACAGCTGTCTTCTAGCCAAGTTTCATTTAGAAACATAAAATCCAGGTTGTATGTGATAATTAAGTCATTGACTAGAAGTGATTTATTTTTAAGTGAGCGGATGTTTAAAAGTGCTAACTTAACAGTTTTTGTCCCCACGGCAATCTTAGTTTGGCGTGTAATAGGCACCTGATTAGATGGGTTTGCTGTACGGCTTTTGAAGGCCTTAGACTTTCTATGATGTAATCGAACAGCAATAGAGAAAGATACAGGCACACTGGGTTCCCGCTTGTTTTGTAAACATTTGAGAAAGTTACTGTTATCATAGCAGGGACCCAACACATATCACTGAGAGCTGGTATCAGTTGTTTTTGGTTCACCTCGAGCAGATGGAGGAGGGTGTGAGCCCTGGCGTTGTGGCAGAGGTCGAAGAGCTCTCACAGGAGGAGGGGGAGGGCGAGCTGGGCCCACAGGTGCTTGAGGGGCCTGACGTTTTTTGCTTGATATCTGGGGGCTTGCAGCAAAAGAGTGGGATAGTTTGGTTCCAGCATACACCAGTTCTTCCATTTTCTCTGAGAAACACAGATGTGGAGATGCTGGAGAGAGGGATAACGTGTCTGGTGAGAGGGGCTGTAATATGCTGTCCTGGTTTCCCTGGATGTTTTCCAGAAAGTCGTCCTTGGGTGCTGAATCTTGGAGCAGTTCTAATATGTCACAGTCTGTCTGTGGTGAGCTTTGTGGGCAGGGCTCAGATGAGATTGTGTCCATGAGCAGAAATTGTTGTGGCTGAGTGGTGTTATCATTGTCCTTGTGTGATTTGTCAACTGCATGTCCATTCAGGTGCTGGTCTTCTTGAAGGTCTTCAAATTATTCTGTGTGTGTTGTGCTTCTTGACTGTCAGAACGTTCTACTTTCCTCTGTTAGGAGTTAGGTTTCTGCACACTGCCTAACAATTATTTCTCTTTTCTTTACAAAAAAAAAAGAAGAAAAGAATGACTGATAAACAAAGCAAGCGGTGTGTGTTCCTATGTTTACGCTCTATGGCTGAAACGGGCATGCACCAGTTTTGTTTTTTTGTGTTTGTGGGATGAGCATGCTGCTCTTGCATTGGGGCAGGGTGGGTGTGAGCATTGTGTTCTTTTTACAGTCAAAATGCTTCACACTCGTCTCGCTTACTTCCAAGAGCCAGCGCCCACTCTTTCATCGTGGGGCTCTCGCATAGATCTGGCTGAGGAGCGAGAGATGGGTCCATCCCTATCTCTGGGTGAGATTTTACAGAGCAGAAGTGGACCTCATCGCCTCCCAACAGACATCACAATGTCCCCTCTACTTCTCTCTGAGTCACCCAGCCCCCCTGGGTCTTGACGCGATGGCACATACATGGCCCAGAATAAGCCTGTATGTGTTTCCTCTGGTTTCCCAGGAGTCTTGGTCAGAGTTCGCCAGCAAGGGCCTTGCCTCTTACTGATAGCGCTGCATTGGCCGAACAGGGTATGGTTCTTGGAGATAATGTCTCTCCTCAACGGCTCGCCTTGGGCGATTCCGGACAGGAGGGACCTTCTGTCCCAAGTGCAGGGGACAATATTTCATCCCCGGCCCGAGCTGTGGAACCAGCATGATTGGCCCCTGAAGGGTACCAACTGAGGGACACTGGGCTTTCACATGAAGTTATTGAGACCATTCTAAGTGCTAGGGCTCCCTCTACTAGAAATTACGCAAATACATGTGGTGTCTTTGAAAGATGGTGCAGTGCACATAATGCAGATCCAGTTTACTGCCAGATTGCTTCAGTTTTGACTTTCTGTAGGAAAAAATTCAGCAGGCACATGTCCTGCCACTCTCAGGGTTTATGTAGCCGCTCTATTGGCTTGATTGACGAGGTGTCGTTGGGGAGACATCCTCTGCTCATTCGCTTCGTTCGTGGAGTCATGCGACTGAGACATCCTGCTAGGATCAGGATTCCTCCAGGATACCCAGCGTCTGATAAACTTCTGACTCTCAAGATGGTTTTTCTTATGGCAGTTACTTCTCTAAAAGTAATTGAGGAATCTGTCTGTCTTGCCAGCCTGCTTAGATTTTGCCCCAAGAATGGCTAAAGCAATTTTGCATGCTCATCCTGACTACCTGCCTAAGGTTCCTTTCTCGACTGTACATCCGGTCACTCTCAAAGCCTTCTGCTCCCCGCCGTTTACAATGCCGGAGCAGGAAAGTCTTCACAGATTTGTCCAGTCTGTGTCCTTCAGACTTATGTCCACCGCACTAGCCAGTGGCGTAAGTCAGAGCAACTATTCGTTTGCCATGGGGGCCGCAAAAGTGGGGCGGCCGCCACCAAGCAGACAATGTCGCATTGGGTGAGGGACGCTATTGCCCTGGCCTACGAGGTGCGCGGTCAAGCTTCGCCAGTAGGTTTCAGGGCTCACTCTACCAGAGGGATCGCCTCCTCTAAAGCCTTAGCTAGAGGTGTCCCTCTGCAGCATGTTTGTGATGCACATGTCCACAGTGCGGCGGCGTAGGTATTCTCGTTCCCAAAGCACTAAATTCAGCGCAGCATCAAAGTGTACCTTTTTGACAGGGAATGTCTCAATTACGTAACTGTAACCCCTGTTCCCTGATAAAAGCGGAACGAGATGCTGCGATTCATTGCCGCACTGGGATGCCCCAGGACTGCTCTTCAGACAAAATAACTGACGATGCACCTGTGACGCATCTAATTATAGCCCTGCTACAGGTACATCCAATGATGTCATCAGCAGAGGCTACAAATTCTAGTCAATTTCATTGACGTGTTGCACACATATTCACAGCTGGTCACAGCTAAAGTTGTTCCCAAAGCGCTAAATCAGCACAGCATCGCGTTCCGCTTTTATCTGGGAACAGGGGTTACAGTTAAGTAACCCAAGACGTTTATTATAATGGGGCATAAGTTTTGCAACTCAGTACTCAATACTCACTACTCATGAGTACTTTTAAATAAGCTACTATTTTACCCTCACTGGAGTAGTTTTTAGGAGAGCTACTTTTACTCTACTCACACTACATGTTGGGAAATAACATTACTTCTACTTGAGGATAATTTTTTAGTTCTCTTTCCATCCCTGGTTATCAGAGAAAAATGGCAGAAACATGGAACATATTTAAATACACAAACTTAATTAATTTGGATTAAACTACATTTGATAAGCATTCTCGCTCCTATTCCTTCTTATTTTTCTGTCTTTCAGTGTTTTATGTCCCTTTACCCCCTCATTTATCATGAAGCTTTTGTACTTCATCCCTCCATGATTCACATGCTTGCTTGAAGGCCCTTCTCATCTAACAGTCCCCCTGTTTTACAGCCCGTCTTTCAGAGTGGAGCAGGGGCTTCTCATTCTGGTATATTAGTGCTTCCTATAACATAAGACTGATGAGGGTGCATATTGATTGGAGGCAACACATTAAAAAGCCAAGAAGCACCTCCTACTTCAGCATCTCACAGAGCAGACAGAGCACCTCAGGGCTGCTCTGGCACTCTGGAGTGGGAAGATGGAGGGGAATAAAATGATTTTTTTTTCTAAAAAAGCAAATCTCTGCTATGTGAAGTACACAATGCCTCAGGTGGGAGATGCTATCAGAAATGTAACTTTTTGTTTTTCTAAATGTCAAATATTGAAATTACTTTCCACTAGTCATTAAATGCCCTATAATGTAAATATCACATATGAATATCCACCCCATCTCTTATTGTAGGGGTCGAAATCAGCTTGGACCTTGCATTACAATATTATATCTATATCTAGGTTGTGGTATGATATTGCAATTTAAAAATATGACATTTTGTGATCTTTACTCACTTGTTTCTCATTCATCTTTATTGAACATCAATCCTTTGTCCAACAAGTGCTGAATGTCCTGCTTAGTTTCATTGTAGAGCCAAAGAAGTAATATAGAGTATAAGCACATCAAAGTTATTAAAAAAAACGACTTTGAGAGAACCGCTTATAGTAACTTTATTCCAAGTCAATAGCATTATATAAAGACCCTTGCAGTCTAGATGTACACAGGGTCTGTATAGACATTCTTTCAAATGAAGCAAGTAATACAGACTTATGTCCTTAGTACGTTCTGAGTTTGAATTTTGTTTGAATAAATACAATTTTTAAAGGCTATACATTTGTTTTCTCACACACATTCCGTTAGTAGTGCTCAATTTCCTTTCTCACAAAAATGTTACAGTAATGTTAATAGTGTAACTAATTTTTTTTCATTTTGGTGTTAGTGTGTCAGTCAATACAGTATCTTAAGGAAAATATGCAATACTGTGAAATATCGATTTCCCCCCACCTCTAGTTCTCTCTCTAAAGGAATGGCTAGTGGGCCCATAAGATCTAAAGTGCTGCCCAGGAGCAAGTCCTCCCCAGAAGGTGTCTTGTGCCCACCTCCTAATTTATATTCTCTACTACTTAGCTTGATTAATTTTGATAACCACACCACCTTTTTGAACAGTCAAGCTCTCTTTTCACACCCTGGATCAATCTGTCATGAAGAGTCCTTCACTTCTCTGTTAATGCCTTTCTTCTTGAAAGTGTCATTTTAATAAAATAGCTATTAACAAGAATTAAAATTAAATTTACAAATACCTTGCACAGCTGTGGTGGATGCTGTTCATCCACCACAGCTGTGCAAGGTATTTGTAAATTTAATTTTAATGCTGCTTCAGCAAGAGGGGGATGGAAAAATCTGTGCTAAAGAAAGCTTGTTTGGATGCACTGTCACACTCTCACTCTTTCCCAGACTCTAAGGCCACTGCAATAGGTGAAAGTGGGGATATCAGGTAAACCTGTATGCAGAAGAGTCCAGAGGCCTGAGATCACTATTGAAAATGCTTCTAATTTGCATGTTTCTTAAATAAACCTGATTCAAAATCTGTACTATGTTAATCTTGATGACCCATGCTATCCCAGTACAATTTAACAATTGTTCAATTGGCGGGTCAAGGCGCTGCTCCCAGCCACGCCCCCCTCCAGTACCTTTCTTCTCGGAGGTGCATGACGAGCTGATGAGGTCGTAGGGGGCACTTTTTACTGCCTGGAATCGACCTCCTCACTCCTCCGCTCTCACTACCCTTGATGGTGGGGCAGCCCACGTGTACACAGAGGTCCCCCAGGTGGACAGAACGATTGTGATCCACCTGTGCCCCGAGAATGCCGCCACCTAGCGGGATCACCCAGGTACTCCCCTCCAAGGCCTGTAGGTTTACATCGTCGCTGACCTCGAAAGCCTACAGTGCCACCGGACAGGCTGCCTCCCTCCTGCATGCCATGGCTCTCCTGCAGGTCCACCAAGCCAAGGCACTTAAAGAACTGCACCTGGGTAGTCCCGACCCCATTGTGCTGCAGGAACTGCACTCTGCCACCGTTCTCACTCTCAGAGCCATGAAGGTATCGTGGCTCGTGGTCCAGGAGCGCCACCTCTGGCTGAACATGGTCGAGATGCGTGACATTGACAAGGCACGTTTTCTCAACGCCCCGAATCTTGATAGTGTTAGAGAACCTCAACCCCTTCGATTAAAGAAAAAAATTGAATAACTCCTGCACCATGGTACAATGATCACACTCATGCTCTCAAGAGAGCAGCTCAGAAAATGGAGCGCAAGTGGAAGAATACAAAACTAGAGGTATTTTGTAGTGCATGGAAGGATAGTGTCTGTAGCCAGAGACATGCACTAAAAGCTGCCAGGTCAGCATATTTTAGCAAACTCATAGAAAATATTCACAACAATCCTTTTTGTTTATTCAGTACTGTAAAAGAACACTACTCAACAGAACAGATATTCTGTCGCAGCACAAGAGTAATGACTTCATTAATTTCTTTACAGATAAAATTTTAATAATTGAATTATGCAATCATCTATCATAGCACCTGAAAACAGTGTCTCATAATTTTCCTCACATGCAACTTCAAACATTCGCTGTCATAGGTCTTGAAGAGCTAACAAAACTTAGCAAAAAATCAAAAGCCACAACATGTTTGTTAAATCCAAAACCAACCAAGCTCTTAAAAGAGGTATTCCCTGTAATCTAAGAACCTCTTATTAATATTATTAAGGACATGTCCCAAGAAACTTTAAAATGACAGTTATCAAACTGCTTATTAAGAAGCCACAACTTGATCCTGGAAAACTGGCTAATTATACCGATTTCAAATCTCCCATTTATGTTGAAAATACTAGAAAAGGTAATATCCTCCCAAATATGTTCATTTATACAGAGAAACAGTATATATGAACAATTTCAGTCAGGATTTAGGCCTCATCACAGTACAGAGACTGCACTTAACAGAGTTACAAATTACTTGCTCTTATCATCTGATCGCGACTGCACTTCTCTTCTAGTGCTTTTAGATCTTAGTGCTGCATTTGACACAATAGATCACGACATTCTCTTGAATAGGATAGAGAATTATGTTGACATTTGTGGAGGTTTAGGTCCTATTTAGCAGACCACTTTGTCTATGTAAATGTGGATTTGTCAAACCAAACAAAAGTAAAGTATGAGTTCCATAGGGATCAGCTTTAGGGCCTCTCCTTTTCTACTTGTATATGCTTCTCCTGGGAGATATTATCTGGAATCGTGGAATAAGTTTCCACTGTTAAACCGATGATACCCAACTTTATATTTCTTCAAAACATGATGAGATTTCACAATTCTCCAAATTAGCAGAGTGTATCAATTAAATAAAAGGTTGGATGGGCAGAAATTTCCTTCTTGTCAATTCCGACAAAACAGAGGTACTAATTATTGGACCAAAAAATGCTAAAAATAAGGCACTAAAATATAATTTGATGTACTGTTACATCATCTTCAACAGTGAATAACTTAGGTGTTATATTTGATACCAATTTGTCCTTTGAAAATCAAATTACCAATGTTTGTAGAACAGCATTCTTCCACCTCTTTATGAAAATTATGACATATGCTCTCTGCTGCTGCCGAAAAACCAATTAATGCGTTCATTATGTCAAGACTAGATTATTGTTATAATTTACTGGGAGGATGTCCAGCAAGATCAATAAATAAACTTCAATTGCTTCAAAATACAGCAGCCTGAGTGCTGATGAGAACCAAGAAATATGATCATATTAGCTCTATTTTATCATTGTTACATTGGCTACTTGTTAAATATTGTATTCATTTTAAAATTCTGTTAACTACATACAAAAATCTGAACGGTCTAGCTCTGCATTACCACGCTATATTCCATCACGTTCATTACGATCGCAAAATTCTGGCCTAAATCTACAAAAGGAAGTAGATCCTTTAGCTCCTAAACTATGGAATAATCTCCCTAACATTGTTCAAGGTGTTTAAGGCTAGACTAAAGACTCATCTATTTTCCAGGCATACACCTAATTTATCCTTCAACTCTCAATTAGGCTGCTATAGTTAGTTCTGCCGGAACCAGAAACAGTGATCATAATCTATACCTCTGCAATAAATTGAATGGCATCTATGCTAATATAACTTTATTTGTTTCCCTGTCTCAACCTCGGGACTCCTATCCTGAGTACAACAGAACCGGCTGGATCCAGCTCCATTCCTGCTTCGTGTTGGACTCCACTGCTACATGTCGCTGTGTGATGATGACTATTAGCAGCCGGTGCCAGCCAAACATAATTTCAGTCTATTAAGATGGACTTCAGAGGATGAATTGATGAACTGATAATTCATATGCCATTGCCTGAACCTTGGACCTCACCGAAATTACCGGCCAAGTTGAACTGCGATACACCTCACTGATCTCTGCCTGCATCACCTCGGTCTAATGATGGACTACACTCTTGAAATGGAATGCATAGACTATAAATTAATTGCCAACTAAACCCTTCATCAGCCAACTAACAAAGACAATTGCATCTATGTGAACTTCTGCAGTTAATACAGAATGGAGTTCAAAAACATTAGTCATTTATCTTATAGTTCATACAAAATCTTTATTTAAATACAGACACTTAACACTTACTTAGTTTAATCATTTTAAACCACGACTTGCACTATACATAAGTAATATTGGCATTATATTCATGATGTTAGCCAGAGGGGAACTGGCCCCCACAGTGAGCCTGGTTTCTCCCAAGGTTATTTTTCTCCCATTATCCAACATCTTAAGGAGTTTTGTGTTCCTTGCCACAGTCGCCTTTGGCTTGCTCACTGGGGTTATAAATATAATTATTATTTAATTACCTATTTTAAACACATTTCACAATTGTAGTTCATTAAACTACACAATGATGACTCTTAAGACATCATAGATATTACAGTGGTATCTTCTGTTAATGTCTGATCCTCTGTAAAGATGCTTTGAAACAATGTGTGTTGTGAAAGGTGCTATAAAAATAAAAATTACTTGACAGGGAAATTCTCTTTTCAGAGCTTATTTGGTATTTAATCTAACATACATGTTGTGGCTTTAAATGTTTCAATAAGTTTTGTTAGCTCTTCATGAACTATGACAGCAAATAATTGAAGTTGCTCGTGAGACACTGTTTTCTGAGGTACTGTGACAAACAATTGCCTAATTCCAATCTAATTTCTGATGTTTTCAGTTTTAACAGTAAGAAATTCATGAAGTCATTACTATTGTGCTGCAACGGAATATATGGTTCAGTCAAGGCTTTATGCCTAACCAATTTAACTACAGTACTGAATAAACACCTAGGATTGCTGTAGTTATTTTCTATGAGTTTGATCAAATATGCTGACCTGGCAGCTTTCCGTGCTGTAGTTATAGACACTATATTTACATGCACAACAAAATACCTCTAATTATGTATTCTTCCAGTTGCGCTCCATTTTCAGAGGTGCTCTCTTGAAAGCATGACTGTTCCCCTAGTACCCCAGCATGTTCGTTTACCCTCGTTGAGCTCCGAGATGAGACCAGCTCGCCTCACGGCCAGCTTAACTTCTCTTTCAGAGCCCGCGAGTAGGATGAGTCCTCGATCGCTGCATCGGAGAGCTCGCTGGTGCTGTCGCACGCAATGACTCGACTGGGCTGCCACCGTCGTGTCTGCCCGCACACTGAGGCTGACGCAGAACCATGCTTGCCTGGGCCGTCGTGAGTGTCAGGTTGGGGTGGAACCCTCCCCTGAGCCCTCAATGCTAGATGATTGGTTCCTGGGTTCAGGGCGGCACTCACAGCCATGCACCCCCCCCCGGTCCCTTTTTTCCCAGAAGTGAACGATGAACAAACAAGGTCGTGGAGGACACGTTTTTCTGCCTGAATCCGATGTCCCAGTACGTCCGCTCTAACTACCCTCGATGGTGTCTGGACAGGCCTCCGCTCTGGGAAGCTGACAAGGTTCGCTTTCTCATCACGCTTATCTCCCAGATCGGCCTATTCGGCGACACCGTCAAGGACTTTGCACAGGAGTTCTCGGTGGCGAAGAAGCAGACTGAGGTGATACAAAATGGCACGGCTCAAGATTCCATACACGACTGCTCGCCGAGGGCGTCCCCCTGCGGCAGAACCCTGTCGCTGTTATTAAGACTTCTCTGTCCCCTGCTGGAGGGTCGGGAGTCAAATCTTGTGTTCCTTTTGTTTTGTGTTCACCACACCCTTAACGGGCTGCGGTACCCACATTTTCAAAGAGAGGTTTCCTCACTCCTTGAGTCACACAGCCGGTGTTTACGACCACCATTATCATGGAAACCGGACTCAGAGCACCTGTGGCCTGGACGCCATGAACGCGGGCCCCCCACTTTGGCGTGCCCGGCCACACCACACTCACACCCATGGCCAGGCGGTTGTGACGAGCTACGAGGACAGTCAAAAAGCCCTCCTCCCCTGTCGCCGACCCTCCGACAACAGATATATGGAGAGAGGAAAGGGAACGCTGTCTCCAAACAGAGGCTTGACCACTGGATCGTGGATGCCATTGTTCTAGCATACCAGGCTCAGGCCCTGGCCGCCCCTTTGGGAATACGAGCACACTCTACTAGGAGTGTGGCATCCTCGTGGGCACTGGCCAATGGCACCTCTCTAGCAGACATCTACAGAGCAGCGGGCTGGGCTACACCCAACACCTTTGCGAGATTTTACGATCTCCGGGTTGAGCTGGTTTCGTCTGTGTTTTGTCAGGTACGAACAGGTAAAGTTTGGTAATATGGAACAGCTGGCCATGTGTATCACTTTTGTATGGCTCCTTTCCCCTCCACTGAGGTGAAAATGTGCTCCTTTACCCCCAGTCGAGTTCACAAAGTGATGGACCCTGGATGTGCTTCCTCCCTAGCCCTGTGGCTCGAGAATTCTGTGGAATAGAGCTTGTTTATAGAGCTCCTCCCCTTCATAGCAGGACCTACTACCTCGCCTCTTACGTGTGCAACTCTTGAGCTCACATGATGTATCGCCACATGTTAACATCCCATCTGGGCAGGGTGTGGCATCTGTGAGGTCCTTTCCCCCTGAAAGAATGGGAAAGGAAAAGAATACCTTACCTGACGCGAACAATAGCATTAACCCAGCCAAATCTATTACTCTCCGGAGAGATTTTTATATTGAGAAAAGGGCTCAGATCCCTCAGGGATTGGGGGTACTACATGATGTCATTTGGGGTGTTGGGGGAGGTTACGTGCAGACTGATGCTCCTGCTATTATGTAGGCAGCAGCTTGGTTGCACCTGCTTCAGCAGTTCACGTAACACGGTTCAGCTGTTGTGGCGTTTTTCTATAGGGACCACTAGTGTCACTACATCGACACAACGTTGAATGAGTGAGAGTAGGGGCACGTCATGGTTACTATCGTAACCTCCTTTCCCTGATGGAGGGAACAAGATGTTGTGTCCCTCTTGCCACAACACTGTACTAGCTGCTGAAATAGCCGGACCTTTTCTCGGCTCCTCAGTATAAAACCTGAATGGAGTGGGCATTCCAGATCAATTTATACCAGTTTGTCCATGCAAATTCCACTCGCCAATTCTCATTGGCCTATTCTCATAAATTGGGAGGTGTTCAGGGCTTTCAAGAGCGACCCCTAGTGTCACTACATTGACACAACGTCTCATTCCCTCCATCAGGGAACGGAGGTCACTTTATGTTTATATAAGCGCCTGTGTCTTCATTAAGTTATTATTTTTATATTATGATTGTGAGGTAAAAGTTTGTCAGTTTGACTATTTTTAATATCAGCTCATTTTTTACCTCTATGTTGGTGTGCAGTGGACAAACTGTAGGAAAAAAGATCTTCTGTGTTATTTTACTGAAGTAAAAAATACAGCAGACAGACTTTTTATACACGAAAATTATATAATGAATATCATTATAATTATTATCAGACTATTATTGTTGTCTTTTGATAAAAGTCATGCTTAGCACCTCAAACTTTGGGGAAATTATAGATTTGCTTTCTTATAATACCTCTACTAAGGTCTCTTTGTAGGTCTTTAGACATACAAAATTAAATCCCACAATGCACAAACACAGAGTAAAAAATTAAATTGTGCACATACACAATTGTCATTATGTATTAAATAATTTATTCAGGACCAGCTTGTGCTCAATCTTTTATTGTCATTTGTGAAACAGAAGCAAGTGCACCACAAGATGACCTTTATTTTTGCAGCTATTTCAGCAAGATTTTGCAATTAATCTTGAATCTTTCAAATACTACAAATACAAATATATAATAATTATACTGTCTATTTATATAATAATAATAATAATAATAAGTTTTATTTATATAGCGCCTTTCCAGAGCTCAAGGACGCTTTACAATAGACAAGCAACAATAAAGGCAGAGGACAAAGACAGCAGACAAAACAACAGCAGGTAGATAACAGTGAAGGTACAGAAAATGAGAAGGTTAGGTAGATGGGGCAGCACCCAGCGGGAAAAAAAAAATAAAAAATACAGTACAACTTAAGAGTTTTGACATTCAGCAAATAAGTGAGTTTTGAGCATGGATTTGAATTCAGAGATAGTGTTAACAGAACAGAGTGATCGGGGTAGAGAGTTCCATATTTTGGGTGCTACAACACTGAATGATCTACTTATGATATAATACTTATATCATAGTTATATAATAATATTTACTGTGAAATATTAATACTGCACTGTAAGTGTTTGGTTTGTGAGAGACACCTAATCACAGATATGAATTGGCATGTTGGTTTTTCAGCCCTTGAGCCTTATAAATATCGCTGTTTCTGAAATTCTCCGTGTCTGAAGGTGATGTTGGTCAAAAGAAGTTGCCAGAAAATATAAGACGCACTTCACTTCAGATTAACATCAGATAACACTGTTTGATTTTTTTCTAAATATTTTATGCTGTCAAGTGTTTATTTTCCCAAACAAGCTGTCTTTTTTTTGTTGTTGTTTAGAAAGATTAGAAGGAACACAAGCACTTTTTTTTATTAATATTTAAGCAGAGTGAGTGCGGGAAATTGTGTTGAGCCCGCATTTCGGAACATCTCGGGTTACTTAACTGTAGTTCCTTGACAGCGTTCCCTTTCCACCAAACACTGAAGCAGACAATGAGCTGCTCAGAACATCTAGACCTCTGCGTGCGGTTCAAATAGATACGCAAAGCACGTATCGGACACAGCAACGAGAAGGCTGGGTCTGCCTCCTCCCGGGGCAGCTTGCTTGCAGGTTCACGACCTCGTAGGAACCTTGGGTACGTAGCGCGGTCGCGGCCTCAGGATAACGTGAAAATGTGCTGGATCGAACTCCAGGCAGGTGTCGCTGACATAGAATGCTTGCAGGTCCCCAACCCTCTTGATGGAGGCTAACGCGACTCCAAAGGAGGAAATGGCAGGCGAGTTGTGACAAATGATGAGAGCGCACGCCTCCTTGGCGATTTATGTACGCTACCGTCACGGTGCTGTTTGAACGGATCAAGACATACTTGCCACGGATTAGTGGGAGAAACCTCCGTAGGGCAAAAGATACAGCCAGCAACTCTAGACAGTTGATGTGCCAACGCATCCGGGGTCCTGTCCAGGGGCCAACCCTGTTGAGAGGCGTCTGTGGTGACCACGACATGTCTGGACACCTACTGCAAGGCTACTCTGGTCTGCAGGAAGCAGAGGTCTGTCCAAGGGTTGAAAATCTGACAACAAGAAGGGGTGATTGTCACACGGTATTTGCGAGCGAATGTCAGACAGATTTTTTCTTCGGAGCCGACCGGTTGTGTGATCATCGAGCTGTGTGCCACGACTGCTTCATCCACCTCTGCAAGAGAGCTTCTGTTGGACTTTCTCCTCTCTGCACGCTTTGCAGACTCTGCCCCTGGGCGCTTCGACAGCGCTTCTCTCCTAAAAGAGTTGACTTCTCTGAAAGAGTTTTATTTTCCTCTAAAAGAGTTTGTTTTCTGATAAAAGAGCAACATACACAAGCTGGCATTGAACGTCCTTTTCAGGACGCGTCTTTGTAAAGATGCCCTTCTGCCACTGTGTTGTTCCTGGATGTGGCCGGTATCTCTCCAGATCCAACAGTCATAGACGCTGCCTCGTGTGCCTGGGAAGTGATCACATCAAGGCAGCGTTTGTGTATGGTTTATGTTCTTACTGCTAGGACATGGTCATGTCAACGTTGCTGGTCGCGGCTTTCGTTTCTTAAAACGAATGCCACTCCAGCCGTCCCCCGCGTTGCTCCTTCTTCACACGGGATTCCCTCGGTTTTGCCGGGCACAGCCCCACGAACCACCCGACACCAGGTACGCTCGTTTGATTCCATCTGCGCTTGGGACGATGGCGGCTCGCTTCACAGCCAGTTTGCCTCATCCCTGGAGCCAGGTCTGGATGATGACATCGCCGCTGCATCGCAGAGCGTTCAGGTGTCTGACGCTGAAGACCTGACCGGACTCCAGTCCTCGGGCCAGCCTGCCCAGTCAGAGACTGATGTGCAGATTGCAGACATGCTTTCCCAGGCCGCTGTGAGTGCGGGGTTGTTCTGGAACCCTCCGTCCTCTCCCAACCCTCGCGGCTTGATGATTGGTACCCCCTGTACCTTTCTTCCCGGAAGTGCATGATGAACTGATGAGTTAGTGGAGGACACCTTTTACTGCCCGGAACCGACCTCCTCGCTTGTCCGCTCTCGCTACCATGGACAACGGGGCAGTCCAGGGGTACACGGAGGTCCCTCAGGTGGACAGGGCGGAACTGCCCGGTACTCCCCTCCAAGACCTGTAGGACAATGTCTTCGCTGACTGCGAAAGCCTACAGCGCCACTGGACAGGCTGCCTCCACCTTGCATGCCATGGTTCTCCTGCTGGTACACCAAGTCAGGGCACTCAAAGAAATGCTGTAGGGTAGTCCCAATTCCGAACGTGCTGCAGGAACTGCGCTCTGCCACTGACCTTGCTCTCAGGTCTATGAAGGTCACAGCACAAGCACTCGGGTGGGTGATGTCCACCCTTGTGATCCAGGAATGCCACCTATGGCTGAACTTGGTCGAGATGCGCGACGTTGACAAAGCCTCTTTCTCAATGCCCCCGTCTCCCAGTTTGGTCTCTTCGGCAACACCGTCGATGATTTCACCCAGCAGTTGTTGCCGGTAAGGAAACAGATAGATGCCATCTCTCACATCATGCCGTGCAGTCGCAGCGCATGTTTGTCTGTTTGCCATGGGCGTCCCCCTGCGAAGAAACCACTGGCAGCTCCGCCTCAACCTGGCCCCAGCTCTCAGCCCCAGCGTTGAGTGCCCCACTCTTCTAGGGCCCTTAAAGCCCCTAAACGCTCCTGAGATGGTGCACCCAGGAAGCCAGACGTTTGCTCGGGAGCTGGTAGCAAGACCACTCCGTCCCCCGGTGGAGGGCCGGGAGGAAAATTCTCAGTTCTCCGGTTTTCTTTCGCCGCACCCCCTTAGAGCTGCAGTACCCAAATATTCAATAAAAGAGCAATTTCCTCACCTCCTGGTTCATTAGACAGGCGCGCCGTTCTCACGGCACCCCGGCACCAAAACCTTGCAGTCCCGGACATGGCCATCTTGCCTCCGGACCCACGACTGCCCAGCCCCAGCAGGCAAGTGCTGACAAGTCTCGAGGATTTCCATACAGGACCCCCTCTTCTGTCTACAACCCGCCCCATGCCGGTTGCACAGAGGGAGGTAAGTGCTTTGAGTTTTTTCTCAGCACCCAAGCCTCGAGATGCATGTTTGCCTCCCAGCGCAGTATTACCTGCTCCCCACCACCACGAGGCCCCACCCGGTACGTCCAAAACAACCATTCCGTTAGTGCCCCTCGCACAGAGCGTTGGCTGACCAGGACCATCCGACTCGGCTACGCGATTCAATTCACCAGGCTCCACTCCGTAGCACGGCGAAAACGGCAGCACCTTATGAGCAGAGACTGCCACTCTGCTACTCAAGGACACGATAGAGCCTTTCCCTCCAGCCGAGATAAAGAAGGGTTTTTACAGCCCTTAGTTCATCGTACCCAAAAAAGGCAGTGGGTTGCAGCCAATCTTGGACCTGCGAGTTCTCAACTGGACTTTACACAAACTCCCGTTCAAAATGCTCATGTTAACCTGCGTTCGGCATCAAGATTGGTTCGCACAAGTAGATATGTAGAACGCATACTTCCACATCTCCATTCTGCCTTGACACCGACCCTTGTTACGGTTCGTGTTCGATGGCCAGGCATATCAGTACTAGGTCCTCCCCTTTGGCCTATCCCTGTCCCCTCGCTTCTTCACCAAGGTTGCAGAGGCAGCCCTTGCCCGCTGCGGGAAATGGGCATCCGCATATTCAATTACCTCGACGACTGGCTCATCCTAGCACACTCTCGAGAGTTACTATGCGCCCAAAGGGAACAAGCACTCGCGCACCACAGCCGTTTAGGCTTCAGGTCAACTGGGAAAAAAGCATGCTCTCTCCGGTTCGGAGCATCTCTTTTCTCGGTTTGGAGTTAGACTCGGTCTCAATGTCAGCGCGCCTCACAACAGAGGGCGTGCAGTCAGTGCTCGCGTTATTAGGTAATTAAATGTATAACGAATTAGTCGATATCCATTATAAATTAGATAAATTACAAATAACTACATTATGCTCCACCATTGAAATCATAATACAACGTCTAATTGTATCAGCTCACAATTTCTACTGTAAGGAATTAGCTTTAATAAGTGAATTATGATTAATTCACTTATTGGAGTGATATTATTCCCATGGCTTATTGAAATTATATCACACGTATTTAGGTACAGCTTTGAAGCGAAATCTATTTAAAACAGGGATGAGATTATTTATCAAAATATACCACAGTCAATCATCTTTTAATACAGACAAACTTTATTACTATTCTAAACATAAATATAATGTAACACATATATACATAAGACAGGTTGGTGAAAAGAGTGACAGAATATGAAATAAATTATCAGTACAGTGAAAATGAACTGTTGACAATACCTTAAGAACCATTTATCCTTCTTTGAGTCTACATCGATTTGCTATCGGATTACCCAAATTATTTATTTAATACAACAGCACCTTGACCACAATATTGGAGATGTACTTGCGTGTCTTTGTGGTGTTTCTTTGCGCTCTTTGTGTCGCTTGGTTCTTGGCGCTTGGTTGAAAGTTAATTCCGTCAATGTTTTTGACCTCTGTAAGATCAAAGTTATTGTCTGTATGAATGATGATATTGGCTTTGAAGCGAGGCATTCTCATGGGTGTGTGAACTACAGAGAGTGACAAGCTTTCTCGGGACGTTGAGTCCCGAGCTTCCTTGGGCCTCACATAGCATGGACCTGGAAGTCAGTGGAGTGACCAGGCAGAAGAGAGGAAGAGAGAAGAGCGAACAGCCTCAAGAGAGTGTGTTCTTCCTGTTTGGAAATATTTGAACTGTAATTGGCCACATGGTTGACTGGGCTGTCCTTTCTGATAGCTGATTAATAAGTCTTTGTTAGAGATTCTCACTATTTTCCTGCTCAAAAATAGTATATTTAATCATGAAATTTATATCTTGCAAATGGTACAAGACACATGATATTCGTTGTCATCAGCTTTCTCTATGTAACCAAACAAATGCTTGCATACCAAATATTACATTCTTTCATGAATATTGTACGTGTATGTAACAAAACATGAAAATCCCTGGTTACAAAATCATATTGGTTTTACGCATCATTGTATTTTATCAAGTTAAGCTTTATAGTTACCATTCTTAGTAGAATGAGATGAATCATACAAAATTAAAGATTATATTTATCAATTATAAGTGATTGCACATCGCTACACACATTTTAAAGAGGTCCATCAGTCTTTAATCATTAATTTGATAGGTACAAACATTACCACAGTTCAAATACATGTTCAGCATTATCTAGCAAGGCTAGATTAAGATGAAATGTCTTAGAGTCACGCAAATCTGATGGTCCTTGTAACCTTACACAGAAAATCCTGGTTTAATACTCTGTGGAGGTTCCTGCTGAGGGCATTTAATTTATGATGTTGAAACATTCCAAACTGAAAGGCTGGGTTTTTCCTAGATTTACATCATGTTGCTGGAATTCTTCTGCATATATATTCTTACAACATATTCTCCATTATTTTTTAATGTCATTACAACTTTGTTGTTTGAAATGTTGTTGAATATGACTCAGACTTGCTATATGTGTCTGTGGAAAACAAAAGGCATTCAACATCTCTCTGTAACCATCTCCAAAAATCTGTCATATGTCTCAGAGTAAAAGGCAAAATATGCCTTTTCAGTCTTTATCTCAACAAGCAGTCCAAGAGCCCACAGATACAAACGTGTCAGTGTTCATTAAGTCAAAGTTCAGGTATTAGTTCCTCAGAGACAGAGAGTTAGTGTACTGTAATAAGGGGCTGGCTTAAGAGATATAGCCATACATTTACTTAGTCTTTATGAGTATTTGGATTTGATTTTCCTCAGACATATTTATTTCTCTGTTCAGTCAGTTCTCTTGGAGTATACTCCCACCATGCATTCTATCTCTGATTTGTTACTCATTTTAATCATTTATTTCTCTCTTTCTCCTGTTTTTACCACCCCTCCCTTTCTTTATCATTCTTTTTTGAGGTGCATTGGTGTCAGTATCATATTGCAGCAAAGAGATGTTGTTGGTCTACATAATACTGCATCTGTCCCATCTGTGAGCCACTGCTTCCTGCTGCAGTATCATTTATAGCTGCACATTTTTCAGCTCATTCATCACAGCTACATAATGATGAGCACAACCACACAACAGAGACAAAGACACTGGTGTGAAGACAGAAAAAAAGAGAAAAGGCTGTGATGGTCTGTCCTTTTTAGTAACTTTAGTGGTTCATTTTTAATAAACTTTTGAGGCTCAGGCTTATCAGTAATGAGTGTAACAACTAAAGTGATAAAATAGTTGTTTTAATAAATGTAATTACTAATCACATGCATATAATTTATAAAGATGTATTTTGTTTTCTTTCATGCAGGGTAGCCCAAGTTGTAATCACTGCATGAATGGATCAATCAGAATCAAAATTAAAATGACACAAATTAACTGATTCCTATTAAAAATTCAGTGAGAAGACTTTGTTTGCACAGCAGCACAATTCCCTCCAAATGGTTCCACAGCTATGGGAACAGCCTGAGAGAAAGGTACAGTGTGAGTTAATAAAATGTAACATAGGTATAAGTTTGAAACGATTGAGTGTAAGAATGTTGTGATCCTTTCTTTTGCTACAATTTAGTAATGATGATCTGATGTCCTAACTCTAGAATAAAGTTTTAAATGTCATAGTGCATAAAACGTTGTCAGTGGCACAGTGGTACAACTCTCCAGTATCAATGATGCCCCAACAGTCTATGAGCCATCCATTGCAGATCATTCAAAAACAATTATTGAACCAATATAATAATAATGTTAACATTGTGGAAAACGTCAAAGTTCCTCCTAACATGTTTAGAATTCTTTGAGAAATCCATTGCATATAATTAAAACAAACAGTTGTTCAAGCAATATGATACAATTGCTCATGGGAATCTGCTTCTTCTGCTAACAATTCCCTGACATAAAACAGTTCCCTTCCGAGGGAACTCGCACTGCGTCGTTGAAAACGACTCTTTGGGGAACGCTCCTTAGCGTGCGTCTCTGAAGTATGAATGAAACTATTCCAATCTTGATTGGTGTTGCGTCATGACGTAACATGTGATGGCATAACCGGATGCATAAAAGTGACGCCGGCACACGCACACATTAGCTTTCGCTCTTCAGCAAGCGCTCTATGTATATTGTTTGTCTTATTTGGTGTTGTTTGTCCTATTTAAAAGAATTATGGCCACCGAACAGTTCAAGAAGTGCGTGCACCCCTGCCCTCGTTTCATTATGGGTAGGGACACGCACGATTTGTGTGTGAACTGTTTGGGAGCGCAGCACGCACAGGCAGCTCTCGAGGGATCTGCCTGTGAAAGCTGTGAAGCACTACCCCTGAGAGTGCTGCGCTCCGGTTGGCGTGCTTTGATGAGCACGGTCAGGCTCGCATTCCCCACGGTTCTGGTCCGCGTCTGTTGAGGCAGCGGCGATTGAGATCGTGGGGTTACGCGAGGATCTTGCAGACGAGAATGAGACTGCTCCGGCACTTTCTCATTCTTCGTTTGAGGATCCCGAGCCTACTGTGAGTGGTGCAGAAGCCCGCGTCGCGGCTTCTTCTGCGCACGATCAGGTCCCAATGCTCGAGCTCTCTGCTTCCGAGGAAGTGGAAATGCTCAGCATTGATGTGGACGACCGTGAGCCAAGCACGCCGGGTTTCGGCCAGGCTTATGAGGAGCTGGTTCAGGTTGTGACGCGTGCTGTGGCCAGACTTAACATTAGCTGGCCACATAATGAGCAGGGAACGCACGTCGGAAGCAAATTAGACGAGCGTTTCCTGCAGCACACGTCACAACCCCAGCGCCGGGGTTTGCCATTTTTTCCCGATCTCCACAAAGAGATATCGAGATCGTGGGATAAACCACATTCGTCCCGTGTCTCCACCCCCAGTGTGGTCGATTACAGCTATGTTTTAGGGGCACGGGATATGGGCTATAGGAAGATGCCTGGTGTGGAGGAGGCTTTAGCCGGTTACCTCTCTCCTGAGTCGGCATCTTCCCTTAAAACCCCGGCGCTGACTAGTAAGCCCTGCAGAGATACATCTGCATTAATAAGCAGGGCTTACATGACGGCAGGTCGGGCTGGTTCATGCCTGCACTCAATGGCGATTTTGCAGGCGTACCAGGCCGATCTCCTGAAAGATTTAGACGAGGGGGAGGGGCCAACTCCTGAAGATATCGCGGAGTTGCGCAGAGCCGCAGATCTGTCTCTCCGTGCCACTAAAGAGACGGCCCGCGCTATTAGCCGCTCTATGGCAGCTATGGTGACCACGGAGAGGCATCTGTGGCTAAATTTGTTGGGAATAAAAGAAAAAGACAGAGCTTTTTTGCTTGATGCCCCGCTCTCGCCCTCTGGCGAGACCATCCTGCCGGTATCCCGCTTCAGGAGGTCGAGAACAGTGCGCGAAAAACACCCGAGACCAGCCTCGAGAGGCTGGTTCCCTTAGTAGATTTTGTAGAGGCATGGAATCATCTTCCCAACATATCTGCATGGGTCCTGCATATAATAAAATCAGGGTACAGACTGCAGTTCGGGCACCGCCCCCCCAAATTCTCTGGGGTGGTGCAGACTACAGTGGTTCCAGGACAGGCTCAGGTGATGGAACAAGAAGTGCAATCTCTGCTGCTGAAGGAGGCCATAGAACGTGTTCCTCATTCAGACAGGGAGTCCGGTTTTTACAGCCGGTACTTTATAGTTCCAAAAAGGATGGGGGGTTGAGGCCAATTTTAGATCTCAGAGTTTTGAACCGGTCTCTGAGGAGGTTCAGGTTCAAAATGCTTACTATTCCTGTCATCGTGAGTCAGATCAGATCTGAGGACTGGTTTGTCACGATAGATCTAAAAGACGCCTATTTTCATGTATCCATCATTCCATGTCACAGGAGGTTCCTGAGGTTCGCTTTCGGGGGCGAGGCTTACCAATATCGGGTTCTTCTGTTCGGCCTAGCACTATCTCCCCGCACATTCACCAAATGTATGGATGCAGCTCTTGCTCCACGAGTCTTGAGACTTCAGGGCATCCGTATACTGAATTATATCGACGACTGGCTCATTCTGGCCCAGTCTCGAGAAATGGCGGTTCGGCATCGAGATGTCGTTCTTGGCCACATTCGAAGTTTGGGGTTGAGACTCAACACAAAAAAGAGTGTGTTACAACCAACCCAGTGCACAACGTTTCTGGGCGTTGTGTGGAACTCGATTACGATGCAGGCACGCATGTCTCCTGCACGTATTGAGTCCCTTATGGCGATGGTGGCCAGGTTAAAGCTAGGCCAGGCCATCACTGTAAAGCAATTTCAAAGACTGCTGGGCCTCATGGCAGCGGCATCCAACATTGTACCTTTGGGCCTTCTACACATGAGGCCCCTCCAGTGGTGGCTGAAAACCAAGGGGTTTTCCCCCAAGGGGAATCCATTTTGTATAATCAGAGTAACACGCAGGTGCCTTCGTTCTCTGCTAATATGGAAGAAACCTTGGTTCCTGTCCCAAGGGCCAGTGTTGGGAGCGTCATGTCACCGGAAAACCGCTTCGACAGACGCCTCCCTCACTGGCTGGGGCGCGGTCATGGACGGCCGCTTTGCCAGGGGTCTGTGGCAGGACCATCATCATTCTTGGCACATAAACTGTCTAGAGATGTTGGCTGTGTTCAGGGCTCTGAGGAGCTTCCTTCCAGACATCAATCGCTCTGCTCCGGGGAGTCCTGGAAAGGGTCTGCCAAGAGGGCATCAGTATTCTTCTGGTTGCCCCGATGTGGCCGGCCCGAGTATGGTTCTCAGACATAATTTCACTCCTGATAGCTCCGCCATGGCAGATTCCTCTGAGGAGGGATCTGTTGTCTCAGGCAGGGGGCACAGTCTTCCACCCTCGTCCAGAGCTGTGGAAACTGTGGGTCTGGCCCCTGAGGGGGTTCAGTACCTAAATGCTGGTCTATCAGCGGGGGTGGTTGAAACCATACTTAGCTCTAGGGCTCCGTCTACTAGGAGATTATATGGCCTCAAGTGGAATGTGTTCTCCACTTGGTGTAGAGAACATGAATTAGATCCAGTTAACTGCCCGGTGGCTTCAGTTCTGGAGTTTCTTCAAGATTGTTTCTCTCGTGGTCTCTCCCTTCCACACTTAAGGTGTGCGTGGCTGCCATTTGACGTTCCATGCACCACTGAGTGATGGGCCTCTGGGGAGGCACCAGCTGGTCATTCGTTTTCTCCGTGGTACATGGAGGATGAGACCGGCAACCAGGTCCAGGGTTCCTGCCTGGGACCTGGCGGTGGTTCTCGAAGGGTTATCCCTGGCCCCTTCGAACCCCTTCAGTCGGCTTCAGCCCAAGGACCTGACGTTCAAGATGGCTTTTCTCTTAGCTATTACCTCTCTAAAGAGGGTGGGTGATCTTCAAGCCCTGGCAGTGACGCCAGCTTGCTTGGCGTTTGCCCCTGGCGGAGTTAAAGCCATTTTGCACCCGAGACCTGGCTATGTGCCTAAGGTGCCGTCTAACACGGCACGGTCTACGGTCCTGCAGGCATTTCATCCTCCACCTCATGTGTCGGCAGAAGAAGAGAGGCTCTATTTGCTCTGCCCTGTCAGAGCTTTGGCGTTACCTCGAGAGGTCCTCTTCCTGGAGGAGGTCGGACCAACTGTTAGTGTGTTTTGGGTCACCTAGGAAGGGGCTCCCTGCCTCGAAACAAACCATTAGTAATTGGATTGTTCAGGCTATTATCTCGGCCTACAAGGTGCGCAATTTGCCTTCATCTTTGGCCGTAAGGGCTCATTCAACTAGAGGCATGGCATCCTCTAGGGCTCTCTTATCAGGAGTACCCCTCCAGGAGATCTGTGAGGCAGCCGGTTGGGCTACCCCGCACACTTTCATCAGGTTTTATAGTCTGCACCTCCCTAGTACGCCTGGCGCACGTGTGCTCTCGTCCTAGCTGAGTGCCTGAGTTCAGTTTCACCCTAGGGCAGGCCTTTTTTCGGTGCGTGGCCTAGTGGGCATTCGTTCCCCAAAGAGTCGTTTTCAGCGGCGCAGTCGCGAGATCCCTCGGAAGGGAGCGTCTCGGGTTATGACTATAACCCTTGTTCCCTGAGAAGGGAACGAGACACTGCGTCGTCCTGCCACGTCCCTCAAGGCCTGAGAGCGGCTTGCTTCATCGCTAGGCTAATGTGTGTGTGTGCCGGCGTCACTTTTATGCATCCGGTTATGCCGTCACATGTTATGTCATGACGCAACACCAATCAAGATTGGAATAGTTTCATTCATACTTCAGAGGCGCACGCTAAGGAGCGTTCCCCAAAGAGTCATTTTCAACGACGCAGTGTCTCGTTCCCTTCTCAGGGAACAAGGGTTATAGTCATAACCCGAGAAGTTTTTCACACTTTCAGTATATGAAAAGACATCCCTAAGTCAGTACAAGAAAACAATGAATAAATGCATTGGACATCTGCCAGTCAGGTATAGAACAAGCATAAACAACTCTCTCCTGTAACTTAGAGATTTACTTGAGTGATTACTGTCAGGATCTTACTTTGCAGATCAGTCAGATCAAACCACTGCAGTGGTAGTGACTATTCTGTCCTTTCAAATGTTACCAGAACAACACAAAACAGGCAAAAAGTGACATAACAGGTCCTTGCAATAATTGTTATATTAATGTACAGGTTGTGCAACATTTGCAGAGATTTGTTAGGGAATGATGACATACCCTAAATTACATTGATGCATATCATACTGAGTTTCATGTTTTTTCTGTCTTTTTTTTATATAACAGGATTTCTCAACAAATCATCTCAGGTTACTTGACTGTAACCCTTGTTCCCTGAAAAAGGAACGTCTTTGGGAATGTCTTTACGAGTGACCAGCTGTGAATATGTGTGCAACACATCAATGAAATTGAATAGAAACGTATTGGCCTCTGTTGGTTACATCATCAGAATGCGCCGGTACCAGGGGCTATATATAGATGTGCTACAGGTGCATCGTCAGGTATATTTGTCCGAAGAGCAAATGGGACATCCTCAGTGCGGCAGTGAAACACAGCATCTCGTTATGCTTTTACAGGGAACAAGGGTTACAGTCAAGTAACCTGAGACGTTCCCTGTCAAATGCTACACTTAATGCTGCACTTGATTCAGCGCTTTGGGAATTAAAATACCCACGCCGCCGCACTGTGGGTGTCTGGACCCCTTACGGTTGTGTAGAGTGTGCTCACAAGAACGCGAAATGTCTCAGACATGAGCTTGTGATGTTGACTCAAGGACTTGAGAGCCTAGAGTGGCATGAACATCCAAACTATAAAATCTTATGAATGCATGCGGAGAGGACCAGAATACAAGAGGACCGAATTACAAACATGCTGCAGAGGGGCACCCCCCCGACAAAGCTTTAGAAGAAGCAACCCCTTGGTAGAATGAGCCCTGATGCCTACTGGCGGAGCTTGACCGCATGCCTCATAGGCAAGGGCAATAGCATCCCTCACCCAAAGTGCCATTGTCTGTTTTGTGGCGGCCAACCTCCTATTACACCCCCCATGACAAACAAATAGTTGCCCTGAGTTATGCCACTGGCAAGTACGGTGGACATAGGCCAGAAGAGAATGGACTGGACACAGTCTGTGAAGTTTCTCCTTATCCAGCGTCATGAACGGCAGAGGATAGAAGGCCTCAAGAGTGACCGGATGTACGGTCGAGAAAGGAACCTTAGGCAGGTAGTCAGGATGAGGATGCAATATCGCTTTCGCCATTCCTGGGGCAAAGTCTAAGCAGGATGGCAAGACAGACAGAGCCTGCAAATCCCCAATTATTTTAAAGTAGTAATAGCCATAATAAAAACCATCTTTAGAGTTAGAAGCTTGTCAGACACCGACTCTAGAGGTTCAAAGGGGGTCTCAACCAGACCCTCAAGGAATATAGCTAAGTCCCATGAAGGGATCCTGGTTCTGATGGGAGGCCTCAGTCGCATGCCCCCACAAACGAAGCGAGCAGCAAATTATGTTTCCCCAGTGGCACCTCGTCATCAAGGCGTGGCAAGCCAACAGAGCGGCCACGTAAACCCTGAGAGTGGCGGGGCGTGTGCCTGCTGATAATTTCTCCTGCAGGAATTCCAGAATTAAATCAATCTGGCAGTTAACTGGATCTGCATTACGTGCAGTGCACCACCTTTCAAAGACACCTCATTTATTGGCATAACTTTTTCAAGTGTAAGGAGCCCTAGCACTCAGAATGGTATCAATAACTTCAGGTTAAAAACCAGTGTCCCTCAATTGGTACCCTTCAGTGGCCAAACATGAAGATTCCACAGCTCGGGCTGGAGATAAAGTATTGTCCCCTGCACTTGAGACAGATGGTCCCTCCTCTCTGGTATCGCCCAAGGTGAGCCGTCGAGGAGAGATATTATCTCCGAGAACATACTCTGTTTGGCCAACTCGGCGCAATAAGTAAAAGGCAAGATCCTTGTTGGCGAATTCTGGCTAGAACTCCCAGGAGCAGAGAGACTAGAAGAAACACACTGGTGCATTTTGGGCCATGTATGTGCCATCACATCAAGACCCAGGGGGGCTGGATGACTCACAGAGAAGTAGAGGTGACATTGGTCTGTCTGTTGGGAGGCGAAGAAGTCCACCTCTGCTTCATAAAATCTTAACCCTCTGGGGTCTGAGGGTGTTTTGGGCCCTGGAGAGGTTTTGACATGCCTTGATATTTGTGCTTTTTTCAGTTGCTTAAAAACATATTAATGGCTAAAGTATGATAACACTGTATTCATCATAAACTGGGCTACAATAATATCAGAGCAACATGTGTGTTCATGTTTGTATTTTTGAGAAAATAACGTTTATGCATGGTTTTTGAAATAACAAAAATTTTAAGTCACTGAAATAAGGCCATATAACACATAGTAAACATTTGTCCACAAGACTTTTGAGAATTGGATCTTGTAGCCTAGAGTTTTTGCTACAAAATGATGTGAAAACCATCCTGATCACTCATTCATACAAAACAATATAGTAATTGAACGTTTGTATGACAATTTTAGTGTTGAATGGTAATAAGCGAGGAGGCGTGAACTATCACGTATATTTATGTGATTTACACCTGAGGACACAAAGACCCCTCCTCTGGGCCCATCAATGATTAATGTGACAAAGAGAATGAATGTGAGGAGACTTAATGATCAAAATCAACTTTTAAGTTAAAAGAAGTAATCTGACTATACATTTTCTTTACATAAAGACTTTACTTAATTTTAGACCTACACTACCATTAAAAGAAGTCTCTTCTGCTCACCAAGACTGCTTTTATTTGATCCAAAATACAGTAAAAACATTGTGTGAACTCATTTTACAATTTAAAAGAACAATTTTTCTATTTAAATATATTGTAAAAGGCAATTTGTGATCAAAGCTGAATTTTCAACATCATTACTGCAGTCTTCAGTGTCACATGATCCTTCAGAAATCATTATAATATGCTGATTTTCTAATATGGGCATATTTAAAGTGCGTTTTACTCATTTAACCTGAACACATATTTGCAAGCACAAGCTTTGTTGATGATAACGAGGCAGCATAAACACGTTAAAATATAATCTAAACATTCATATTATTTTTATAACATATTACATATCATATTTATATCATACAGCATACAATGTAAATGCCTGCTTTAGCCGAAACAGCATTTAAATGCAACTAAAACTTGCCTATTAGGACATATTTCAAATGTCAATACTTTGAATCCTGTCTGGAAACAGTCCCACTAGTAAAATATGTACGTTTATATAAAATAGCATGTCAGCTAATGAAAACTAAATTACTTACTCGTTTGAAATTGTATCCTCTGCTGGATCAAGTCCCGCTCTTCTTCTGAGGAAAATGTTAACTCATCCTTACATCCAGGTGTTTACAAACACGCAGAAAAGTTTAGTTGTGTTGTGTTTACATCAAATCTCGCAGTCGGGGGCGTGCACCATTTGCCTTGATCGTCTCAGCACATTAGCATATGAATGGCGCTCTCTGCTGGTGGGTGGGATCACATTACCTATAATGAAGCTGAGCCAGGAAAAGCATACATCGCTTTGTTTCATACAGGTTACATTGCAGGAGAATATTTGTTTTATTTAAAAGTAGACATTTGAAGCTTTCTTTAGACATATGTTTCATGTTTGTGTGAAAAGTTTTCGTGGAGTTTAAGTTCATTTTAGTGACGTGTTTCTGAAATATGCTCGTGAACACAGAGACTGCTGAAAGCTCACCCTTTTTTATTTTCTTTATTTTACAAAAGCACAAGATTTAGTTGTTATTGTGAGTGTACACAAATAAAAGTAGACACTTTATAGTCTCTAATGATGTCGTACACTTATCTGTATACCCAAAAATGACGGAGTATTTTAAGTTGTTTCTGCTGTTGTTTCTGCTGACAAAAATATCCAGCAGGTCGCGCGGCGTTAACCAGATTTGAGAGTTTCCATTCTCCCGTCTGTATTTTCTGTCTGGACAGCAAATCTGCTCCCACATTCAGACATCCAGGATATATACTGCTTTGAGTGAAAGGAGCTTGCCCTGTGCCCAAAGGAAAATCTGCCGTGCTCCACAACTGGAATGGATACTAAAGAACAGTATGATCTTGGTCTAGCCTGACTTTGCTCATGGTATTCTGAATGGTCTCGTTTCAAGCGGAAGACAGCTGTGCCCGCATCGTGATCGAATTCCTTACAATCCCTAAATATGTCGTTCTCTGGGCAGGGGAGAGACCGCTTTTCTTGTCGTTGAGTCTCAACCCCAGAGAAACCAGATGAGCTAAGACAATATTTCTGTGCTGTAATGCCAGTTCTTGCGACTGTGCTAGTATCAGCCAGTTGTCTATATAATAAAAAAATGCAGATGCCCTGGAGTCTCAATGGAGTCAGTGCTGCATTTATGCACTTTGTATATGTTCGAGGTGGTAAGGCTAGGCAGAATGGAAGAAGCCGTATTGGTAAGCTTCGCCCACGAAAGCAAACCACAGGAACTTCCGGTGTTGTGGCAGTATTTCTATATGAAAGTATGCGTCCATGGGATCGATCGTGACTAACCAATCAAGATATTTAATTTGTGACATGATCGTCTTGACAGTTAGCATCTTGAATGCCTTGACTGAGCGGTTCAAGCCTCGAAGATCTGACGCAATCCCCCATCCTTCTTGGGAACCAGGAAGTATCTGCTGTAGTAACCTGACTCTCTCTCTAGAATGGGAACATGTTCTATGGCCCCAGGCCTCTAATATTGACATAACATCTCTTTTAACAGTAAATGTGCTTGTTCCGGTTTCACAGTAGTAGGAACCACGCCGTTGAAACGCGGAGGACAGCGGAGGATTTGAATTCTGTAGCCCTTTTCTACCATCTTGAGGACACACATAGAAATTCCCTGCAGTAGCTTCCATGCTGCCAGGTTCTCTGAAATGGGTACCAATTTTGATACTTCCTGTTGAGGGGATGTCGGATGTTCCGTGTCCTGGGCGACAACAGGAAGCAATGGAACACCCAAAATTTTGCTGGAAACTGCTGCCCCCAAAACACCAGAGGCGGTGGGGATGGAGAGGTTTTGTGGGGTTGTCGGGAAGGAGCAGGTAGATGCTTTGCACACCCCGTCCTGAGGGGGGCTACCCCCACAAGCCTGGGTGCAAGACCGTCATGACTTCTTCTTTTTGGAAATAATGGTCCTGAGGTCTTGCTTTGGAGGCTGCTGAGGGCAACGAAGCAATCCCCAATCTTTACGAGGGGGAGCGCGACTCGCCACACTTTGCTTTTGATCCTCCCTTCTAGAAGGACCGGAGCGAGTCTGGGTGGCCGACAGCCCCTCCCCCTGAGTGTGACGAGGAAGGAATTGCACAATTCCTCGTGTTTTTTCACCTCCCGAAACCTGGTGACAACTGAAATTCACCGAATCGCCAAACATACCGAAAGGTGAGACCAGGGCATCAAGTAGGAATGCCCTTGAGGTTTAGTCATAGATGCCTCTCCGTGATGACCAGAGAGATAAATCTGTGGCTCGATGAAGCTCTGAGAATGCTTCTTCGTCGATTGTACTTCCCGCACTCAGGTCCTTCAACAGATCAGCCTGGTATGCCTGTAACACCGCCATGGTGTGTAGCGCGGCACCAGCCTGACCTGCTGCTTTATAAGCTTTCTCCACAAGCGTTGAGGTGGTTCTACATGGGTTTGTGGGGAGAGTTGGTCTTTTCAATGATGATGCCGAACCAGGCGAAAGATAGCCCGCGAGCATCTCTTCTACCTGTGCCATCATCATATACCTCCGTGACTTAGCACCGAATATGTAGACGTCGATGGCACAAAGATACGGGAAGTATAAGGTTTCCCCCATGAATGAGTTAACTCATCATGGAGTTCTTCAAAGAAGGGGAGAGACAAATTTTGTGTTCCCTTCCCCTGACCACCAGACAGAAATCTGTCTTCTAGTTTTGATCGTTTGGGGGTCTCTTGTTCAAGTGGCCAGTCTAACTGTAATCTGGCCAACGCATGAGTAACCACCTCGAGTAATTCCTCAACCGCTTTGTCATCACATGAGGAATGCTCAGAGGTAGGCATCACAAAGTCTGCATGCCCAAGAGATTCATCGTCCCCCTTGTGAACCGAAGAGGCACCGGGGCATGCTTCAAGCACACGCAAGGGACCAGCTGTATCTGGAGAGAGAGCGAGTGATTGGGATGGACCCATCACTCGCTCCTCAGCCAGATCTATACGCGAGCCCCACAATGGAATGGTGAATGCTGGCTCTTGGAAGCGAGACAAGCGTGCAGCATTATCACTGTGAACAGTTCACAATGCTCATTCTTGCCTCGCTCCAACGCAAGAGCAGCGTGCTCTTCCCCCCAAAAAACAAAGCAAAACTGGTGTGTGTCTGATTCAGCCATAGGACGTAAGCATGGAAACACACACCGTTTGCTTTGTTGATCGCTCATTATTAAAATAATATATATATATTTCTTTTCCCCACAGAATGACAGAAAAATAGAAGATTTCTGCACACTGCCTGACAAATCTAACTCTTATCAGAAGAAAAAAGATAGAGCTTGAGAAGCACAAACACATCACAGAGTGGTCTGAAGACAAAAGACCTGACGATGCACCTGTGGCACATCTATTTATAGCCCCTGGTACTGGTGCATTCTGATGATGTCACCAACAGAGGCTATCTAGTCAATTTAATTGACGTGATGCACACATATTCACAGCTGGTCACTCCTAAAGACATTTCCAAAGCGCTGAATCAAGCGCAGCATTAAGTGTAGCTTTTGACGTGGAACTACCTTGTATGGACGAAACTTGAATTCGGACATTGAGTTTATACATTTATTAAACTTTGTGACGAAAAGCAGCAAATGGTAGGCTACTGGAGATCAAATTGTTTTGCTTACAGTGTATTGAAAGAATAAAGCTTCCTTGTGCAAGAAAAAGCAATTGATAATAGACTTTATTTGCTTTTTATCTGACATTTCTGACCAAAGTACTTTGAGCATATGCAGTGAAACACAAAATAGTTGCAAGCCTTGGTGATGAGAGCATTTACAGCAAAACTTGAGATATGGACCAAAAATAACACAACAATGTTGTAATTGAGACTTTATTGCCCTCACTTTATTGCCCTCACAAAATTTGCACACGTTAAAGTCTATATCTAAGGCTATTTCTCCTCATGTCAAGCCTTTCCAACACTTTCTTCAAAAAGGCAAAAAAACCTTGTTCAAAGATTCACAGCATGTTTCCCTGTTCCTAATGGCTTTCTATTTAAACAGGTGAAGGAGTGTTGGTAAATGGCCTTGCTCATTCCATTATTTCACAGTACACCTTCTAGACACCAAAAATATCAGGCCACAGACTGTACTTCAGAAGAATTCGCCAACATAAGAACGCCACCGAATGGATGAAAGAAATTGCCATCACTAACAGAAGCAAAACTCAGTGGCCAAAACATGACCTGAAATGTAAAAATGTAGCATCTTTAAAGTGCATTTCCCCTCTTTTGATTCTTACTCTAGATCACTTGACAAATTAACCCGATATGGATGCTTTTATCTTTCAGCATGCAAGGTGACAAAAGGGCTAATCGATTCTGTTTAAATCCGCAACAAGACCATGTCAGGACCACATCATCTGTTCAGGTGACATAAATTTGATAGTTAAATAAGGGCTTATGGCTGATTGAGTGTAAAGGAGGGCAGTCCAATCCATAATCTACACAGAGATGCACCAGCAGGTGGTGAAAGTGGATATCTCCTTCATTTACATTTTAAAGCCTGTTTATAGCGCATATACAAAATGGGCAGAGCTTTAAAAATATATGCACACAGTTGGCTTACTGGTGGATGTTTGTTTAATATAATAGCAGTGTTAAATAAATTAAAAGTGTGTTTGAAAGACATCAACTTGATCTTAGAACATAATTTTTAATTGCTTAAATCCCACGTTATTTACATCTTATTGCCTTGAAACATGCTATACTTAGTAGCACCTTAGTAGCAAACACTAGTAAATCAGAGGAATAAAAAAAAAAAATCTAAGCTGCAGCCTCCCAATTAATTTGGAAGGTTTTTATATTTAGACCATTGCAGCTGACTGTATCTTACAATTTTTTAAATAATTGAATTCAAGACAAATGGAAAAAGGAAGTGCATATACTGCAAGAGCTGTATAACCATTGTTCCTCACTATAATGGGTCTGAAGGTCACGCTGTTATATTGAACAGATTTGACTGTGCAACTCTACTGTGGCCCCAGGCTGCCGACTACAGGGAGGTGTACAATGACCACAGGGGTCAAAGAGGAGTACAATGTTTACTTACATCTTGCAAACATATTCACTGAGAGATGCTTCAGTTCAGTAGTTGCCAGCCAAAGCTTTTAACCTATGATCTATCTAATCAATATCTTAGAGGATGGACATAGAAGTAGTGCACAGTCACAAAAGTGCAGCAGCTTATCTTTCTTTTTTTTTCTTTTTCTTTTAAAGTGATGCTGTATGTAGTTCAGTGTTTCTCAACCAGTGGTCTGTGGCTTAATTCAGGGGGTCCATAGTATCATTTAAAATATATTTGAAAATCGCATTGTTGAGTGAGAGAGAGAGAGAGAGAGAGAGAGAGAGAGAGAGAGAGAGAGAGAAAATAAGTTGTATCTAATAGAAATAAACAGCTTTTAGTCTGAGTAAAACAGTATAACTATAACATTAGTCTTTCTATATTTCTTGTATTTGCAACCCACTCTGCTATGCATTATGTATTCTTGTTCACTAACTGAATGTTTCTCCTACAATGAAGAAACCTTTTGTGGGCGTGAGGAGTTGTGTTTGTCAGCAGCTAGTTTGTTGGCACAAAAATATTATAATGGACAGAATATTTAAACTGGTTGCATAAAATAATCTGAATAGGCTACTTTGAAACTGGTTTAAGATATGATGGGGTCCAGTACTCAAAAAAGGTTTAGAACCACTTCTGTTGTTAGCCCCCAAAAAAGAAAATTCTGTCATTGTTTACTCACCCTCATTTTGTTCAAAACCATATGACTTTCTTTATTCTGTAAAACACAAAAGCAAATTTTTTGAAGAATGTTCACGCTCCTCTCTTTCAAACAATAAAAGTGGATATGGTCTAGTGGGCTGTCAAGCTCCAAATATGATAAACAAGCACAATGAAAGTGTCATAAAAGAAGTCAATTTGACTCGTACACTTTATTTCAAGTCTTGAAGCTATATGATAGCTTTGTGTGAGGAACAGACATATATTTCACTGCAATTCTTGCTTGACCATCGTGATCATCTTCACTTTCATTGTATGAAAAGGAGCAGCTTGGACATTCTGCCATAAATAACACCTTTTGTGTTCAGTGGAAGAAAAAAGCATACAACTTCTAGATCTTCCCCCAGATTCTACCCATTTTCTTTCTCTCCTTTTCCTATGACAGATGTGGCTAATCGGTTTAACAGCAGACAATTGTGGCAAATGAGTTTAAGTGCTGAAGCATATAGAATAATTATAGGTTGTGCCATTTATGTTTGTGTTAAGATTCAGAACATGAGAGGACGAATGCATCAGGAGAACATAGGTATTGATACAGATTTCCCGATTAGATTCGGATTCACAAGCTCTTGGTATGATTCTGATTTCGATTCAATTTCGGTTCATATAAGTATATTTCAGTTATAATGTCCCATTTGCTCACTGTAGACTGGAGGAGGCCATGGCCGGGGTGGAATGATGCACTCCCGGTCCCCAATCAGCCTGATGGAGATAAAGGGATAAAGGTGGCCAGTGATGACAGTTCGAGAGAGAGAGAAAGAGAATTACGGGGAGCTGCCCTGTATGTGTTTGTGTGTGTGTCTTTTAATTTAATTAAATGTTATTTAAATTGTTAGCCTGTTGTTATGCACCCCCTTTTTGAGCACAAACCATGTAACTGATCTTAAATGGTTGTATTTTCTGGACCCTTTGGAATATGGACACATTTTTTGAAAGAAGACACTTTGGGCTTTATTGCCCTAGTTTCAAATTTACTACATGTTGTTATTTTTTAAAGATAGAGAAGCTGAATTTATAGTAATGGAAATATTTTGTGCCAAAAAAGTTTTTATAATCTAATAAAACAATACTAAAATTGTCAAGACAACCCAGAAATTGTCGAAAACGGGATGTTTCATCTCAAGGGGTTATCCTCAACAATAAAAATTCAAATTCAAATTCAAAATCAAATGTTCTCAAAGCCACAAGTCCAAAGAAGTTATGTTTCAAATTTGACAATGATCTAACAAAAAATGAGGTTCCTGCAAGCTTTTTTCTCTGTAAAATCACTTGAAGCGTACAGAGTAAAATTAAGGCTCTGTCTTTCAAGATGACACAAAATAGACTGCACTGCTTAACTATTATGAATAAAACTATGCCACATTTTTTAAAAAAGACTTTGGAGACAGGCTCGTTTTGTTTAAGAGACTCCAATATATAAGATAATATACAGTTTTACAACATGAATGCTGCTCAGATTACATAGTTTGTTGAAGAACGATGACAAAGGTTAATTCTTTCAGGCGAGATCTCATGTAAACAATGGAGAATATATAAATATTTCTCAGATTTATCACTTTTATGGACAAAAAGTGCTATTGGATGTTTTTCAATAAATGCTTGTCATGGACAATTGACAATTGAAGTGTGGCAAACTGGTAAGCAGAAGTTTGTTGGTTCGAGCCCTTACAGTGTAATGGTGTGAAAAATTTATAATTCATCAAACTTTGTTAAATAGATGGGTTGCTTCTTAATCATATGCAGGGAGAGATTGAGCAAGGGATGATCCACATTTCATTAAGGTGGGGGAGGTTGGAATATTAAATCAACAGCAGCATTTAATTTAACACACAGCGCCCAGCAATTAGTCTTTCTTCTTATCGAACATTTTAATAGCAGTACTGCACTGTAGTGCATGAGTTTGATTAGAAAGATGTGTTGTGTTCTTTTGTGTTACTGATTTGGTATGAACCCTCTTTCTTCAATCAATGGTATATTCCTCACGTGTTGCAATCTTCCGTTTGCGCGAAGCACTCTGAAGAGAGGTATGTTTCTCCGTTAATGGACAATTCAAACAAGGTTTTAGAGCATATTAAATAGAAGTTATTATGAAATCAGTACAAAATATGGTGGTAATACTGTTGGTGACCCTGTTGTGTGTTAAATAGATGGTTCTTCATGTTTAATATAGTACATAAATGTATTGCTTTAAACGTGCAATTGTGTCATATTTCTATGAACTGTTTACATTTTAAGTATCAGTTAATTCCCTGTGTTGGATTTCATGGGTATGAGGATGCTTGTTAATGTTGATTTGGGTTTCACTTAATTTCATTTTGATGAGAAGAGTGGTTAATCTGTCTGCACCGAGTGAAATGCGCGCCAGTAATCAGCGGTGCATTTTGGGTAATGTAGTTCATGACTTAAAGCATGTTATGTGTGTTAAGAAGCTGAAACTGTGAATTGTTTCTTTGATATTGTAAGTTGCCTGCGTATTAGAAATATGGGACAATGTACTAACTGAATGATGTATTTGCAGATTGTCAATCCAGAACAGATGTTTGTAACACTGTCCCATTTTATGCTTGCAGGTATGAGTTGTTGCATTCATTTTGTCATTATTGTTTTATTAACTTTCAGAATTCATAAATCTTATTAGTTCTACATAAAAAATATGCCTTTGGTGTTATGCATTTTATTAAATGGAACAATTTAAGATACTGTAAAGAAAATACATCTTGTAATATGGAGTTTGCGCGAAGCACTCTGAAGAGAGATTGTCAATCCAGAACAGATGTTTGTAACACTGTCCCATTTTATGCTTGCAGTAAACACGCAAAAGTAAAAAGGCATTGCTGGTGTTTCTCTTTATTTGGGGCTGATCCTGTGGTCCGTCCAGTGCTCCGCTACATATTGGTGCCGTGACCCGGATCAAAGATCAGTGGTTGCAGATCACCGGTGACCCAGTCACAACTAGGACTCAGAGGCCACATCTGGTTATCCTAAAGAATAGGAAGGTGATGAAGTTGTGAATCAGTTCAGCAGAGAACATTAGACGCTGTGCAAACACAATGCAAAAGTACAAAGGTCAGAGGAAAATACGCTATAGACAGAAAGTGTAACGAAAATGTCAGTGAATTGTGACTTTCAAGAAAGTGATCAGACATTCCAGGAGCGTGTAGCTGCTGAGTGTGATATTAACAGTGGGGAAAATGTGGATAGTAGCAGTGTTGTTACAGGTATAATGAACACCCCCCAAACACCAGCTGGGAATGTTGCAGGGATAGGAAGGGGGAAGCAGTTGATTAGTATGATTGAACGCAGGGCTAGGGTCTCTACAATGTCCCCATTGGCAATACACAGACCAGGTGATGATGTAGGTCAACAAGACGAAGCTGCCCCCAGCCTCAGTCAAAGTCAGCCTGAGGATTTAAAACAAACCCTAGTAGATCTAGTCAAACAACTAGGTAGTGAAATAGGAGCACAAGTAGCCTCAAGTAGGGTTGTGCCGATGGACGATATCATCGTCCATCGTGATGGCTGACCAACATCACGATGTCGAGCCACCATCGTGATGCCACGCCCCCTTTTGCGAGTCTTGCTAGTGTGACTCACTAATCCTAGTCTCTTCTATAGTTAACCTAAAAACTTTGCAGGGATTGCTCTGTAAATTAAATTGAGAATATAACTAATGCATATATGCTATTTTAACCTGTTAACCTGCACCAGTGCGCAGTCGCACCGAAGAGTCCCCCACCCCTAGTTTAATGTTTATGAATAGATTTAACGTGAAAGAACATCATTAATCTTGGCAAACTATATATCATTTTAAAGGTGTAAGCCTCAAGCATCGATGATAGAGCTCTGTTTTTCGATGAAAAGCTTATAACGAATGTATTTCTTGCATTTATGTAAGCAATACAGATCAAACAAACGTAATCAAAAACGGAGTACATACCAGTAGTGTCGTAATAACGAGCCACACACGCATCCACTGCTAAAAGTTCCAGATTGGATGGAAAGGTGAGGGTCCACTGAATAACATCCCATAGAGCATTTTTAGTCCAAAGAAACAATAACGTTGTAACATTGATGGTTATTCCTTTGTTTACATCGAAGTTTCTTCAGGGTGAAGTATCATACTTGTCAGTTATGCAATAAAATTATGCATAAAAACAGACTCCGGTAGCCGAACGTTATATGGGTGTGTTGCTTAGAGTGTAATGAACAAATTAAGACCGCACACACACACACAAATACAAAGATAGGCAATATATAGGTCGAAATATCCAAACACTGCGGTCAGTTTTTTGACGTCATGATATGCTGATCCTATTGTTTTGTCTTTACAACGAAAGCCAATGAAATAATTGAAATGATATGACTGATAGAAAATGTAGCCAAGCAGTGCACGATTCCAACGATATCCGGAAGTTTAAATTCCTCGCGAACAAGATGTTTTTTATTTATTTGAATCAGCCACTCTAACCTGCGAATTAGGCTGTGACCACACCCCGTCATTTGACAACAAAGCGAGCCATAGTAAAAGACGGTTCCCCAGTCAACATCTGTTTTAGCGTCTTACTTACTGGACGGATTATCTCATCAAATGGATCGTCAAAAGAAGTTTTTTCTGCTGAAGATGTTTTATTTGAGATCACTTCGAAGCAGCGATGACGAAATTGAGGAGTGAATACAGCGGCGACGGTGATATACTTGAGGACCGGAAAAGATGGTCCAATTTTACATCGGTGAGTTGCTATGTAACATGCACACATTATACGTGTGTGTGTGTGTGAGAGAGAGAGAGAGAGAGAGTGTGTGTGTGTGTGTGTGTGTGTTTGTTTTCCCATTTGATTTATATGGTAAATGCAATGTGGTCTGAAAAGACCAAATATAAAACAAATGGCTTGTCTGATGGCTGGCCATCAGTGTGATTGTTTGTTGGTTCTATGTCTGACCATCCATATGAATGCTGTCTGTATCACTGGCCATCACCAGCCATTGAATGTTGAATGGGCGACTATCGGTATGAATAGTGTATATGACTAAAATAGCTTGCAGTACCCTTCATAACATTTGATCATTAGGTTGCTTTTTGAGGTATCCAAGGAGGCTTCTTGGTACCTGGACATAGTCTTGGAAAAATATTGCAGAAATCTCATTTTTCATAATATCTTCCTCAAATGTGAAATATAAACTGATGAGACATGTGGCTTTCAATCAATTGCCTAACTGGATTCATCCAGGTTTGTTTTCATTGATTTTCCATAAAATAATGAAATGTTACTTGCAGTACAAATTATCTTCAAGACACTTTAAATTCTATAAATTTTTGTCTGTGTAAGTTTTTTCAACTTTTACATTTGGGTAATAAACTCCAAAGTGTCTTCTTTTTAAATATGTCTAAATTGTGCATGTAGAGCAAATTGTTCAGTAACTACAATTATTTTAGTTTGGGGATGTCATTTCTGGGGATGTGCCTCAGGCAGGGGAGGTAGAAAGGGAACCGACATAGTCTTGGAAAAAAGCTTGCAGGAACCCCATTTTTCATTATATCTTCCTCAAATTTGAAATATAAACTGATGAGACTTGTGGCTTTCAATCCTTTACGTAATTGGATTCCTCCAGGTCTATTTTTATATATTTGTACATGAAATAATAAAACATTTTTTGAAGTTCACATTATTTATGAGGCACTTCAACTTTTATAACTTTTTATTTGTTTGAGCATTATCAACTCTGATTTGTTGTTAGTAGAGTGCCAAGTGTCTTCTTTCCAAAGAGACCTTAATTGTGCCTGTGGTACACTGTTCTCAGGAGCTATATTTATTTTAATTCAGGTATGTCATTTTCAGCTGTGAGCCCCTGAGTGGGGGTGCAGGTTAACAGGTTAAATACTGTAGTATATGCCAGAGACGTGACGTGTTAGTCTGTGAAAATACCGTGTCAGGCAGGTTACACAAATATTGATCTTGACAGTGTTAGCTTCTTGTCATTTTTTTGTACATGTCTTACACTGTACATTTAGATTAAAATATTTTATGTTGTAGGCTACAAGAAAATAGCCTTTATTAATTAATTATTAGTAGTTATAGTGTCTCAGAAAATCTTGCTCATTGTCACATAGCTCTTGTATACACTGAAGCGGCAGTTTAAGATAAACCCAGACCAGCGAACGTCAAATAACTTTTGTCTGGTTAATACTTTTAAAGAAAAATTTCCTTGGCCATAAATCCATAATGTCAAATCAAATGAAAGAAACAAGGTGAATATGAATAACACACATTTATTAAAACATAGAAGAACAACAAATAAAGAACAGGAAAACGGGAACAACACTCAGACCGAAACTCGGCATTAACATTTCACTTAAAATTAGCAGCACAATTAACTTCAGCACAGGCTACACAATAAATTAAGTTATTGAAATATTGTAAAGTGGTCATATGAACTACACAAATGAACGTTTAAAAAATAATATGCAAAATCGAATAGCTCCGCAACGGATGGCGAAAAATGCAGATTGGTCGTCTGCCCATCTTTTGCGCGGATCACACATGAGCAGATCTTGCACAAAACTTCGGACGGGTCCCTTGGCTGTCCATTCTCATCAGGTCTAAATCCATATAGGCGAAGTAGTACCCTTTTTAGCAACCAACGCCATTGTATCAACTCTACGTGGAAGGAAGCTATTTTTTTTCTTACTTGCAATATATTTAAAAGCCCGGATGAGTATTAATTAGTTTGGCTAGTAAAATAACGAAATTATAGTTTTTCAGTAGAAAAAAAATATCTATATAAAGAGATATATTAAAATAAAGTGCTTAAAAGTGCACAACTCTTCTTAAGTGGAAGAAATATTTTTCCCCCTTACGTGCAACCTATTGGAAAGCGCGGATGAGTCAGTTGGGATAGTAAAATAACGAAATTATAGTTTTTAAGTGGAAAATAGTATTTATGTAAAGAGATATATTAAAATAAAAAGTGCACAACTCTTCTTAAGTGAAAGCTAAAAAAAAAAAATGCTTCACGTGTCGTGCAACCTACTGATAAAGCGCCGACGAGTCATTAGTTGGGTTAGTAAAATAACGAAATTATAATTTTTCATATAATTTTTTAAAATTATATGAAATTATATAACCCCCCCGCCCCACCCCACCGACGATATCATCGTCCATCGCGATGTTTTACTGTCAACATCGTCAACTGCCAATTTAGGGGACATCGCCCAACCCTAGCCTCAAGTTTTGCAAGCCCAAGGACTCAAGAATCTAATGTTGAAATGACCCCCCCACAGCCAAGCACTACAGGGCAACATCACGACTGGTCAAAAGTAAATCTGATTCTAAAGCCAGAAATAAAGGAACCACCTTTTTTCCGTGGTGATGGCTCAGATAGATGTACAGTGACAGAATGGCAAGAAATTATGCAGTTGTACTTGACCAAGAAAGGGTGTAGCGTGTCTGAACGCGGTGCAGAAATAATGGACAGACTACTCGGACGTGCTAAGGACATAGTTCGAATTGGGATTCGTAATAGCCCCTTAGTGAACATAAGCAGAGACCCTGATATTATCTATGATATTCTCAGACAGCACTTTGGAGAGTCCATTTCTACAACAACCCCTCTAGCTGATTTTTACTCAACTTTGCCAAGACAACTGGAAAGCAGCCTGGACTACTGGATAAGACTCAATAAAAACATTGATCTTGCCAATGAGTGTTTGCAGAGACAAGGGAAGAGGGTTGAAGATCCAGGCCATGAGGCAGCTATGATGTTTGTAAAGCACTGCCCCGAACCAGCCCTCTACACTGCTTTCCGGAGTAAACCAGTTGAGAAATGGACTGTTGGAGAAGTCCAAGAAATGGTTGATAGTTATCACAGGGACACACTTTCAACAAAACCTAGCAGAGCTCAACGTGTTGCAAAAGTTGAAGAGAGAGAACATTCTGGTGCATGCCTCAACAGTCTGCTTTTCCAGTTCCCCAAGCCTCTAACAGTGAACATGCTACAATGGATAGAGTGGTGTTCCTTCTAGAGAAACTGCTGTCCACTCAAGAGAAGAGCCGAGGGAAAGGGAACAGTCGACCATCAACATCTGCCGTCCCTAATGATTTTCCATGCAAACTGTGTAGCGAGCAAAGTCATACTACACAATCGCACTGTTTTAGAGACGGCCTGTGTTTTAGTTGTCACAAACCTGGTCACAGGGGGTTTGAGTGTCCAGAGAGGAAATTGGGCACAACAAGAAAACCCGCCCCTTCTGGACAGAGTCACAATTTAAACTAAAATGCCCATACAAGGAGGGGGTCAGTGTGGGCGATGCAGTAACTCCCCCAGATGCCACAATCTTTGATCATCTATCCCAATCAGAGAGAACCACTAGCAGTAGTAATGTTGTGTATCAGAGAGTCGTCAGCAATGACAGTCTGTTCTATGCGCCGATATTAGTGCAGGGTTCCGTTGAACTTAAGGCTCTAATAGATAGTGGGTCTATGGCCTGCACGTTAAGTGAAGTAGCCGAACATAAGTTAATCGATGAAGGGGTCCTACAAAGAGAATCAAGTAAGATAACTAAGATAATACTTGTCGGGTGTGGGGGAAAGCAGACACCACCCAAATGCGAATTTGAATTAAATGTTGAACTTTTCAAATGCAAAATGGCAGTGCCTGTGCTTATAGTACCTGGCCAAGTAGACGACATGATTGTAGGGACAAATGCCATAAAGCATGTGATGTGACATCTGAAAAAAACACAGTGGTATTGGGACAACCTTTCTCAACCTGCCACATATGATACAGAAGGACTCTTGATGAACTTATTAGCCAATGTAGATCGGTGCCAAGGCAAGGAAATACCCAAAAGCGTGGGTACAGTAATTCTAAAACAGTGTATTACTTTGGCCCCACAACATGAGCACCTGGTATGGGGAAAATTGAAAGAGCAAGTACCCTTATCCATTGGCAGCACTGTCGTTGTAGAGCCCACGACGTCCAAGTCTGCACCAAGAAATGTACTAGTTGCACGTACAGTGTGTCCCTTATGGGGAGACAAATGGATTCCAATGAAGGTAGTCAATTTACTAGATCGCCCTCTTACCCTTAGGCGAAATGCTAAAGTTGCACAGGTTTAGCCTTGCCTAGCATTAGAAGACCTAGAACTAACTGGTGGTAATGGGAATGATTCTGAGGTGATTCAATGCACATGTGTCGTCAATGCAGCAGAGGAGCCAATGGTTGGGTCTGGATACTCAGGAAAGCTTCATGATTTGGGCCTACATCAAATAGATATCCAGTCATGTGATGTGTCTGAGGAATGGAAGAAAAAACTGGCCAACCTTGTTGGTAAATACGAATCAATTTTCTCCCAGGATAGACTTGACTGTGGTGAAGTGAGGGACGTAGTACATCGGATTAGACTGAAAGACGAGAAACCCTTCAGGTTACCCTACAGGAGAGTCCCACCATCACAGTTTCAGAAACTAAAACAGACGCTTGATGAAATGGAGGAGAAAGGGATCATTAGTAAGTCCAGCAGCGAGTGGGCATCTCCACTTGTCTTAGTCTGGAAACCTTCAGGTGAACTGAGAATTTGTACAGATTTCAGATGGTTGAACCAGAGAACTGAAAAAGATGCTTATCCTTTACCTCATCAGGCTGATGCCCTTGCTGCCTTAGGTGGCAATTGCTACTTCAGTACCATGGACCTTACATCTGGGTTCTATAATATACCCATACACAAAGACGATTGCAAATATACAGCGTGTACTACACCTGTAGGGCTTTATGAGTACAATCGAATGGCCCAAGGATTGTGTAATAGTCCAGCTACATTTGCTAGGATGATGACCTCAATATTTGGTGATCAAAATTACATGTCACTCCTGTGTTATTTGGATGACCTCTTGGTTTTTGGCAAGAGTGAACAAGAAGCCCTGGATCGTCTCGAGCTGGTATTTTCACGCTTGAAAGAACATAATCTGAAGCTAGCCCCAAAGAAGTGCTACTTCCTAAGGAAATCTGTCAAATTCTTAGGCCATATAGTCACAGCAGAAGGCATTTCTGCGGATCCTGCAAAGGTTTCTGCGATTAATGAGATCACAGCAAAGGATCTAATGGGAGAAGATGGGAAAACGCCTTCCTACACCAAAGTCAAATCTTTTTTAGGCATGGCCAATTATTATTCACACTTTATTGAGAATCAGTCAGTGCCAAGCCATTCAGATGCCTCAAGCCAGAAGATTGGACATCAGATTGTGAAATGTCATTGGAAAAGCTTAAGAAGGCTATTAGCACCACCATAGTTTTGGCTCATCCTGACTTTGACAAACCATTTCTCTTATTTACTGATGCATCCATGGACGGCTTGGGAGCGGTTCTGAGTCAAATAGTTGATGGTGAGATCAAACCAAGACCAGTTGCATTCGCAAGCAAATCTTTGTCCCGTTCTCAAGCCAGGTACCCAGCACATCGGTTAGAATTCTTTGCACTTAAATGGGCAGTGTGTGATAAGTTTACTCATTGGTTAAAGGGTGCTCACTTCACAGTACTAACCGATAATAATACATTAACATACATAATGACCAAGCCCAAGCTAGACGCTTGCGAGCAACGGTGGGTCTCAAAGTTAGCACCTTTCGACTTTGATCTTAAGTACATTCCAGGATCACAGAACATCCCAGCAGATCTCCTTAGTCGTGAGCCGTTTGCAAAAGGGGTTAGAATGACCGAACCAGGCAACAAGGCAAATCACATGAGTCTTGAATCTGTTCAGAATGCGTTCAAGCTATCTGTCAATTCTCGAGCAACATAATGGCGAGAATGAATGTAGAGACAAACAAGAAGTGGGAAGGGAGGAGGTGAAAGCTATTATAGAGTCCAGCCTAGACTGGGATTCCACCTTACCAGTGCGCATAGCCCAATGGTCTCAATTCTCAAGCCATATGTCATGCGGTCTGTCCACTCTCCCAGCGTTTACTGTTGCAGAAATAAGAAAGAAGCAAAGAGATGATGATGTGGTGTTATGGGTGATCTACTTCCTCGAGAGAAAAAGACGGCCATCACGGAGAGAGAAGGTTCTCGAGACAGCTCAGGTGCTCCGTATGTTGAAGCAAATTTGAAAAGTTGGAGATGAGAGATGGAGTCCTTTATAGGAGATCTAAAGATAAAGTTGGAAAGAGAAGGTATCAGCTTGTGGTGCCTAGCTCTCTGAAGTCAACAGTCTTAAGGGGAACTCATGATGATGTAGGCCATCAGGGCCAGATTAGAACCCTCCATCTAGTTCGTCAATGGTTTTTCTGGAGTGGCATGGACGATGAGGTGAGAAAGTATGTGACACACTGCAAGCGATGTGTTCTCAGCAAGACACCCGAGCCAGATGCCAGAGCACCTTTGGAATCAGTCAAAACTTGTGAACCACTGGAACTGGTGTGCATTGATTTTTGGTCTGCTGAGGGGAGAAATGACGACAATGTGGATGTACTTGTTCTCACAGACCATTTTACCAAATTGGCACATGCGTTCCCTTGTCCTAATCAGATGGCAAAAGTGGTGGCCCAAAGACTCTGGAACCAATTCTTCTGTGTGTATGGTTTTCCTCATAGAATCCACTCCGACCAAGGAGCGAATTTTGAGAGCAGACTTGTAGCCGAGCTGCTGGAAGTATCAGGAGTAAGGAAATCTCACACCACCCCTTACCACCCTATGGGGAATGGCCAAACAGAAAGGTTCAACAGAACACTTGGCAACATGATTCGTGCTCTCCCTGCTAGAGCAAAAGTACACTGGCCACAGATGATTCAAACATTAACTTTTGCGCACAACTGCACAATACATGAGACTACTGGCTTCGCCCCCTTCTACCTCATGTTCGGCAGAGTCCCAAGACTGCCAGTGGATATCATGTTTGGGAGTGTGCTAAGAGATAATGAAGTGGTGGATTATAATGAGTACGTCAATTCATTCAAGAAAGACCTAAAGGAAGCCATCAGGATTGCTCAAAGTAGCACAACACAGGCGCAGAAGCAGCAAGCTGAACAGTACAACAAACGAGTCAAGGGTGTTGCTTTGGAAATTGGAGACAAGGTTCTGTTGGCCAATCGTAGGGAACGGGCAAGAGGGAAATTGGCAGACCTGTGGGATTCAACTGTCTATGTAATCACATGGAAAGATCCTAATGTGCATGTTTACAGAGTTGAGGATCCTGTCACAAAAAAGAAAGTAGTTCATAGGAACTTCATACTGCCTGTAAATTTCCTTCCGATCAGCCAGAATGATGCAGAATCGACTGTGCTTTCAACCTTGTCAAATGATGGATTAGATATAGAATGGACAGAGAAAAAAGGGGCACCTGTGTATGCTGATGAAGACTATGATGACCAGAGGACAGCTGCTTGGGTGCTTCAGACCGAGGGCCCAGAGATCCAATCCTATGAGGTCTCGGAAGTGGATGCACAAAGCGGACTCACACAGGATCCTGTGCGTAGTCAAGATCCGCTTACTGTTTTTTTGATGAAGATTCTGAGAATAAAACTGACACTGGAGACCCAGGTGTACAGTGGATGGAACACAATCAGTCAGAAGATACTTTGAGTGACACAACCGCATCAGACTACATTCTAAGCAGTATTAGTGGCCTGCATGACTGTTCGAAGCATTGCTCTAGTGTGGATAGTCCTGAAAGTGTTGAAGAGATTGACACTAGGGAGGAAGATAACAGTGTAAGATTGAAGGGTGGTACCTTGCACACACGGTCTGGTAGAATGGTAAAGCCAGTAAGGAGATTGATTGAGACCATGAGTATGTTGATGGCTGAACCTGGAAAAAAAGAGACTCTTACTGCTTTGATGCAGATGCTCTCTACCTTTGTTGAAAGCTAAAATGTGATATGATCTTACAAAAAGGGACATGAGAATGTAGATAAAAGAAGGTAAATACAGTTTGTAGGATAAGGGAGAAAAACATTTAACTGATCTGTGGATATATGTATATGGGCATTTATCTTCCTGGCAGACTAATCTGCAGTCTTCACAGATGACTTCACGTCACGGTTTTAAGGTCATGTAAGGAAAAATGTGTCCCCTTTCATAATTTTTTCCTTGTCCCATAAAGTTTGATGAAATTGGGAAGGGTGAATGTAATGGTGTGAAAAATGTATAATTCATCAAACTTTGTTAAATAGATGGGTTGCTTCTCAATCAGATGCAGAGAGAGATTGAGCAAGGGATGATCCAAATTTCATTAAGCATTTAATGTAACAAACAGCACCCAGCAATTAGTCTTTGTTCTTATCGAACATTTTAATAGCAGTACTGCCCTGTACTGCATGAGTTTGATTAGAAAGATGTGTTGTGTTCTTTTGTGTTACTGATTTGGTATGAACCCTCTTTCTTCAATCAATGGTATATTCCTCATGTGTTGCAATCTTCAGTTTGCGCGAAGCACTCTGAAGAGAGGTATGTTTCTCCATTAATGGACGATTCAAACAAGGTTTTAGAGCATATTAAATAGAAGTTATTATGAAATCAGAACAAAATATGGTGGTAATACTGTTGGTGACCCTGTTGTGTGTTAAATAGATGGTTCTTCATGTTTAATATAGTACATAAACTGTATTGCTTTAAACGTGCAATTGTGTCATATATCTATGAACTGTTTACATTTTAAGTATCAGTTAATTCCCTGTGTTGGTTTTCATGGGTATGAGGATGCTTGTTAATGTTGATTTGGGTTTCACTTAATTTAATTTTGATGAGAAGAGTGGTTAATCTGTCTGCACCGAGTGAAATGCGCGCCAGTAATCAGCGGTGCATTTTGGGTAATGTAGTTCATGACTTAAAGCATGTTATGTGTGTTAAGAAGAAGCTGAAACTGTGAATTGTTTCTTTGATATTGTAAGTTGCCTGCGTATTAGAAATATGGGACAATGTACTAACTGAATGATGTATTTCAGTGGGGATTTCTTTAAGACTGCAAGGGAAGCTCAGCTTCCCCTATAATGTCAAAAAAATAATGGTCAAATATGTACTATTGTGTAAACAATTTATTGACTAAAAATGCGTTAGAACACGTTCATCTCGAAGACGAGTTCGTTCAGAATCAGCTACATTACATATAGCAGGTCGGCTGACTCGATTTACTTCTCATACATTCCCGTAGCGTCAGTGCATTTCCCTGTTGAAGCCGAGCGTCCATTGACTTCAATGGGGCTGCTCTGAACAGTTTTTTTCAGTGCTCCGAAAATAGACGGTCATTGGATAAATGCTGCGATTATGTCCCGTCCACGGAAGCTCAGCGTCTCTGGGGGTGAATGAGGAGTGGGCTGGCCCGGACTCCGGGCTTCCGCCTGATGATTGGAGGATCTGTCGAAAGACTGCATCTCCTTTTGATTGACAGCGAATCTGTACTATAAGAAGTCACTGAAGCTATTTCGCGTTCAGTCCCATCGCGGATTTCTCAAGTGTAGTCGAAAGACAAACTGCTGGAACCTATTTCTTTATATTCGCCTAGTTGGTACGACAGAGTCACAGTGCATTTTCTCGAAAAGGAACGTAGGGCAGAATTTACTTTTAAATAAGTTTATAATGTAGGCCGAAAATGAGCTTCCCCTCTTTGAAAGACCAGCAGCCGCCACTGATGTATTTGCAGATTGTCAATCCAGAACAGATGTTTGTAACACTGTCCCATTTTATGCTTGCAGGTATGAGTTGTTGCATTCATTTTGTCATTATTGTTTTATTAACTTTCAGAATTCATAAATCTTATTAGTTCTACATAAAAAATATGCCTTTGGTGCATTTTATTAAATGGAACAATTTAAGATACTGTAAAGAAAATACATCTTGTAATATGGAGTTTGCGCGAAGCAATCTGAAGAGAGATTGTCAATCCAGAACAGATGTTTGTAACACTGTCCCATTTTATGCTTGCAGTAAACACGCAAAAGTAAAAAGGCATTGCTGGTGTTTCTCTTTATTTGGGGCTGATCCTGTGGTGCGTCCAGTGCTCCGCTACAACAGCCACCACCATTGTGTCCTTGAGCAAGGCACTTAACTCCAGGTTTCTCCAGGGGGGTTGTCCCTGTAATAAGTGCACTCACTGTAAGTTGCTTTGTATAGAAGCGTCTGTCAAATGCATAAACATTTTTTTTTTTTTTAAATAACAAAGGTATGAAGTCCCGTTTTGATATTGTATGTTTTCATTTGTACTCCTGGCACAAATAACTAAATTGCTGTTTCTGGAGCATTGCTATCGTGAAACAGAGATCGGATATCAATGTTGAATCCTTAGACTTTGTAAAGATGTATCATTTTCTAAAATTAATTGCATTTATAGATGGTAAAATATATATTAACTGTAAGCAGAGTGACGTCACCACCGTTTGCGGGGGAATTGCGTATCAACAGATTAAACCTCCTTGCAAATCTAACGCCGAAACCCGGGAAGGAGGAGGGATGCCCGCCGTGGGGTCCTCGACACTGCTGTCCACCCAGGGGAGCGCCGCTGCCATCCACCAGGTAATGAAGTAGCCCAACCGCCCGGACACGGGGAACGGCCGCCGTGGAGCGATGGAGCTGCTTCCAGGGGCAGAGGAGTGACCTGCCGTCCCCTAGAAACACTGAGAGGTTGAGAGAAGGCTGCTGTATTCGAGGGGAGGAGGGAAGCAACTCCCTGACTGCCTGGAGTGGTAGGGCCGCTGCCAGGGGCGGAGGAGTGTCCCCACGGGTCGCTGGGAATGTGCAGGGACATTCTGTCTGCTGAGAGTTGAAGGTTTGACTCGAGTCCACCCAAGGAGGTGCGGCTGTCGTCCGCCTGAGAGTGTGGAGTGGGGACCACGTGACTGCGCATCATAGAACTGGTGAGTGAGCTGCTTCTCTCTCCCCCTCTCTCTCTCTCTCTCTCTCTCTCTCTCTCTCTCTGTTGCTCCGTGTTGGCCTTTTTCCTCACCTATTTAGTTTTTTTGTTGTTGTTTTCCCGCTCCTGTCTCCTTTCCCAGATTGGCCGGTCCCCAATCAGCCTGATGGGGCGCACGAGGGATAAAGGCTGCCGGTGACGACAGTTCGAGAGAGATAGAGAGTTACAGGCAGTTGGCCTGTATGTGTTTGTGTGTCTTTTTGTTTAATTACATATTATTTATATTGTTAAGCCAGTTCTCACCTCCTCCTTGCCCATCTAACCCCCTTACACTCACATATGAAATAAATGATCTTCCAGCTAATGCTGTTAATTATAGAGGGAACCTTCAAATTAGGTACATTACGAAAATTACACTAATTATAATTTATTTGTTTTTCATAATTTTGAATTTTTTTTTTTACAAAGTCATCCAGAATCCAGAATCGGTCTGTCTTCGCCGGCCAAAGGTGGTCAGCGCAGACCACAACGATCTGCCCAGGTCTGTCGGTCCTGGGCAAGTCCCATCCAATTGTGTCCCAGATCTTGTCGTAGCGAGTCGCGCCATCGTGTTGCAGGGCGCCCGCGTGGCCGCTTGATGTCGATCGGCAACCAGACGGTGACTGCGTGTCCATCTTTCGTCCGTCCGCCGCATCAGGTGCCCAGCTCAGTGCTTCTTGGCCTTGTTGGCCAGGTCCACCGCGTTGGCCACCCTGGTCATGGCCCGCAGCTGCTCGTTGCGGACGTGGTCGATCCTTTTAACCCCGACCATGCGGCGCTTGATTGAGCGTTCAGTCACGGACAGCTTTTGTCGGTCGGCCGCCGCCGTTGCCCAGGTCTCGGCCCCCCAAGGGAGACGCGGGTCTGCCGTCAGGGAGACTGTACCATGGAAAATACATCACAGGGGGTTACTGGAGTAGTTGGCACCTGTGGAGCACCTATCCCGGTACAGGGCATATTAGTACCATAGTGGGTCTGGCTGCGAACGTCTCCACTGAATTCGCAAGCCACAGGTCTAGGGAGGAAGGCATTCAATGTTCATGGGTTCATGACCCTAAAGGGCTCATGGGAAACTTGGGCACGTGAGAATCTACCGGACCGAACTCCAGGCAAGTGTCACTGAGAGAAAACGCTTGCAGGTCCCCAACCCTCTTGATGGAGGTGAGCAGAATCACGAGGGCCATCTTTAAGGAGAAAGTTTTCAGCTCTATTGAGTCTAGCGCCTCAAACGGGGCTCTCTGAAGGCCCAGGAGGACCACGGGGGGAACGTATATTTGCACAACCCTCTGGGCCAGCTGTGTGCCAGCACGTTTGAACCGAGGGGGGCTCCCATCAGGGAATACCAGAGCCGGCAGTGGGAGGATTCCCTGGAAGTGAACAGATCTACATGTGCTTTGCCGAATCGACTCCAAATCAACTGGACCACCTGGGGGTGAAATCTCCACTCTTTGCTGAGCGTTGCCTGCCACAACAGCGCATCCTCTGTATCTTTGAGGCTGCCCGGGATATGAGTGGCCTGCAGCAACCTCAGCCGCTAACATCAATGCCCCTTAAAAACATGGATAAATGAGCAATGATGAAAGCAACTTAAATGAACGGAGCCGTGTTGATTAGTCTAACTGATGGCCTATTATGTAAGGGAGGTTTCGGCTCATGAAACTCTTTCTGTTTACAAGAAAGCCTGCAATGTCTATATTGTCTGTTTACTCTTTTAAAATGTCCATTTATTGCCTTTAAAGCATAGTCAGCACCACAGGGAACCCACATAGAGAGTGAATGAGAGTGCAGTCTTTTGATAGTTTTATAAGTGAGCAACAAAGCTAAATTGATTTTATTCGGACCTGCTGTATCTGCAGCTACAATCTGTCAAGGCAGACTGACTTATTTATAACCCTTTCCAGCAAATGCATTTCAGGGGACTTTAAAAATATTGTTCTCTGTGCAAACATAATCCTTATCACATTTTACATTCAAACACACACACACACACACACACACACATACATATATATATATATATATATATATATATATATATATATATATATAAAAATTACTGGTCAAAACTTTTGAAACACTTAACTGAAATGTTTCTCATGATCTTAAAAATATTTTGATCTGAAGGTGTATGCTTAAATGTTTGAAATTAGTTTTGTAGACAAAAATGTAATTGTGCCACCATATTAATTTATTTCATTATAAAACTAAAATGTAATGAAAAAATACATTGAAATTGATGACTTGGACCAAATAATAAAGAAAAGCAGCTATGAAGTGCCCAACATTGATGGGTACTACTTCAATACTGTTTAAAAGCATCCTGGGGTGATGCCTCAAGAAGTTAGTTGAAAAAATGTCAAGAGTACATGTCTGCAAATTCTAGGCAAAGGGGACTACTTTGAAGATAGAAAAAGAGGGAGAGAGAGAGAGAGGCTGTCTTGACTCCTCTATTACTATTGCCAAATTGAGATTGATGCAGACTTATTCTGGGTGTAACCATGAGCACAAGTACCTTACCGTATGTAATTTTCCTGTTGTAAACATGTTATTAGCAATTTACGTAGAGTAATTTGTTGCACGACAGCTGTTTGCCTGTGCACATTTGAGTGCTCAAAAACTGCTTACATTACACACATGCACACACTCCCATTTTCTCTCTCTGGCTTTTTAATTATAATTTTTTTTACAGCATGTTGATTATGAGATGTAAAATAGCTAATTGTGCAGCTTGTTAACAAAGGCATGTAGTTGGAGACCTGTCTAATCTTTTTGTTCTCTTTTCTCTCTCACATATGTGCTTTTGTGCGAGGAGAAATTTTACCTTAAATTGTCAGGTAGCTCAGCTGTGGTCAATGTGGCCAGTCAGCGACTGACAGTGATAGCAGAACAAAGAAGATTTTATTGAGGCATTGACCCTCAGGAGGGCATTCACACACAAGCGTTTGCATTCATGGACATCAGATCACAGCAGGTTCGTCTCACTACACTCAATTAAACAACACTGAATGAGATTAGCAAAACTACCAACACAGACAAGGCTTTGACACACTTTTTCATGTTATTTATGGGCATTGCGCCTTTTATAAAATAGTGCAGTGCAGAGTAACAAGAAAGCATAGAGAGTGGGGTAAATAGAATCAGGAAATTACTGACCAGATTCAAACGCCCCCACAAGAGCTCCAAAGCTTCACATGTTGTGAGCAATAGATCCCATCCAGGCCTGTTATTCATTTAATTTTGTATTTAATTTCACTTAAGTTTTGGCAATATTGAAATAGTACATTGAAATTACAGTGCTGTCTCGGTAGCATTGGTCATTGGATTTGTATTTTATCCTTTCTTAATCATGAGGACGTCATAGTGGATGATTCAAACCCTTTTTGGTCAGCAGAAAACGTCCCTGATGGAGGGAACGAGACGTTGTGTCGATGTAGTGACACTAGGGGTCGATCTTGAGGGCCTGAGACACCTTCAGATCTTTGAGAAAAGTCCAATGAGAATTGGCGAGTAGAATTTGCATGACACTCCCCCTGACATACGGGTATAAAAGTGAGCTGGAATGCGGATTCATTCAGGTTTTTCACTGAGGAGCCGAGACAAGGTCCTGGCCATTACAGAGGTGTAGTACAGCCTGTGGCAAGAGTGAGGACGGTGGCACTCTCGTCCTTCACTGACTGTGGTAGTCTGCAGTGGAGTGCAGAGTGGAGAGAAAGCCGCTGGAATGCGGTGTATATCCAACAGCACGCTTCTGAAGAGGTGAATGGAATAGTAGTAGTACTCAGCTTGCTGATATACAACTGCTTGTCTCTGAAGAAGAAATCTGAATGAATCTGCATTCCAGCTCTCTTTTATACCCGTATGTCGGGGAGAGTGGCATGCAATTTGTACTCGTCAATTCTCATTGGCCTTTTCTCAAAGATCGACCCCTAGTGTCACTACATCAACACTACATCGAGTGAGTGACAGAAGGGGAACTTAAAGATCTGATCTAAAGGTCTGTTGAAGTTGTAAACATTGTTGGAAAGTGTTTGAAACTAGATTTGTCATTTGTCAATGATTATATAGAGCCAAATACAGTGCAATTATTTCAGCTCAAGAAAAAAATAAGATTGTAGAATGTTGACTTTTTTTAGTTAGCCCTCACCTTAATATGAAGAAGGACTAATAGAAATAAATCCCTTTCATGTTCAAAACTCACTTTTCTACTATCATGTTTTATCCCCTTCCCACATTATCAGTCAACTTGTAGCGGATTGACTGGGTTTTTCTTCTGGGTGCCAACTTATAAGTAAATTATAAGTACATTTTTTAATCTTAAAGTCAATCATACAAAGGTTCCAACTTGGTTTTTTAACAGATGAACCATATTGAACATAAGACAATAATATTACAGATAACAATAACCTAATTTGCATTGCATGAATATTTTTATAGTCATTTCATTCTCCTACTATAAAAAATAATAATTCATAAACATATATATATATATATATACATATATATATATATATATATATATATATATATATATATATATAAATCCTCGTGAATTCAGTTCAATTTCTCTAATACAGTTTTCTAGAGGTACCTCTCCTACACCTGATTAATTCATACAATTGACCGTTGAGCTGTAACCATTAACAATATAACTGGAATAATACAATTGTTACTCACAATACAATATTAAGCCATCAGAGATTTATAACAGAAGTTCAACACGCATTGATGCAGTCTACACACTTCGAACATTCATGATTCAATGATTCACTTCAAACTCTTCATGATTCATTCAACAGTTCAAATTCTCAGAATCTCTCACTGTCCAACAATTCAAAAGTCTCAGTTCAAAGATTCAATGTCTTAGTTCAACGATTCAGTGACTCAATTCAAACGCTCAGGACATCTCACTGTTCAACGATTCAATGACTCTATTCAATGACTCGATTCAACGCTCAGGACATCTCACTGTTCGGCGATTTAGTGACTCAATTCAAACACTCAGGATATCTCACTGTTCAACAATTCAAAAGTCTCAGTTCAAACACTCAGCAACGGAACAAGCAAAGGTCCTCAAAAAAGAAAAATAAACAGTGAAATACTTGTTGGAAGTTCGGTCTGCACCAGAGTTCAGCGGTAATGGAAAACCGGAATTTCTCTTCACATCAGCCATTTAGTTGTCATCTCTCGTCTCGTGGCCAGTATTGTTCCGTAGCGAACTGCCAACCGTAGCTACCTGAATCCGGCTCAATCACTGTGTTTAGACGTCCAGTATTAATCTAATTTTCACCTCTAACCTCCAAGTTCAGACAAAAATAGCGTTCAGGTTAGTGAGTGGAGTACATTCTCTCTCTAGCTACTCCCTTTCCATTTTGTTTCTTTACTTTTATACTCGCAACTCTCTATGACAACATCGCCCTCCTGTGGACATCAGCACCATTTTTGGTGACAACTTCCAGTTCGTCACAAACTTTCTTGAACAAGATCAGCAATTGGAGTTGCATACTCAAGGTTCCTTTTGAACCTTATTGATACTTCTCAGCAGAGGCCCGGTGACTTCAAGAACATCAAAGCTGTAGCACAGGCTAAAAATACTATTTCAGTTGCATGATCAGTGAAAGGTACAGGCCACACATCTTATGCCAAAATAGGTTATTTTTCAGTACAGTACCAGTGGACATTTATCCGCTTTTAAGCTTCAAAAAGGAAGTATATTAAAAGTAGTCCAGGTGGCCATGAAGGCATACAATAGGTGAGAATCTACACCAAATTTATGTCATTTTTTTTATTAAAATCTTTGACATCTGTTGCACATTTATGAGTGCATGGGAGAAACTTGTACACAGTGTCCGGCATGTCCGTACATTGTTTTTTAGCGCTGAACAGTGCAAGCTCTCGTGAACATGGAATTAAAAAGATGGGTAGATATTCATTAATATTTTTCCTTTTATGTTCCAACGGAGAAAGAAAGGCATACAGGTTTTGAGCGCCATGGGTGAGAGTAAATTATAAAAGACTTTTTGATTTTGGGTTTACTTAAATTTATTACATTTGGTCCCCCTATTCTTGAACAATTGGTTTCATCCTTGCCATAAATATAGCTTGTTAAATCTGCAGAATTTTGTAGTCTGTCCAGATCAAAGTGATTTCACAGTATGCCACAGTTACCTGTGCTGCCCTATGTTTTACAAGAGCACCAGTTGTGTTCATTGTCCATTTTGATGTGTGTTCCAAGTCCCTAACCTTAATCACATAAGTAACTTTGAGGTAAATTATGTTGTTGACCCCCCCCACCACACCAAATCTGATATACTGTTGTGGCTTATCAATGATGGTTAAAGTCATTATGACTCAAGGAAAGCAGGTATTACATAGATAGTCAGGTTGAGTGTTTTCCCTCTTCGAGTAACCTTGGCATCACTCTGAGGCTTGAGTGTGGCTGATTGCTTGCGGAACACACTCATCAGTTGGAGGAGTGACCTTGGTGGGGCATAATGACACTTTGCGAAGCGGCAGGTGGTGCAAAGAGGACTCGCTATACACAGCTGCCCTCTCGCTCCTGCTGAGGTATTCTGATTATCTCTGGAACGCATTTTTGTTTTGCATCACTCATGGCAAATGCAGAAGATAATGGGAAGGCATTTAAGTTTCACGTGGACAAGACCACAGTGCTTTCCAATAATGGAGAAGCTGTTAAGTGTTCATTTACAGTGATGCATGCATTTAGGTCAGCATTTCTTTTTTTCTGATTATCTTTAATGGAGTTCTCAGATTCACACATCCTGTCTCAAAGAGCAGAATTCATGAGGGTTAGTCATGCAAGCAGCTCACCTACCAAAGCATCACATTAATGAGTTTGATTTTCCATTAGCCGAGAACACTTTAGCCTTCTCCTCATCTGTACCTGATTTGATTCAGCCGTAAAATTAATTATCTTGAGATGGACATCTCTGCTCAGCAGAAAACACTTTTTCTTCAAAAGACGTTGTCCTTTGCCATGTGCAGTTTGTGCTGTAAATAAATATAATTCATCAGGGTTCAATTCAAGTTATACTTATTTTACAGCATTTGTGGCACAATGTTGACTTTTTCTTTAAAAAAGCAAAAAGTCTGGGTAACAGTGAGGCACTTACAGTGGAAGTTTACAAATTATAACTACAAGATGTAAACGTGATTAACCTGATTTTAGTGTGATAAAATCACTCAAACATTCTCTGTAAAAATGTATATACAATTTTACAACTGTGTTGCCATGAAAATATAACACCATAAACCCTACAACCATTAAACAACCTGAAAAACTATGATTTAGAAAACTCTAAAGCTCAAATAATACACAGTTTTTAACAGAAGAATCAATGTAAGTGCTTTTATAAAATTAAAGGCTTCACATTTCTGCCTTTAAGCCCTCCAATTCACTTAATTTTTTTTAAGCTCAGATTTATGCTTTAATTTAAAGAAATGGAGGGATGAGTCTAAATGCATTTTATTTGTTATCAACATTATGCCGCAAATTAGATTGATTGATTTAACTTGTACTGAAACTGGAATATTCATATAATTTTCTGTCAGATCAATTTATTTTCAACTTTTTTTGGAATTGTTTCTAAGAAAATACACATGCAATTATACTTTCAGGATTTTCATTATTGTGGTAAAATCGATGGCAAGCTTTATACATTACCTCAGATCTCTGATATAAAAATGTTCATGTGGAACCAAAAATGAATGATAAAAGGACAAAGATGAACTTTTTCATGCAGCAAAAATTCATAATGACCATTGGCTTTCAGGTTAACGAATATTTAGTTATTTATTTATTTGTATTGGTTATTTGCTTGTTTTATATTGTATTTAAATTATATGCATTTCTTCAACTTTGGGCACTTTTAGCACAGGATTTCTTAAAAAGGCTTCATAAAACATGGTCCAACAGTGTATGGAAATGGAGGGACAGGAGTTATTTTTCTCTGAACGTCTTAGAAATTCCCAACATAGTGGCATTTCCATCACATCACAAATTCATTATTGTGTTAAACAGAATTCCATGGTTAAAACAACGGTGATAAAAATGACATTTTTAATGTTTTAAGGATCCTAAATACACACAAATTATTTTACACTTAAATTTTTGCATACAAAATTACAGCTTGTTTGAAATGACAATTATTCTGCTCAAAAGTGTTTTTTACATTGATTTTTTCTTTGTTTTCTTCATAAATTACTTCTCATATTACATCTCAAGCATGGTTTTCACACTTTTATCGACTTGGTTTACAAGTATACTAACTTTTGAAAAAACATTGTTAAGGGCAAAATTTTTGGTGTGATGGAAATTAATGTATAAATGTTGAAATTGTTTGTTTATTTGAAGCATTGTTTAGATTATTTTTGTTTTAAAAATAAATCAATTGTATATTTATTATGATTTTTTATATTTTAATATTGAAAGTCTGGATCTAAGACTAAACTAAAACAATAAAATGTATACATAAAAGGCATTTGAAAAGTAAAGAAAATATATGATGAATGCTTGGTAAGTCAGTTTTAATGTGACTTTCATACAGTATAACAAAAAGAAAAGTTCAAGTCTGTTAGTTTTGAATATATAATATATTGTCATGTATTTCATGTACTTTACAAATGAACTAATGATATATGGTTGCTATACTTTGTGGATCTTACCATGACTTTCAAAAGGTGTGTTCCTGACCTAACATTGGTGTTTGATTGTGGATATGTTTTGTTGTCAGATGTCAGTATGCTTTTTCAGGGAGTTGCAGTGCCTCACCTGCTGCACTGCTGCGTCCTCTTATTTGAAGCTCAATTCCTTCCTCTTCTCTCTTCTCCTCCTGCTCCCCACAGGTATCACCATAGCCAGTGCTCTTATTGATACTTCTCAGCAGAGGCCCGGTGACTTCAAAGAAAAGGGCTTGTGTCTAAAGAGTCGCAAACAGCAGCGCGCTATGCAATAGGGAACCTACGTTTGAACATGCCGGCTGACCCCAACTGAACGGCCAAGACTCTCTCTGATTCTGATATTCTTTACCTTCCTTCTCACTTTCTCTGACGTTTCCCCTAGAAAGAGATGGTGGTGATGAGAGAGGAGCTCTTAAAATGTAAATGACAGCTGAGGGTTTGAGACATTAGAAGTCTTTGTGTGGCTCTTCCTGAATTTCATGCTTCATAGTGGAGCACGTATTCCCTCAGTATCGCTCAAACCTCTGTGGGGGGCATCTACATTTTGATTCCACCTACTGGGTTTCCATTTACGACAAATTGGGGATGGAGTATTTAGATAAATCTCGCTCAAACCCAAAATAGAAAAGGGATTCAGGCCTGTCAGAATTAGTTGCTGCAATTATCTGATGTAACATCACTTATGTAGATCTACAGTACTTGTTCTTATGGAAGGACTGTTGCTTGACTTGTAAGACAGAGTGGTTGTTTTGCAACATCTTATGCTCAAGAGATGTGCGCAAGCTGTATGTATGCAAGAAGGAGAAATATCATTGAGATTCCGTTAGCAAAATAATTTCAATTTTGAATGTTTGATGTTGATAAAATTGCCATGTTGTTCAGTATCTGGCATGTCTAAACTCAGTGTTGATGAACATGTTAATGAAGCCAAGGAATTTTTTTTCTGTGTTTGTCTTTTAATGTATTGTCATAATGTTTCAATTTATTTTTTTCATTGTTCGTCTACATAGTTCGGACACATATCTAATAATGTTATAATTTTCTCATTATGCAAATAGATTGTTAGTTTAATTTGAAGTTTTGTTGTATTTTTCCATCTGTTTCTGCAACCAAAGAAGTGACCCCTGAATCCTTGAGTCCTCCATATATTATCGGAAAATTGAAGCATATAGTTTTATGCAATCTGGTCTCATAGAATTATGCTTTAGTACATACATTTTTGGGGAAATTGTTTTTACCTGGCTCGTTGTATTTATCACGCCACTTTCCTGGTGTAATGAACACTTGAGGTGCTACAACAATGATTACTTTTATTCCATTTTGCACAAATCATGAGTAAAAAGGCAGATTATCAGTTCATAAAAACTTACTTTTTGCCCTGTTTCTCACTTTTACTATAGCTTTTACAAGAGTGAATATCTACTGCGACACATTTTAATTTTTGCAATACATAAACATTTAGAAGCTTGTTTGTGTGCTATCAAATTGTGCATTAGCTCAACTGATAGAGCATTGCACGTGATGAATAGGACCGGGATAATAGTTCTGGAGAGCATGTGAGTTGACACATAAATTGCAATTATTACAGAAGCCCCATACAATTGTGTTTGCTTCAGCAATTGTGTTTGTCATGCCACATTTGCTTTATATGACACTATCGGTTGGGTTTATTTTTGGGGGAAAGTTTTGTTGATTTTACTGAACTCGATAGGGCATTAACCATGAAAAAAAAACGATCTCTTTGGGAAATTTATTACTCACTTTTAGCACCACATTTTACCTCATAAGTGCCCCAATTCGTGGAAGGAACCACATAATGTAGTTGTCCAAAAATGTTGACAAAGTCACGTAATTTTCACAGGATCAGGCTGATTTTAGTATTTCCTTTTTCTAAACAAGCCTTAGATTAAAATGGAAACCAAACATCCTCCTGCACAAAAAGGCCCAAGATCAAAAATGAGCTGATTGCAATGTTTCAAATTTGGCTTAAATCAATGTGTTGTGCATAACAAATTATCACAGATAACTCAAACTGTACCTGGTGTCACAATTCCCTGTTTTCTGCCCTGTGTTTCTCCCTTGTCATCTGTCCCGGACTACACTTCCCATAATTCCCTGCCCTCATCACTGCCAACAGCACTTCATTGTTATCACCTGTGTGTCATTTTATCATTATGCTTTGTGTATTTAAGCCCTGTTGTTTGTTCATTCATTGTCAGTTGTTAAATGTAATGTATGTTCTTGAATGTATTCCTACCTGTGCCCTTCGTGGATGTTTCTCTTGTTTATATTTTGGTTTTCCCATCGTGGATGTTTTATTTGTTCCCTGTGTTGTTTTGTTTCACCGAGTTACCCTGTTCATCTTTTGTTTTCCCATTAAAACTGCGTCTAGATCCTCACTCCTCGTCTGCCTCGTTACACCTGGCATGTCTTTAAAATGAGACAATTTGCCAACTCTGCAAATTTTTGTCCATGTATGAATAAATTAATCAGATTCAACAAATCTAACAAGTTTACTGCTCTTTGCAAATGAGCCAACATTCCAATGTTACACAGGCCATACAGGATAAGTGCAGTGTTAGTTTCTGCATTGCAGAAATAATATTGTATGTATTAATAATAATTGTGGTGTCTAAATATCTCAAAGGCATTTGTTTTTATTTATTATTATTCTTTAGCATATCTGAGTCATAACCTATGAGGTCACACCAAAACGGTCTATGAATTGTAAAAATGTTAAGGAGCTTTTTGATCTGACAGTATTATGAAATAATGTACAGTACCTAACACAAAATTGAAGAGTTTGACTAATGAAGAGCAGCCAAATAACATTTGTGATAATGTTTATGCAGAAGTAAACATTTTGATTAATCTGAATCCTTTAATTTTCTTTTTGAAATTAATCTCTCAAAGATTAAATAAAGTTTTGTTGGGAATCTGTAAGCATACATTTTACAGGACGAACCATGTGTGCCTAATAGTTTGTAAATTGTTGGTTTTTGAAATGGAAACCCAGACTCGAAGATGATGTTTGAACCCAAAGGCAGGTATTTATTAAACACAGTTTAAGTGAACAGGTGAGAATCAATCAGATGTCAAACAGTAAATGATGACCAGTACACTAATAACAGTCTGTATTCATATAGGAAGTGAGAGTCCTTGATGAGTCACACTCTCAAACATCAGACAGGGACATGAAATTCCAACAGATTGTTGGAAATGTTGGAGAGGAACCTTGGAGAAATTGCTGGATAGGAAATTTGATGACTTCGCAGGAGAACAGGTGCGTAGCAGTAAAGTGAGTATGTATTCCATGGAAGACCAGACATCGATTGAGGAGTGAGTGTGGCTTATGTAGGGAGCTGATTAGCTTGATGAAAGACTGGTGCAGGTGATTAGTATTTGGTAGATAGAGAAGGCTGGAGAGCCTGGTGAATCTATGACAGTTTTTAGACTACTGAGAAATCATCAATTAAATCTATCTATTTATTTGCCTTACAAGTCAATTCAAACATGCCACCAAAATCCACTCGGGATTGAGAAGCTGTCTAATTATTAAATGCACAAACACTATGGTTTAGTAAGCTACATTATTTTGATTTCCTACTTTAAAAAGTAAATCACATGTTTGTAATGAAGCGCTTTTGTCACAGGTGTCAAATGCAACAGAATATTTAGATTCATACATTACAGATTTAAGATTTAGTTTTTATAGAAAGCTTTTTAAACGTCATACTTGCTGAAGACTTGCTGTTATTGCATCATTCCTCACTTTGGATCAAACTGCAGCAAGTTGCACATCAAAGAAAACCTTTCAGTGTGACCTTATTGGCTCTCACATTGGCTTGTGCTATTTGGGTTAGATGCAAGCGTTTGGTCATACAAATGTTAGTTCTGTAGTTTTGCAGTTCTCAGTTTATTACTCCTGCTATGGACAAAATGACTGAAAAGATAAACACAAACAGAAATAGTTTAGCATTAAGCACACTTCGAGTAACAAAGACAGTGAATTAATTTGTTGTTGTATCTTCTATTGAAACAAGAAGCTTGTTGTAAAGTAGTCAATATATCAGTTATGTTAGGCGGATGGACATTGTCATTCTAGAGAGCAAATATGTGTAGTGAAAAATGAATCATCAATATTCTTATGCATTTTCCCTATACATGCCTCCTCCTTTCCCTTAACTCCCTTACAGTAAATGAACAAGAGAAAGTGTGTATTTTAGGTGCTGTGACATCAGCATTTCTTCAAGTTTAAAATATATTAATCACCTTTCAACTTTTTTCAAGAAGTGCAAATAAACTATTGCCTTAATATGAGGTTGTGGAACAACAAATATAATACTAATATATTATATACTAATTATATATAGCTTTAAAAGATCATAAAATGTTGTGTAAAAATGTAGATGAAGAAAGTGTCACACCGCAGGACACTGATGACTGTGCTTACAATTTCATATTAATTACCCAAATAACTATGTATAAATGTTTATTTGTAAAAGAAATAGAATCAAGGAAACCCTAAAGTTGGCCAGAATATGTACAAATATAAATATAACTCACACTATATATATAGTTAGATGCTATATATGAGCATTGAGAAATTTTCTTGTAAGTAATTTCAAAATAAAAGTCATTATATTAGTTCCCTATCCAAAGATACACTTTGATGCTGCGCTGATTTAGCGCTTTGGAAACGTCTTTTAGGAGTGACCAGTTGTGAATATGTGTGCAACACATCAATGAATTTGACTGCTTTGGTCAGCACTTATGGCAGATCCTTTCGGGCTTCAGAGACAAGGACAAAGTGTTCCTTCTTGATGCCCCGATTTCACCTTCTGGCTTGTTCGGTGACTCTATGAACACAGTCATCAACAGGTTCCAGGAGGCAAAGAGTCATGAGGAAGCCTTCGGGCAATTTCTTCCTCGCCGCACTAAGGGGAAGGGGCCGCCGGCCACCCCACCCAGTCCATCTAGAAGGGAGGCTCAAAAACAGAGCGTTGTGAATCGCTTAGTTAAGGCATTCAAGTTCAAGATCCTAACTGTCAAGCTTGATGGCACATACATGGCCCAGAATGCGCCTGTATGCATTTCCTCTGGTTTTCTCTGCTCCCGGGAGTCCTGGACAGATTTCGCCAGCAAGGGCCCTGCCTCTTACTGATGGTGCTGCTTTGGCCGAACAGTGTATGGTTCTCGGAGAAAATGTCTCTCCTCAACGGCTCACCTTGGGCGATTCCGGACAGGAGGGATATTCTGTCTCAGGCGCAGTGGACGAGCACAGCATCTCGTTCCGCTTTTTCAGTGCTGAAATGCCTCGCTTCCTTCAAGCCAGGCGCCGTGGTCCCTTTAAAACGTTTCCAACAGCTCTTGGGGCATATGGCATCATCCGCGGCGGCCGCGCCGCTGGGGTTGATGCATATGAGACCACTTCAGCACTGGCTCCAGACTCGAGTTCCGAGATGAGCATGGCGCCGCGGCACGCACAAGGTGAAAGTTACCACTACCTGCCGCCAAGCCTTCAAACCCTGGTAAGGTAAGGCCTCCTGTTCGGATTCCCCCTGTGTGTAATGCCACGGTACTGTTCCCTCACGAGCTGACTCCCGTGTATCCCTTAGGCAGTTACAGCTGCCTCGGTCACCGTGCTGTATGCTTCCCCCCTCAACGAGGCTGGATCTACCACCGCACCAACTTTTCCACATAGGTCCTAAGTATAGGCCATCTGATGTATTTGGCTAATGAGGGCTAAGACCCCCTTCCCTCAATGCGTGTAAGGGCCCCGGCCGCAGTTGCTCTATGCGAGGAACATAGAGAGAAAAGAGGCCCAGCCAGGCTGGCCCGTTCCCATGTTGGCGGCCATCACCTTGTTCCCCCCTCCAGGGTAACGATAAGGAGTCTGATGGCTTAAATGGGGCATTGGGGAAGGGTACGTGCAGCCTGATACAGTTGGTCGTTCTGCACGTAAGAATACCTGCTCTCTCCTGTATCAGCAGTTCACGTACACGGCTCAGCGCATGGCACTTTTTAAGTGGACCCCTAGTGTCGCTTCTCTGACACAACGTGGAGAGAGCGACAGAAGGGGAACGTCTATGTTACGTATGTAACCTCCGTTCCCTGATGGAGGGAGAACTGATCCGAGCCACTGTTGTGGCCGGACCATTTCCGGCTCCTCAGAAAAATCCTGAATGAACTCCCGTATTTGCGCCGCTTAAATACACGTATGTCCGGGGGCGGGACATGCAAATACTGGTTGCCAACTCTCATTGGCCTTTTTTCATAGTTCAGAGGTGAATATCGGCGCTCAAGAGAGACCCCTAGTGTCGCTTCTCTGACACAACGTCTCGTTCCCTCCATCGGGGAACGGAGGTTACATACGTAACCTAGACGTTTTTTGCCCTGCCGATGTGTGTGAGGACCCCACATGCCTGAGGCACCTGAGCCAGGCCCCTGACTCCACACACCAATTTGAACAAACCATGCTGGTATATCTCTCAATGCTAATGTAATTATTATTTCATAATTGTTACAGTCCCTAAAGCTATGCACACAGAAAGCCTTTGTAAATATTATCGCTACATGCATGTCCGGGAGGGCGCATTCATTTATATGTCAATTAATATTCGAAGAGTTTAATTTTTTTTCAAATACAGCAAACCGTCTTAATATCAGTTGAAGCATCTGCTGGCATTTTTGAAAGATTAAAAAAAATCCAAGATGGGAAATATTGGGAGAAATTCATACTTTCTTTAACGCATTCCATGAATGAAAGATAGTCATACTTTGTTATTCATAATAGTTTGGAACAACATGAGAGTAAGTAAAAGATGACACAATTAAAATTTTTGGATGAACTACAGTATCTCTTTAATTTAAAGATTTCCCAGCAGGTTTCCCGAACACTCCCATATCTGCCATAAGTCAGACAAACATAGTCCTGCAGCAAACCATTGGTTTAACCAATGTTACTGTGTCAGGATGTTTAAACAAACTATTTGTCAGGGGACATCAACTTACATATGATTACATATAGCCTACTCTCCATATTAAGCTGAAATTTAAGCCAACACAACTTTACAATACAAGGCTTTTCAAACAAAACATCAGTCAAAATTTGACATCTGCTTATGCCATAGTTATCCACCTGATATATTTTAACCCTGTTCATACAGCAATGAAATCAGAATACTGAGACAGTGATGGATAAATTATTCAAAAAGTAATCCACCACAAATGACTAATTACTTCACTGAAATTGAAATCAGTTATCTTTCCCAATTATTTGATTGAAAGTACTCACATTACTAATTACTTTACTTTTCAGTTACTTCATGAAACATCTTTCTGCTCAATGAATTCAAAATAATGTCTATATTTCCTTCTTGTTCTACGTTACACACAAGTCATGCACTCAGCACCACACATTTCTCCCTTACAATGACTTGCACGCCCGGTCACAGAAACACAATCAGATATACACATGAACAAACTTTACTCAGGCTTGTCATTGAACTGTCAAAATGTAAAGCATACCCCAAGTCTGTCAGTTATTTTGACAATATTAAAAACAGCACACAGAGTTCAGTTTGCAAGATGTTTATTAGCATCAAATGACATTACAATGTCAGTTATAATGCAGCACAATCATTCTTATTTTCTTATTCTTTGAAATTAAAGGTTACTTGTTGCTTTTGTTCCGCTTGAGAAGACCCAACAATGGTGTGCTTAAGAGCATGCCAGTTAATGTAATCGTCAAGTTTGTATGTTTCCCTTTTTCCCTTCATGTAGTAATTAATCTGACGGGGCGTTAGGACCACAGCATGCATGTGTACATCTGATATGAAACCGGTGAATATATTGTCTCTGATGAACCCCCCATCATATTTGGTGTGACACTGCCCAAGTATTATATTAGGCTCTCCTTTCAAAGGATTTTTAGTGCCCACTGCCTTCCTAATGCTGCTTACATCATTGACAAACATCTGAGCGAGACCAGTTTTGGAATCCCAGGTTGCACACACTGAGTTCCACTGATTCAGATGATATGGCAGCCCATTAAATTCAACAAGAGCATTATGAATGTACAACTGGAATTTTTTTTTTATTTGACAATAACATAGAAAAGTCTTTAGGGTGGCCTTGTTCAGCCAGAAAAAATAGGCATGGACTGGAATTCTCTTGGTCGGTGTAGAATCTCAAACACACTGAGGCTGCAGAGAGATCCATGCTTTCGTTTGGATAAAGCTGTGCATAGTTCTTTGTGGTCAGCTCAGGGAAAGTGATGACCTTCTCCCTCAAACATTGTCGTTGTGGCTCTGCTGTGGATTCAAGAAGACTCTTTGAATACATAAGGGAAAATCTGCCTTGATTTTAAAATGATAGCTCTAAACTGAAACTGATTGACCCACAAATAGAATCATATTCATGAAAGAACAAATATGCAAAGGTAGAATAGTATAATTTAATGCATAATATAAGCCATGTTTCTTTTTTTCTTCTTTTTTGAAAGCTAAGGACTGTCTTTTCCTATTGTTATTAATGAGATGACCTCTACTTTTAAGCTACTTTGTTTGTGTTAGTATTAGATTGTTTGTACTTACCAGACATCACCAGGCCAGTGAGGCCACAGAGAACAAAGATGTATGATGTTAGTGTTTCATTGTCCTCTTCAGTTGAGTGTCAAGCACAAGACAAAGGTACCTGAGCTCTTCACTCTACTCTTTTTATAGCGCTCTATCATAGTGTGGACAGTGTGTTTGTACTGATTTTGCAATTTATTTGTGTACACAGACAAAGTACAGTAGTACCACCAACCATTTGCTTTCTCCTTTTGCAAACAGAGCATCTGGAAAATGAGCTAAATGTTTCACAATCACACAATATGCAGTAGTACTATAACGCCGTGATTAGGTTTAATTATACTTAAAAAAAAAAACAATAAAAAAAAACAAGCAAACAAACAAAAAAAAACACCCTTAAAAATACTTGCATTTATTGCTCATGAACATTGTTATGTGCATTGTTATTTGCAAACTCTTTAAAACTGGAATGGTAGGTGTGTAAAAGGTACTCAGAAAGTATACACTAAAAATTGTTGATTCAACAATGTGTAGTTCACTTTGCAAATAAAACAAAATTAAGGTGGTAAACAAATATATAACTGAGGTATGATAATTATTGTGTTTGAAATATTTGGCATTTTTGTTTTTGCAACTGTTTTTTTATTGTTTGTTTGTTTGTCTTTGTATAGTCTAAATATAGTGGTAATAGGGATGCCTATGAGAATATGTTATGTAAAATATATACGTATATTAATATAAAGCTTCATCCTACAACATTTGGGTCAATATTCTTTGTTTTACTTTTAAATGTAATGCTTTATTGTTATTCATTTATTTATTTATTTGTGCATTAATTCTGGAAATTTGTTAATAAGGACAGAAATAAAATATTATTATTATAAAATTCTCTCATGATTTACTCACCTTCGTGCCATCCCAGATGTCTATGACTTTCTTTCTTCAGCAGAACACAAACAAAGATTTTTAGAAGAATAGCACAGCTCTGTAGCTCCACACAAAGCAAGTGGATGGTGATCAGCACTTTAAGCTCCAGAAAGCACAGACAATCATAGTAAAAGTAATCCATTTGACTTCAGTGGTTAAATTAATGTCTTCTAAAGCCAGGGTGGCCTGGGTAGCTCAGCGAGTTTTGACGCTGACTACCACGCCTGGAGTCGTGAGTGACTCCAGCCAGATCTCCTAAGCAGCCAAATTGGCCTGGTTGCTAGGGAGGGTAGATTCACATGGGGTACCCTCCTCGTGGTCACTACAAAGTGTGTTTCTCACACTCTGTGGGGCACATGGGGAGTTGTGCATGGATGCTGTGGAGAACAGCGTGAAGCCTCCATACGCGCTATGTCAAGATCAATAATTTCACTATAATTGTTTACTTACAGACGTTCTCCAATGCGCTTCCACAAGGGGACCCTGATCTTGCAGCCTCTCACGTGATGTAAGCATGCTGGCATGTTCAAATGAAAGCAAAACTAATGAAGCTTGTGAACAGCATTCTCTTGTAAACAAATCAAGTTGCACGTCCGGTTTATCTTGTCAGTTCTCACGTTCACATTATGTCATGCGAGAGGCAGCATGAACAGATTCCCCCCATGAACGCACATTGGAGAGTGAATGGAAGTAAACAATTATAGTGAAAAGGACTTTCTCACCCAAAATTATTGTATCGCTTTAGAACCATGGTTCGCAATCTGTTGCTATAGGCCAGCCAACACTGCACATTTGGCATGCCTCCCAATTTAAGTCTTGGAGTCTCCACTAATGAGCTGATGTGTTGAATTATGAGTGTTTGATTAAGAAGACATCCAAAATATGTAGTGTTGTGGGAACTCCAGGACTGTTCTGAGATCCACTACTTTAGAAGAAATTCATTTATCCACTGGAGTCATATCGATTACTTTTATTATGACTGTCTGTGCTTTTTGGAGCATTGAATTGCTGATCGCTTGAAGTGCATGGACCTACAGAGCTGAGAAATTCTTCTAAAAATCATCATTTGTGTTCTGCTGGAGAAAAAAAGCCATGGTCATCCGGGATGGCAATAGGGTGAGCAAATGATGAGATCATTAACATTTTTGGGTTAACTAAACTCTTGAATCACTTTAGTAAGCTGAACTTAAGTTGGATGTAGTTATGCAATCTTTACTATTGTTTGCAGAACTTTAAGGCCTGTTACTGTAGAGATAAAATTCAATCATATTAACTTTCATGTCATGTTAGCCCTAAATACGTTGCATTGCAGGATGATCTCTACTTGAGAGTAAAGACTGCTCTCACAATTGTTTGGTAAGGAGGCTTGAAGGAATAGTTTATGTCAAAATTAAAATTATTTCATCATTTACTCACTCTCATGCTGTCTCAATCTTGTTTGAATTTCTTTCTTCTGCAGAACACAAAGATATTTTGAAGGCTTCAAAATTAACATTATTATTAATATATAAATAAATAAAATTAATATAGTTAATATCATAACTAATGCTGTTCTGGCCTCAGTCCATGTTTGCACTGTCAACTATGGCATAATGTATTGGGTTTTGAACCCCAGTTCTATTGACAAGTACACTTAATCTTGGCCACATTCAAACACATACACAAACGTGATATGCAGTCATGCACAAAAACACTATGATAAGAGCGCAATTCTCAAACAGGCCTCTACCGTACACTTTCAAATAAGATACTGTTATCTAGTTATCCGATGGTTTCTGTGTAATTTGTTTTCCAATAAGCAATGGCACATGGGAATGTTGCAATGATACCAAAGTTCTCTCACATTTCTTTCTCATATTTCATCTTCCGATGCAAAATCAAGTGGGAAGAGACAGAAAGAGGAGTACACAGATCAATTTGCTGTGAGTTGTTTTTAGTTTATACAATGTTAATCAGTGTGGCCAAAACTTTCAAGTTCCAAAAAGACATCCATATACAGGTGAAACTCGAAAAATTAGAATATCGTGCAAAAGTTCATTAATTTCAGTAATTCAACTTAAAAGGTGAAACTAATATATTATATAGACTCAAGCAAAGTAAGATATTTCAAGCCTTTATTTGATATAATTTTGATGATTATGGCTTACAGCTTATGAAAACCCCAAATTCAGAATCTCAGAAAATTAGAATATTGTGAAAAGGTTCAGTATTGTAGGCTCAAAGTGTCACACTCTAATCAGCTAAACACCTGCAAAGGGTTCCTGAGCCTTTAAATGGTCTCTCAGTCTGGTTCAGTTGAATTCACAATCATGGGGAAGACTGCTGACCTGACAGTTGACAGTGCAGAAAACCATCATTGACACCCTCCACAAGGAGGGAAAGCCTCAAAAGGTAATTGCAAAAGAAGTTGGATGTTCTCAAAGTGCTGTATCAAAGCACATTAATAGAAAGTTAAGTGGAAGGGAAAAGTGTGGAAGAAAAAGGTGCACAAGCAGCAGGGATGACCGTAGCCTGGAGAGGATTGTCAGGAAAAGGCCATTCAAATGTGTGGGGGAGCTTCACAAGGAGTGGACTGAGGCTGGAGTTACTGCATCAAGAGCCACCACAAACAGACGGGTCCTGGACATGGACTTCAAATGTCAAACGTCTTACCTGGGCTAAAGAAAAAAGAACTGGTCTGTTGCTCAGTGGTCCAAAGTCCTCTTTTCTGATGAGAGCAAATTTTGCATCTCATTTGGAAACCAAGGTCCCAGAGTCTGGAGGAAGAATGGAGAGGCACACAATCCAAGATGCTTGAAGTCCAGTGTGAAGTTTCCACAGTCTGTGTTGGTTTGGGGAGCCATGTCATCAGCTGGTGTTGGTCCACTGTGCTTTAATAGAGTCAACGCAGCCGTCCAGAGTCAACGCAGCCGTCTACCGGGACATTTTAGAGCACTTCATGCTTCCTTCAGCAGACAAGCTTTATGGAGATGCTGACTTCATTTTCCAGCAGGACTTGGCACCTGCCCACACTGCCAAAAGTACCAAAACCTGGTTCAATGACCATGGTATTACTGTGCTTGATTGGCCAGCAAACTCGCCTGACCTGAACCCCATTGAGAATCTATGGGTCATTGCCAAGAGAAAGATGAGAGACATGAGACCAAACAATGCAGAAGAGCTGAAGGCCGCTATTGAAGCATCTTGGACTTCCATAACACCTCAGCAGTGCCACAGGCTGATAGCATCCATGCCACGCCGCATTGAGGCAGTAATTAATGCAAAAGGGGCCCAAACCAAGTACTGAGTACATATGCATGATTATACTTTTCAGAGGGCCGACATTTCTGTATTTAAAATCCTTTTTTTTTATTGATTTCATGTAATATTCTAATTTTCTGAGATTCTGAATTTGGGGTTTTCATAAGCTGTAAGCCATAATCATCAAAATTATATCAAATAAAGGCTTGAAATATCTTACTTTGCTTGTAATGAGTCTATATAATATATTAGTTTCACCTTTTAAGTTGAATTACTGAAATTAATGAACTTTTGCACGATATTCTAATTTTTCGAGTTTCACCTGTAATCCTACTGAAAAGTTTTTTGAAATGTACGGTTACACTATCTGATCAAATAAAATGTGATTACTATGGAATAGGCTATGTGTTTCTTTCACATCTTGCATGTAACAGGACTTGCTACAAGAAGAGTCGACCAAATAAGTGTGAATGAGTTAACATTTTTAATCGAATTCATAGAATACTATTGACATTTTTACAAGCTACGAATAAATGTGACAGACTGTGGATTAGTCTTGTGTTTGCAGTGAGAATAAATGCTCTGTAAAATTGAAATGTGAATGGGCAGAATTATATATTGGTTTTACATGTGGGATTCTTACTGTCCTATTCCCAAACAAACACATTCACAGCAACTTTATGTTGCTCCACGCATCTCAATGCCAAAATCAAATGCAGCTGACCAAAGTGTTGCCCTGAAGAATGCCCGTGTAGAATCCTTAATAATACACGTGTCCAATAGCCTTTATTGCATTTGTCATCACTCATTCTTGGTTTTTAAATGTTCATACATTTACTGTTCTTCTTCTAGAAGGAGAGACAACATTACAATAAATAAACCCATAATGCAAAGAATACAAAAATAAGAGATTTTTCTTTTGGATTACATAAAACAACAACATTGAGTTATAGTACATAAATGGCTGTTGTGCAATTCCTTCATTTTGGAAAACAACAGGACAGCAATAATTTCAGATGAAAGTCTTAAACTTGTACTGTAACCTTGCCTATCTAAACAAAAAACATATACTGTATGTAGTTACTGAAAAAGGAATACATCATCATCCAATATGATGATACTTTGTACAACCAGGTCTCAATTTAAATCTATTGCAGGCTCTAAAAACATACATATGTATGTGTTTCTTATAGCACTTGAAATGTACCATAAATTACCTGGAGTACTACGGATATTTTTTTGTTTTGTTGTGTTTAAAATGCCACATGAACCAAAGCAGCATATAGACTTGTTTAATATGTACCGCTGAGGTGGTTAACCGCACATGCCTTGTATTGATATCTTGTGCAAGTCTTCTGTGTACTTTTTAAAAGATCTTGTAAATGCTCTGTGATTTTAATAAGTAATTATGATGCAACTAATGGATCACCGATACTGATTCTTTCAGTATCCGATTCTGAAATCTTTATAGACATACAGTACAAAAGACTGGCTATTTAATACATATATGACTTTTTAGCACATATAATATAGGCCGAAGTTTAAAAATCCCTGTCCAAGCAAATCATAAAGGCAATATGAATATACACTAAGTGAGTGATGATGTGTAATTTAATGTTATACTTGTAATGCAGAACTGGGACAAAATGAAATATCATATGATTACATAAGAACTAATGCTGTTCTGGCCTCAGTCCATGTTTGCATTGTCAACTATGGCATAATGTATTGGGTTTTGAACCCCAGTTCTATTGACAGGTTCACTTACTTTTCCCTTAATCTTGGCCACATTCAAACAAATACACAAACATGATACACACACAGTCATGCACAAAAACACTATGATAAGAGCACAATTCTCAAACAGGCCTCTACAGTACACTTTCAAATAAGATACTGTTATCTAGTTAACAATGCTTTGATTGCAGACTCTTGATTACTCTTCTCCCTTAACCCTCCTCTCACATTCTAATGCTTGTTTTTGGATTTTCTAAATGTTCTGAAAGTGAATTTCTTTATATGTTCAATCTACAGACATGTTACAGAGGAACACAATTAGTGAGGATCTTATTTACACCAAAATCTCAACCAAACCAAGACAAAATAAACAGTTTATGAAAACAAAGTGACCATGTCTCAAACATGACAAATGTTCTATAGTGTCTTGGATTCTGTGTAATTTGTTTTCCAATAAGCAATGGATGGTGCAATCATACACAGATTTATCTCTTGCTGCAGCCCTTATGAGTTCTGACCATCAACATACTGGAGGCAATTTCACATGGGAATGTTGCAAACATGTCTTTCTCATATTTCATCTTCCGATGCAAAAACAAGTGGGAAGAGACAGAAAGATGAGTACACCAAGATCAATTAGCTTTTTTTGCATCAACACAGCATCAAAAAAAGCTCTCGAACACAGAACCAGAAAGAACAGCGGGAGAGAAAGTGAGAGAGTACAACAGATTGGACAGGAACAGTGATCGACCTTGCACAGATTGAGACTGTCCAGGTTTTATGTTCTCACGTGGCTACAACATCACTGCAGAGGATGATGCAGCCATGAGTATGTAGTAGCCAGCAGGAGCAGCAGAAAGCTAAAGCCTGATATAGATGATTGTCGAATGGAGGAGTTCCTGGAGATGGCATTTGATGAGCTGGGGTCATCGATCTGTGGGTCCTTGATGAAACATATCGGAGAACAGGCAAGAGAGTGGATGAGCATTAATTCTTACCAGCAGCCAAGGAGATAAATGAGTTAAAGAGTTCAACTACATGATTTTTCTAACAAATTGCATATTTGTGGACTATTCCATTACTACATTTTGCCTTTGCCTTTTAAACATGAATAGGATGCACATGGCCTGAGCTTCTAAAACTGAGGCATTTAAAGGAGTGAATTGACAGCATTTGTGGCTTAATCTTGAGTATCACAAATGTTATTTTAATAAATAGTAATTAAATTACATTAGATTAAGCAAATGTAAGGCACTTAAAGTGTAAGTACACTGGGCCACTCCATAAACGGTAAAATACACACCCTTTCAAAAGGAAAGCCACCAGGCATAAAAATTAAACATGTTTAGATGATTTTAGTGTGATAAAATCAGGGATTTATTAATTGAGCTCAACTTGTTTTAAACCCAGAACATTCCTTTATTTCTTGATTATGTCTTTAGACAACTAGACTTACACCTACTAATGTCCTGAAACTCAATAAAAGTGTCTATTAGTGCAGCTGCAACACATTTCAAATTTATACCAAAAGTAAACATGCCATTCTTTCAGACTTACACCTAACATGGGTGCAGATGCCCAAGAAATTAAAAAAGCTTTCATCCTGTAATGAAATGGTATGCTGAAGCTAGCTCTTTGCTTTGTAAGGCTGCAGTGATGCCACTGCAACACTAAATGTCATTCTAGCATATAATGCTGCTTATATTATGTACAATGACATTTAGTGAACTTTAAAAGGCAGAAGATAAGCAATGTTCACATTTCAGCATTGCCCATTGCAAAGACCATGTGCATACTGGCCAGGAAGTGCACTCTAGTGCTGGATCAAAGTTCTATCATAACTTTCCAAAGAGGCAAGAGTGGCATGAGATAATTTACTGCTTTGTCTCTTTTTTGCATTATGATTCATTCTTTTAATAGCACAGATATATATGGCCACTGTGTGAGAATGTATTTGGTTTGAGTTGTGGCTGCATGTGTTCTCAATGTCATTCTTGCCTAGAATAATGTTAGCATTACTTACCACACATAGCACATCTATTGTATTGTTTGTCTTCAGCTTTTGAGCCTAGAAAGACAAAATAATAAAAAAAGATCTATTCATCAGTTGGATCAAAATTGAATGAAAACAGGAAAATTACATTTTGGATAAAGACACCATCTCTGGTTGAGCTGACTCTTGAGACTTTAAGAACAAGACAATTTCCGGTAAATTATTTAATTTTGCATGTCCAGATGTTGCTCTAACAGATATTTCAGTTTTTGTATTCAGCCACCAAATTCCCAGTGCTAAAACATAGGCCAATCAGCATCACGGAAACTCTCAGCAAACAACATTTAACATAAAACAAATCTACACTGGACAATCTATTCCAGAAGGCTTTTTGCAATATAGCAGTGGTTTTACAGCCATTCACTGAATTGTATCACAGTGTAAGTTATAATGCATTTGATACAATTAAAGGAATAGTTTCTTTATCTGTTGAACAAAAAAAGTGATACTCTTTTCCATTCAATGAAAGTGAATTGTGACACCTGTTCCTGGTCTCCATCCCATTCTGCTACATATCTCCTTCTGTGTTCCACAGAAGAAAGAAAGTCATACAAGTTTGGAAAGACATGAGGTTAAGGAAATTATATTTGGTTATCCCTTTATGATTCAGTGGTAACACTTTACAATAAGGTTCCATTTGTTAACATTAGTTAAAATCATTAGTTAACATGAACTAACAATGAACAATACTTATAAAGAATGTATAAGTGTCTTGGTTAATGTTCATTTAAACATATACATTTCTAAAATAAAAAATTGTATATGTTAAAATTAGTTCAGGCACTATGAACTAACATTAATTAACAATAAACAATTCTATTGGTATTAACTAACATTAATCAAGATTAATAAATGCTGTACAACCAATATGATTAATTGTTTGTTCATGATACCTAATGCATTTACTATTATTAACCTTATTGTGAAAACATATTGTGAAGTGTTATCGATTCAGCCAACAGATGGAGTACCAATATAACATTATGGATAAGAAAATGTGCATACAAGTTGATTTGTTGATATGAATACTTATCACAGAGGGTAGGCTACTGCAAGATTATCATTATGAGGGCACTTTAAGTTTCTTGTAAACAATTATCCAATTTTACCTTTTAAAATATAACCCTCCACAAGCATGCAGTTTAGTATGGATTTTAGTATATTTCCTTGTGTGTGTGTGTGTGTGTGTGTTGTACAATTATGTATTAATAGTGGTGATATAGGAGAGCTGGTGACAGTATAATGAATGGAATTGTGTGTTTGGCAGTCTGGTACCCTCCTGAAGCTGGGCAACTTGAATATGGGCCAGAGCCCAGCATGATAAAGAAATAACTTGGCCAGCATGAAACAATATAAACAACCACATCTATAGCTCAGCAAAAAGCAGAAAACAGGTCTGAGGTTCAGTATCAATGATTAATTTCTCCCTGAGTGGTCCACCTGCCCTACAGCAACTTTTTCGCAATTGAAGACATAAACAAAAAACAAATAAAATAGTTAGTCAGAAGTAGTTGGATAATTGTTCTCTGTATATCATGTGCTATTTCAATTACACTGAAGAAGAAAAAAATTGGAATGTGTTAGATATGCCACTACTAATAAAAAATGAAAAATAATAGGGAAGAGTATACAAAACTCATGAAATTGGCCCCTACTCTCAATTAATCACTGGACAGCATACTAAGCAGAGAGCGTCTCACTTGTATTATATATTTAGAAAACCAGTTCACAACAAACACAGAGATGTCTACAGTAAGAATAAGGCAGAGTGTTCAATAATTTAGCAAATATGACCAATACTTGCATTATGACACATGCTTTAATGCAAGAGGAGGTATTACCATATGTCTGTTTGTTCTAAGGGTGGCAATGAACATCTGCCTCTGTAATTATATCTACACAACAGCATGCAAATCTATACAGGCAATACTCTTTCTACCAACTAAATGGAGATGCAACCAGAACTACATTAATATTTTGTTATAATAATTTTACTGTAATCAGTCATCCTTATTCTTGCATTTTTGTCAAATTAGATAGGTTAAGAGCTGTGCGCAGGGGTGTGGTTAACCTCGTACGACCCCATGTCCACATGTGTGGATATTGCATTTTGGCTTCGCTATATGCGACATATAATTTATATTAATTAAAGCTGACTGAATACTGTTCCCAAGACTCTACACTTTAATTTAAGGGTTAACATTTTGGAGCACCGCATTACGTGACACAACAACGTGACGTTGATTTACAGGAAGCGCTGCTATTGTTCTGAACAAAACTTGCTCTGGTAAGAAACCTCTAAGTTTTTTGATTGAAACCTGTATGGTTGTAAAGAGTAGCGTGTCTAGTTTTGTTTGATATTCTGCTTTAAAAATCAGTACATTTTTCACACGTGCTGATAAACATGATGTCAGCAAATGTTGAAATTAGGACTTCAACATTAACACATCTGAGGGTCAATTCGCTTCATTTTAATATACATTTTGTTATTCTTTTACTGTACAATACGTTTCTATTCATTAACATTAGAATTTGCCATCCTACTGTATATATTTACAATGCATTTTCACACTGAGAATAAATGTATTCGAGAAAAACAGTAAAATGTTACTTTCAGAGGCTTTATATGGCCTTAGGATGAAAATAAGGTGCATTTCTAACTGTTCTGAGACCAGTGCTGACAGACAGCACACTGGAGGTTAAGTCATTCACTAAATAGGGAGCAAGAGTGCATCTTATAGCTTTCTATGCAGCTAAGTGCATTCACTCCTAAAATATGACCAAAGTTCGGTTTCAGGCTGCAGATGATGTTTGGACCACTCAACATGTTTGGCAGACATGGGACAATGGTTGGCAGTAATTTAATGATGCTGGCCATTACTTTTAATAAGAATTATAATTTATTTTAATATTTCTTTTTTTGCAAGTGCTAATAGTTACAAATCAAAAGGAAAATGAACACAGCAGTCACGTAGGGGTCTCAGGAGGTTAATAATTTACAGAAGCTGACCATATAATTAGAGTAGGCTAACTAGATACAGTAGCTAAATTCAGCAGTAATTGATTTGATGTGATTATTATTTAATTTTAAAGCTTATTAGCAGGCCACATTAATAAGGCTTTTGCATACTAGGATAATCAAGACTAGTTTGCCTAGAGGTTAGGAATGTGCGCAGGGATCATTTGTAACCAATGATAAAAGACTGACAGACATATTCCATAAGTCTGCCTGTCTCTGAACTCTCTCTCTCTTATGCACACACCCTCAACACTTGTCTTCTCATTTTGGCATTACAGCTGCTCCCCCTCAGAGGTCTATATTTAGCAGCGAGGCTAATACAAAAACATGTAAACTAATTTACTTAACTCTCAAAGCCACGTTCTCTTCAGTTGCGCGATACTCTGTTCAAGTATATGTGTGTGTTTGTGTGTACTAATGTAATTTATTATATATTAGCCTTTTCTCTGGTATTTACCCAATATTCACTAATTTTCTCGACGATCGGTATGTATTAATTGAGTATACACACATTAGTTTAGGAGGGAACAAAGCTGACAGAGTAACATTCTAATTTTTGCTTATAGGTTTGTGAAGACCCATATCTGCATTCCAGTCAGGGTGCTTTGCGTTTTATCACGGCTGCAGTGCTGTTCTGTTTCCAAGAAAATTTGAGTTTATTGTTTGTTTTTGTTTTTCAATTGTTTTGTTTTCTTGGTTTGTAGTGGACCTTTCTGACTTTTAGGATCTTTCCTGGAGATCTGAATTGTCTATTGTTTCCTTTTCATTCTAATCATTTTCCTTTGTTTTCTTTAGTGTTACTTATTTTTTTCCCCATTGCATTATATTTGATCTGTTATTTTGTATAAGTTGCATTTTCTTAATTTCTTTTGAAATACAATTGTTTATTTTTGGTTGCCATTTGTCTTTGCTCTAAGCAACTGGTTATTTACCTCACTTAGTGGCAACATTTATTTTCCTTTATTTGGGTTTGATTAAGGGTTGTATACGCAACCCATAACAAGTGATTATTTATTTTGAGGTACATCTTTTTGTGTGTTGGCAGAACTTGAGCACTGGGGGCAGAGGACTGGCTTATTAGGTGGTGGTATCTTCCTCACCGTGTGTTGTGACCACCTCACCATGTGCTGTGATTGGTATTAACTCCTGTGTGTGTGTGTGTGTGTGTGTGTGTGTGTATGTGCACAGTGAAGTGCAGTGATTTTCATTTGCGGGTGGCGTGGCCTGACTTTCTGCCGCTTGGTAAGCCTCGTCCTTGGCCCTGATGTTTCTTAACCAGTAGTGGCCGGTTGATCTGTAACAAAGTGCTCCATAACCAGTTTTACTATCGTTCTCTTTTTAAGAAATGCCAATAAAGTATATTGTTGTACGATGACAATGTCTCTGACTCATATCGGTGATACGGACCTGTGTATGCCTTCTGTAGGGGCTAGTGTTAATTCTTTTGGTGAAATTCATAGGGTGGCGTAGTCGGAGTGTAAATGGTACATCTTATTAATTTATTATAATTCTTTAGGAAACCCCCCTTACTGCCCTCTTCTCACCCGCCACACATGGTTCAACAGGAAGTTTTTTGGTCTTTGAAACACACAAAACATATTACATTTAATACACTTGACAAATGTTTTCCCTTTCTCTCCTGCACTGTGATGCATGTACTGCCTCCACAATCTTTGGCAAATGGAACGGGACATATTTTTTGATATTGTCATTGGGTTGTGGCTCAACAGGACTCCTCTTCTTTGTTTGAATGTACTGTTCAACATCAGTGCTCATCTCGTCATCATCACTGGCCACCTTGTCAACCTGTTGACCTCGACCACCCTGTGCCTGAGCAATCAATTCTTCAGACAGCAGCAGCTTGAAGTAAAAAAACTACAATCTCTCCTTCTCTGGTCTCCCAGAGACCTGGTGGTCTGACCTGTACTTGATCCAGCTGTTTGTGGCAGCCAGGTCAAAGAAAAGCAGGACCGTACGGATGGTCCATTTTCTCATGCGGTTTGACATCGGGTAAAATCAACTTCACCCATGTTTTTGTTGTACTCAGCCACAACAGCAGGTCTAGGCACAGTAACATGGTGCTTCTCTTTTGCTGACCATCTAAGGCAGCTGTCCTGGGGCTCTACCCTAAGGACACTGGAGGCCATCAGTACTGCCTTATTGTCCTGCCACTTCGTCACTGTAACCTCTGATGGTTTTCTGACAACCATTTCGGATGAAACTCTTCCTTGTTTTTGCAGTTTGGTGACATCTTTGATTTGCACAGTGTAGGGATTATCTTTTTCAAAATGGTCCCTGTTCCCTGTAGACGATTTGCTTTCAACATATCCGGTACTTTAACAGAGGTGAAATACCTGTCAAAGCACAGGTGTGTTCCTCTTGGAAGAGACTGTGCCATCTGAGCGACTCTATTCCCTCTGATTCCCAGCTGCTGGTCAGTGAACATATTCCGGCCCTTCAAAATCCATCACCAAACCATTGGGATTGGCAAGCACAAATGCTTTCAGTCCTGTGGTATTTGGTTTCCCTGGCACAAACTGCCATACAGGACACCGACCTGTGAAGGGAATAATTTGCTCATCTACACAGGCCTTCCTTTGTCGCGGCAGATTGAGGCAGCCTTGTTGCACTTTGTATAAGAGAGGTCTCACCTTCCAGAGGGGGTATTTTTTTCCCCCTCATCAGAGACATCAAGATTGTTTGTGACTTTGACGGACTGCCTAATCTTGAATAATCTGTCTTGACTCATTGAATTGGCTATAACTGGGACCCTCGTCTTCGCCACCCATTGCATCCGGATCCTAGGGTATCCGAAAAATGCCTTTTACATCATTACGCCAAAGAAGGTTTTCAGCTCCTCTGGAGTGGTTTTAAGGCTACCGCCAAAGATGACCCCTTCAGTTGGTTTTTGTGCTCTGACATTTTTTCAAAAACCTAGTTGTCTATGTACTGTTTGAAGTAATCAGAGGACCTCAAGTCATGGTGGTTGTAGCCAGCATTGACTTGCATGTTGATCTCCTCCACAACAGGGTTGAAAATTAATTGATAAAGAAAGGAGAAGTATAGTTTAATGCACTTTTAGCAAATGTATTATTAATTATATAAATCAACAGTGTCAATAGTTTTCCAAATCAAGCTTTTGACTGATTGTGTACTATATGTTTGTGTGTGTGTGTGTGTGTGTATAAATTCAATTAAAAAGGCTCTCATTTCCCTTTCTAGACACTATAATAGCAATAAACTTCAGAGCCCTAGCTTGCACATTGCTTCTTATACATAATGGATCTTGGGTGTCGGTACTTTGTCCCTGCTTTGGCTCATCAAAACTGATATGTCCTCCTCTGAGCTTTCACCTTCCTGCTGTATTGTCTGGCCCTCCTCTACCTCATCTCCTGACAGCTCTAAATCTGAATCCCCTTCCACAATTTTGAGTAAAATCCTTTCTGCCTCACCCAGCCCTCTGCTTTCTCAAGAATGGAAAACAGGAGTTGGTAAGTCCTGGTGTCCACTACAAAGGACATTGAATAAAAGTTGTTTTTTGAAAGGGATAAACTTACTGTACATATTTGAAATCTTACTAAATTGAAGTCAAGACACTCATGTTGAATAAACAATTTGATTATTAGCAAGAGAAACATAATATCTGCAAACAATTGATCACCTCCCTTGTTGCCATAAAATGTGGAAGCTGCAATGGCCGCCATTTTGAAAAGAAAGGTTATGTGCTGTGTTTGCCACACCCCCACAAACGTGGCATCACTAGAAAGCCCAGGATGTCCTCTTGACAGTACAGTATGATTTATGCAATAGACTGCATAAATTGTGCTTGACTTAGAGGTCTCAGACTCATGTCCCCCACAGAGGGCAAAAATGTATTGGGTCTTAGGAGGATATATATATTACATATATTTGTGCAATAGATACACCAACCTGGAGGCTGCCACAGAATGGGTAGAGTGAGCTATCACCAGGGTTTAGGTGGTTAATGTGTCCCACCGGCTCTATTGCATTGGGTGATCGGTCTCGAACCCTGGCCCTCTGGGATGGTGTTGTCATAGAGGTGGTTGTTTGCACTGGGGGCATCGGTTGCCACACGCTCACATCTGTCCCATTTCCAAATGCTTGGATTGCATTACCTACAAGTACACAGCAGATACAGATTCTTCCTTACACATAATGAAAGATACAAATTTAAGATTATCCATGAACAAAGCCATCAAATGAACACAAAAACACATTTTACAGATCAGAAAGATCCCCCACAATGCCATTAGGGAGTCATGAAAACTTATCCATGCCGCCTAAATTGCTGAAGGAGACCGTCTCTCCCATGCCTGCTTAATATCAAACTAGGGTTTGTAATGACAGAGCTGACCAATAAAATGAACAAAAGAGACTTGTCCAGATAGCATGTAACTTCAGAACTTTATGCTTCTGAGGAAATATCCCCACATTTAATGGTTCTGGCCTGACACTGCTATTAAGATCAACTCTGCAAAGAGGTCACACGCAATAAAAGACAGAGAACACAATCCCTGGAATACCCAAGAAAGACTCTGAATACACTGTTTTGTCCTCCCATATAAACCAATTTGCTACACTTGGACTCATCAGATCATGCAAACATAAATTATTAAATTATTATCCTACAAACAGCAGCTAAAAAGGAATCCATGAATGTTGTACTTCGCTAAGTCAACCCTCTAAAATGTACAGAATGTATTTAACTGTTCACAATACCTTGCCTTGCTAGATCATTATGAAAATGACTATGACAAGTGATCACTGTTATAACTGACAAATGAGAGGGATTTTCATGTTTTGTTACTTACACATATAATATTCAAGAAAGAATGTAATACTTAGTATGAAAATGCTTGCTTGTTTACGTAGAAAATGTTGATGACAATGAATTTCTCTTGCACCGTTTTCAAGATAAAAAAGTTCATAATTAAACATGTACTATATTTGAGCGGGAAGTCCTAAGATTCTTCACACAAAGGAACATAAATTAACTCTAAAAAAGGACAGAGCAGTCGACCATGTGACTCTGAAAAGTCACTTCTGATTGACTCAATTTCAGTTCAAATGTCTCAAAACAGGAAGAACTCTCCCTTGATCTTCTATCTTCTGCTGAATTTCTCTTTTGCAATGCTCTCTTTGAACCATCGCTTGGTCTCTCCTCTTCGACTATCTTGCTGCTTCCAGATCCGCCATGTAGTGTACAAGGAAAACTCGGGACACAAAGTCTCGAATAAATGTCTCAATCTCTGCTCTATGGTTCACACACCTAACGGTATTTGCGAGTCCAGACAATAATTATCCATGAACATAGTGTCCAAAACATCAACGGAATGACATTTCAACAAAGAGCCAAAGAACCAAAATATTCAAGAAAGATGCAACACAAGGAGATGCAACGACACACACATACATCTCCAGGCTTTTGCTCAAAGCGCTGATGTATTAGATAAATACATTGGGTAATCCAATTGCAAATCGATTTAGACTCAAAGAAGGATAAATGGTTCTTAAGGCATTGTCAACAGACTCCATAATGTTTTCTCTGTGTTGATCATTTACTTCACATTCTGTCACTTTACTCACCGATCTGTTTCATGTTGTATGTGTTAGATTAGTTTTATGTTTAGAATAGCAATACATTTTGTCTGTATTTAAAGCTAATTTGACTGTGGTATATTTTGATAAATAATCTCATCCCTGTTTTTAAAGGATTTTGCTTCAAAGCTGTACCTAAATATGTGTAATATTATTTTCAATAAGCCATGAGAATAATATTACTTCAATAAGTGAATTAATCATAATTCCCTTATTAAAGCTAATTCCTTACCATAGAAATTGTGAGCATCTACAACGAGATGTTTTTTTTTTATGATTTTAATGGTGGAGAATTTTATTCAGACAAATAATCTAGTTATTTGTAATTTATCTCATTTATAATGGTTGAAAAACACAACTAATTCCATCATACATTTCCTTACATAATAATGTAGAATAATGATAGTTTAATTTAATTCCTAGTTCACACATACTGTCCCTATATATAAAGTGGAGAATTACGGCTCTTTAATCCATACTGTGTACATTTATATTGGGGAATTATTTTCCATGCTGGTCCAAGCTGGTTTATGCTGTCTTGTGCTGGCTTGGTGCTGGTCTAATTAGTGCACCAGTATAGGAATGTTGTGGTTTATGCTAGTTAGTACTGGTCTAGCTGGTGGACATTAAGCGTGTTGTTTGACCAGCATAGAAATGTCATTTACCAGCAAAAAAATCATTCTTAACCAGCATGACCTTTCTGATGAAATCAAGGAGGCTTGCTTGTTAAACTAGATAAGAAGTCTCCAGCACACCAGCATCCAAAAACAAAACATATGCTGGTCTTTTCAACAGGGTAACCAGCCTCATCCTTCTGGACTGAATAATAACAGCAAGATTTCTATGCAAGCTATGCAAGAATGACATGATCAGATTTGAACATGTTATAAACCTCAACTAATTACATGCTTTCAGATTTTGCCTGTTCCAACTAAATTATGCTTTTTTTTCATGCTTGTAAACATTTGAAACCTAGTAATCCCAGTTATAAACATAACATAACATTTAAAATATTGCAAAATAATTAAAAAATTTCTATTTTCATGTGTGTGTATCTCCATCATACTACAAGTTACAGAGTGTATATATACTGTAAGTTAAAGCAGCTGATGAGTGACGACTGGGTTAAGGTAAAGTTTTAGAGAAGCTAAGTGAACTACGTGAAGGAATGGTTCAAAGGGAAAATTCTGCCATTATTTACACTCTTATGTAGTTCCAAACCTGCATGACTTTCTTTCATTTGTGGAACAAAAAAGGGGATGTTAGGCAGAATGTTAGGGATGACAGAAACATCTGCATCAACATTCTTCAAAATGTCTCCTTTTGTGTTCCATGGAAGAAAGTCAGTCATGCAGGGTTTGAACAACATGATGTTGAGTAAATGATGATGGAATTTTCCTTTTTGGGTTGAACTATCTATTTAAGTAATTCAATATATTTATACATGAAATAATAATAATAATAATAATAAAAAGACAAAATCAAAATCAAATAAGAGGTTTCTTTTTAAAACTATATTTGATTTCCCTAAATATATATATCTTCAATCACTGTGAGTGTACCATGATACACATACAGATTGGTCTGATATCTGTTAGATAATGAAGCAAAGGATATGTAAAACTTAACCCTGTATGTGTGCAATAAGATGTTTAAAAAAAAAAGGCTGAAAGACCAGTTGTGCTTACAGGACCGAGTGACTGCAAGGAGATTCAACTATTGAACCTCATCAGCAATAGAAAAGTTAATAGATAATGTTCATGTTGCCCAATGCTCTGAGTGTAATCTAATGGAAATTATGTGTATTTGCCCTTGAAGAGGAAATCACATTTATTTGCCCAAACTCCCCCCACCTTTCCCAAAACTAGGAACTGTCTCCTCATGACTGTCCTCTGACAGTCTCTCTCTCTCTCTCTCTCTCTCTCTGCAGTCTCCACCAAAATAGTACATACACTGTTCAGAATGCTAGACCATGTCTTTGGAGATTTGATTTTTAACTAAAGTGTAAGTAAATGTGGTTTAGCATGTGTTTGGTGTGAATATGTGCTTTGTATAGTATGAGCAAATTACATTACAGAACCGTATCTAGGCCTGAAGTTGTTTTAAATGTCAAATGTCTAAACTGAGATTTCAGTTTTCCCAATGAGACACATGGATCACCCTTACGTTCCCTCTGCTGCTATTTCATTCTGTGTCACTTTTGTTTGCCACCTCTTTTTTTTTTTACTAGACTCTGAAACTGAGACTCAGTTTACATCTGGTATTAAGATGTGTCTCAGGTGATTCGATCTCATGTGGTCAGACGAGACTCTTAAATGCACCTTCACCTTCTGTGACCAATTGTGTTCAGATTTTGAGGGTAGGGTCTCTGATTTCATGATGACATACATCAATCACTACGTCACTGTGCTACTGCATGATAATAAACTGCAAAACTGTCATAAAAGACAAAGAAAGCGCAAATAAAACAGGCACTCTGACACTGAAGAACATCCATGAAGTTCTTGTGCTTTTGTATGTATCCGCTATTTAAATGTTCAGATAGGACTGTTATTTCCTTTTAAATCCGCTCTTAACCAGCAAAGTTTAACGTCTAGGTTACGGATGTAACCTCCGTTCCCTGATGGAGGGAACGAGACGTTGTGTCAAAGAAGTGACACTAAGGGTCTCTCTTGAACGCCGAATATGCCCCTGATCTATGAAAAAAGGCCAATGGTAATTAGGCAGACAGTATTTGCATACCCAGCTCCCAGACATATGGGTATAAAAGCGGGCAAATATGTCTAGTTCAGTCAGGAATTTTCTGAGGAGCCGGAAATGGTCCGGCCACTACAGTGGCTCGGCTCAGCGACATGGCAGGGAGGACACAACGTCTCGTTCCCTCCACCAGGGAACGGAGGTTACATCCGTAACCTAGATGTTCCCCGTCTGTCGCTCACTTTGACGTTGTGTCGAAGAAGCGACACTAGGGGTCCAATTCAAACCCTTCCCCAATGCCCCATAAAATGTCGTCGGAATCCTTTTGGTTACCCTAAGAAGGGGAACAAGGCGACGCTTGCCAACCTGGGACGGTTGCCTAGCCGGGCCTCTTTTCTCTCTATGTTTCCCCACAACTGCAAAACTGAAGCAGTGCTTGCAGGTTCACTACCTGGTCTCTGAAGGGCGTGGTAGGAACCTTGGGCACGTAGCCCGGTCACGGTCTTAGGATCACATGCATGTCTGCCGGACCGAAATCCAGGCAAGTGTTGCTAACAGAGAACACTCTTGATGGAGGCGAGTGCGATCAGCAGGGCAGTCTTTAGAGAGAGGGCCCTGAGTCCAACTGATTCTAGTGGCTAGAAGGGGGGTCTCTGAAGGCCCGTGAGGACCTCTGAAAGATCCCAGGAGGGGAACAGGCTTGGCCGGGAAGGATTATCCTACGGGTGCCTCTTAGGAACCTGATGATTAAGTCATGCTTACCCAAAGACTTGCTGTCTACTGCGTCGTGATGGGCCGCAATAGCAGCAACATACACCTTCAAGGTGGATGGGGACAGCCTCCCCTCCAACATCTCCTGCAGGAATAGGAGCACTGACCTAACTGCGCACCTCTGTGGGTCTTCAGCCCGGAAAGAACACCAATTCGCAAACAAGTGCCACTTCAGGGCGTAAAGTTGCCTGATAGAGGGGGATCTGGCTTGGCTGATCGTGTCTGCTATGGCAGGTGGTAGAACAACTAGATCTTCTAGATCTTTTGTAAGTCGCTTTGGATAAAAGCGTCTGCCAAATTAATAAATGTAAATGTAAATCTTCCGCGTCCCATCCAGGGGCCAGACGTGGAGGTTCCAGAGGTCTGGGTGGGAATGCCAGAGCGTGCCCCATCCCTGAGAAAGAAGGTCCTTCCTTAGGGGAATTCGCCAGGGAGGGGCTGTTGCGAGGAGTACGAGGTCCGAGAACCAGGCCCGGGTGGGCCAGTAAGGAGCCACTAGGGTGACTTGTTCCTCGTCCTTCCTGACCTTAAACAGCACATGTGCAAGAAGACTCACTGGGGGAAATGCGTACTTGCGCAGCCCCGAGGGCCAGCTGTGTGCCAGTGCGTCTGCCCCGAGGGGAGCCTCTGTTCGGGCATAAAGAGCGGGAAGTGGGAGGTCTCTCGGGAGGCAAACAGGTCTACCTGGGCCTTGCCGAATCGTTCCCAAATCAGCTGAACCAACTGGGGGTGAAGCCTCCACTCTCCACCGGGCCAACGTTGTCGTCACAGCGCGTCCGCCATCGCATTGAGGTCGTGGGGGATGTGAGTGGCATGCAGGGACTTGAGTGGCTCCAAAGGAGGAGACGATGGGCGAGTCGCGACATGTGGCGGGAGCGTACGCCGCCTTGGCAATTTATGTACGCTACCGCGGTGGTGCTGTCTGACCTGACTAGGACATGTTTGTCTCGAACTAATGGGAGAAACTTCCGCAGGGCAAAGAATACAGGCAGTTGATGTGCCGAACCCGATCTGGAGGCGTCGGTTGTGACCAGGATGTGTCGGTACACGCAAAGGTCTGTCCAGGGTTTGAACGTTTGGCGGCAGGCGGGGGTGAGTGTTACCCGGTGCGTGCCGTGGTGCCATGCTCATCTCGGGACTCGAGTCTGAAGCCAGTGCTGAAGCGGTCTCACATGCATCAATCCCAGCGGCGCGACCACTGAGGAGGATGCCATATGCCCCAGGAGCCTCTGGAAAAGTTTTAAAGGGACCATTGTGCCTGGCATGAAGGTGGCGAGGCAGTCCAGCACTGACTGCGCATGCTCATTGGTGAGATGTGTTAACATTGAGACTGAGTATAACTCCATGCCGAGAAAAGAGATACTCTGAACCGGGGTGAGTTTGCTCTTTTCTTGGTTGACCTAAAGCCCCAAGCAGCTGAGGTGCCTGAGCACCTGGTCTCTGTGAGTCTATAGTAACTCTCGGGAGTGGCCCAGTAAGAGCCAGTCGTCGAGGTAATTTAGTATGCGGATGCTGGATTCTCGGAGCGGGGAAAGAGCTACCTCTGCGACTTTCGTGTAGACGTGAGGGGACAGAGACATGCCGAAAGGGAGGACCTTGTACTGATATGCCTGGCTGTCGAACGCGAACCGTAGGAAGCGTCGGTGTCAAGGCAGAATTGAGACGTGAAAATACACGTCCTTCAGGTCTACCTGACACCGCCTTTCTTGGGTACGATTAAGTAAGGGCTGTAGAAACCCTTCTTCATCTCGGTTGGAGGGACAGGCTCTATCGCGTCTTTGAGTAGAAGAGTAGTGATTTCTGCACGTAGGGATCTGACATATTTGCCGTGTACTGCGGAGAACCAGACGGTGTGAAGGGGGGCGGGGGCCTGGCAAACTGAATTACGTAACTGAGTCGAATGGTCCGGGCCAGCCAGCGTGATGGGTTAGGAAGTGAAAGCCACACATCCAAGCTCCGTGCTAGGGGCACCAAAGGGACGATTATTTTTGACGTACCCGGCAGGGTTTCGCAGCAGGGCGGAGCAGGTAGTATGGCTTTGGGAGGTGCGGATGCGTCCCGAGGCTCTAGTGATGAGAAAAGACTCTAAGCACTTACCTTGCTCCGCACTCCCGGCAGGGGGCAGGTTCGTGACAGGAGGAGGTCCTGTAGCGGCGTCATCTGGACTCGTCAGAACCGGCCGGCCGGGGAACATTCGTGGGGCTGAGGGCAGAGGGTCCGCGTCCAGCATGCCGGGATTGTTGTGGTGTGGCGGCATTTGCGGGCCAGGTGACCCAGAGAGACAAAGGAAATAGATCTTTTAATGAGAATGTGGGTACCACAGCCCCGTGTAGGGTGTGCGGCAAATGAAATAAATCCAGCAAAAGATTCTCCTCCCGGCCCTCCACCAGGGGACGGAGCAGTCTGCTTACCTGCTCCGGAGCTAATGTCTTGGTCCCTCGGTCGATTGTCTCAGGAGCTCCTGGAAGCCTTGTGGGTCCTCGAAAGGGTCCGTGAGACGGGGGGCATCGACTTTCTGCGGGGTGCTCGACGCGTGGGCTGAGAGCTGGGCCCGGGTTGAGATGGAGCTGGGTGTTTCTTCGCCACAGGAGGACGCCCTCGGCGAGCAGACGGGGCATGGCCCATGGCGGCAGGCTTGCGGCGGGGCAGAATATGTGAGATGGCCTCCGTCTGTTTCTTCACCGTGGAGAACTGCTGGGTAAAGTCCTAGATGGTATCGCCGAAGAGGCCGAACTGGGAGACAGGGAAGTTGAGGAAGTGCACTTTGTCGGCCTCATGCATCTCGACCAAGTTCAGCCACAGATGACGTTCCTGGACCACGAGTGTGGCCATTGCCTACCTGAGTGACTGCGCTGTGACCTTCGTGGCTCTGAGGGCGAGGTCGGTCGCTGAGCGCAGTTACTGCAGCACGTCGCGATCAGGGCTACCCCTGTGCAGATCTTTGAGTGCCTTGGCCTGGTGGACTTGCAGGAGGGCCATGGCATGCAGGGCAGAAGCGACATGTCCGGCAGTGCTGTAGGCTTTGGCCGCCAGTGACGACATTGTCCTACAGGCCTTGGAGGGGAGTACAGGGCGACCCCGCCAGGTGGTAGGGTTTTCGGGGCATAGGTGGAGCGCAACAGCCCTATCCACCTGAGGAATCGGTGTATACCCGTGGGCCGGGGGGCGGCTGTGAGTGGCGCGGAGCCCCCAGGAACCAGTCATCTAACCGCGATGGCTGTGGGGAGGACGGAGGGTTCCAGTCCAGCCCCACGCTGGCGGCGGCCTGGGCAAGCATATCGGACATCTGCCTCAGCCTCAGCGTCAGACGGCGTGCTCTCCGATGCAGCGGCGAGCTCATCCACCTCGAGCTCTAGAGGATAGGCGGCTGGCCGTGAGGCGAGCTGCTGTTGCCTCGAGCACGGACGGGAGTCAACGAGCGTGCCGGGGGGCGGGTGGTCCGAGGGGGGCATACCCGACAGAGCTGCACCCGCTGACGTCCCCATATCACCTCCATCACCAGCCGCACCGTCCTCAATCCCGTGGGAAGAAGGAGCAATGCGGGGGGCAGCTGGAGTACTGTGAATTCTGTTGAAAGTGAGACGCGACCGCAACGTTGCCATGGTCATGCTCTCGCAGTGAGTACATGAACCATCCACAAATGCTGCCTCGGTGTGATCGCAACCCAGACACACGAGACAACGCCTGGTGGCCGTCTGAAGTTCAAGGAACTACTTAGGGGCGGAAGGGCATCTTTATAAATACGCATCCTGAAAAGGACGTTCAACGCCAGCTGCGTATTGCTCTTTTAGAGAAATCATTCTTATATGGAACTCTTTTAAGATTATTTGCGCTGTCGGAGGAAAACAGGAACAGGTGTGTGACTCGCAGCTGACTGCAACACGACCATCGGCTCCAAAGAAAATTTCTGAATGAACTCTACGTATTTGCCCGCTTTTATACCCGTATGTCCGGGGCGGGGTATGCAAATACTGTCTGCCTAATTCCAATTGGCCTTTTTTCATAGATCAGAGGCATATTCGGCACTCATGTCGACACAACGTCGAAGTGAGCAACAGACGGGGAACTCTTGTTTTACCGCAGTAGTTGATTGACAGGTGAGGGGAGTGGTTCACTGCTGTCCGGGACACATGCAGGATGGATTAGCATTTCTACTTCAAATCTGATGTGGTCACATGCGTTTTTGAATACCTCCATATGTGTTTTTTGTGATCCGAACACAAAACTCTTTAGACCCCATTTACACCTGTATTTATTGCTGACCACATATGATTGGATCACCCGAAACACATCTTAATACCAGTTGTAAATGGGGTCTGAGAATCAGAATCTTTCCCTTTGACCTGGTCCTTCCTTTGGCAGTTTGCAGTATTAGCTTTTTTACTTCACAAGGAATTAATTGCACCCACTGATAGTGCTGTTTATTTGCACATGCTGTCAGTGTTGTTTTAGCACCTGGTACACAAAACATGTTCATGTCTTGCAAATCGGTTAACAATGTAATCTTTAAAAAGTATATTCTTTAGTGTTAAAACATTTATAACACTCTTCTCAATGTTAATTGCAGCAGGCAAACAGCGCCACAATTAAGGCACAATCCATAATGAGCCTAATTTACATAGAAAGTAGGTGTGTTTCTTAAACATGATCACATGGGAAATCAAAATCTTGCTTCCGGAAGTTAATTTACCCTATAAACCAAGCCCATTCTGACACATTACTGACAGGAGCCCTCCCCTATCAGATACCTTTGTATTAATTCAAATGTTTTTATCTTTCCCTCTTAAGCTACTGACAGCACATTGCACAAGCAATGTCCAAGACAGGGATTCTGGTCCCATGAAAACCAGGAAGTAATCACGTTCACATTAATGATGTTGAGCGCAATTCTGAGGTTGCATTTTTGCTCTAAAATTGACAGCACTGATGGTTAGATGTATGGTTAGGGGGTGGGGTTAATACAATATGCATTCAAGTTTAATGTATTACATCATTTACAAGTAAAAATGCAACTCTCTTTTGGAGCCACCTGGTGGTCATTTCACCTCAGCAATGCTTTCAGCTTCGGCCACTGGGGGCAACGCTTGTGGTAAGTACAGACCGGTTTCAGCTTTTAACCTCTGTCACCATATATACAGGTTTGGTTACTAAATTGAATTACATAATTTAAATAAATAGTGGTGAAGCACTATTTATTTAGTACCTGGTTAAAATAAATTGCATGTGGTTAGTGAGAACCAAAAAAAAGTAGCACAATTGTTTTGCTCTGTCTATCTCTTGTGGCCCTTCCCTTTCTTATTATATTCCTGTTTCACTGTCTTTCCCTGGTGCCTTTCTCAAAAAATAGTCTATAGCTTGCCACTCTAATTTCATCAAACTTAAATTAAATTGTTGAACTAACACTTGTTGAATGTGTTGTTTGTTATTTTTAGACTGTCTCTCTCTCCATCTCTCTAGGAAATACTGAAAACGACCCACAAGGCTCTGAGCACTTTGATCATTGTTTTGAGTTCTAACACATTTTCTTTGAACAGAGGACTTGTGTTGTTTCCTCACATGTGCATGTCTTGCAGTGAATCGTGTTCTCAGAGCCTCTGCTAATAGCATTCTGAGATTATATTCTTCCCACCACAATTATACAGAGCAGTTATCTGTTACCGAAGACTTTGTCAAACCAGTCTGGCCATTCTCTGTTGACCTCTCTCATCAACAAGGCATTTCCCTCCGCAGAACTGCTGTTCACTGAATGTTTTTTGTTTTTGGTAATATTCGGAAGAAATTCTAGAGATTGTTGTGTGTGAAAATCCCAGGAGATCAGCAGTTACAGAATTCAAATACTCAAACCAGCCCATCTGGCACCAACAATCATCCATGCGATTGTCTAATCAGCCAATCGTTTGGCAGCAGTGCAGTGTATAAAATCATGCAGATACGGCTCAGGAGCTTCAGTTAATGTTCACATCAACTATCAGAATGGGGAAAATGTGATCTCAGTGATTTGGACCATGGCATGATTGTTGGTGCCAGATAGGCTGATTTGAGTATTTTTGTAACTGCTGATCTTCTGTTATTTTCACGCACAACAGACAAAGTCTCTAGAATTTACACCGAATGGTGCCAAAACAAATTACATCCAGCTGAGCAGCAGTTTTGCATATGGAAATGCCTTGTTGATGAGAGAGGTCAACAGTGAATGGCCAGACTGGTTCAAACTGACAAAGTCTACGGTAACTCAGACAACCGCACTGTACAATTGTAGTGAGAAGAATATCACCTCAGAATGCTATTCTGAGATGCAGATTAGCGCTGTTTTAGCGTCATGAAGGGGACCTACACAATATTAGGCAGGTGGATTTAATGCTGTGGCTAATCAGTGTATTTGAGTTGTTTTTCAGCAACACACATCTATAGTTTTACAACATATCTATTCAGTAGATGGGTGGATTGATTTTAAAGTATTGAGACTTCCAATATTGATGTTGTTGCCAGAAGCGCTTCTTAACACAACACAATAATATCGGCCTTATGGAGTATAAAGTTTTTACTCTATAACCATGTTCTACACAGACAGCATTAGCTGTTGTGCTCCATCTCCTTGTTCATATTACCGTCATCACTTTACATGCACGTACTCCCATGAATGTTGACGGGGGTGAATAGGGTGGCTTGACTGCAATGATTGTAATATCGAATAAAAAAGGAAGTAGTATAGCCCATTACTAGACAAAGGAACCATGTTTTTGGGAAGTATTCTTATTACTGGGCCAATTCTGTCCAACAGTTGGGCATTGTTATCTCAGGAAAAACACCCCCAAAAAAAAACATTAAAGAGGCACCAAACTCAATAAGCCTAGATATGGTGAAGGTAAATGCTGAAAAATATTTTTAATAATGCTTGAACAAACTTGAAGTTATCTCTTCTACACTGCTATGCTGCTGTAAATCTGATTTGTTCTTCACAAGTCTGTGCTGAGGACGACGTGTTCCAAGGGCAGAAAGATGCATAGTGCTCAGGGGCTAGTGTAAAGTGTGAGGGCCAAAGCACTTTGTCATAGCCTCTTAAATACCCAGATACTGACGGCACAGGGAACAAACTCCCAGAACTGTCAGGATGCCTTAACACTGAAATCCTGTAATGAGACACGAGAGAATAAGGTAATGAGAAATAGAGAGAGAGAGGGTGAGGGAGTGTGGGAATAAGAGAAAGATAGGACAATAAAGAAGCAGTTTAACCTCCTGAAAATTCTCTTTCAACATCCTCTCAAAGCCTTTGGCACAAAATGAAACAAATCAAATTTAGCTTAGATAACTCACAGAGATGCTCTTCCTACAGAGAATAAAACCTGCCCCACTACAGTTCTACTTGTCTGAGAGTAAAAAAAAAAAAACTGATTTGAGTTAAAGCTGAAGTATTATTTCTCTGGGACCAGCGCAACAAATTGCAAAAATAATGACTGTTTTCAAGGATGTTTCCAGAACATTCACCTCCCAATCAACTCACATTAGACCAGCAGGAATATCTATACTGGTTGGCCTGTTTATGCTGGTTTGGTGCTGGTATAGCAGGTGGAACAGCATAACCATGCTTTCAACCTGCAAAAAGTCTTATGCATGACACTTCAGGTGAAGTTGGCTGACCAAAGAAGGTCATGAGGTGGTGTAGGATTGAGGGGAATATACTTGTAATTCAGTGGACGGACACACGTCCAGTTACAAGCCTCTAAAATTTCCACAATGCGAATGGCTCAACCGAAATGACTAGGTTTGTAAAACAATTATGGTGATAGGACAAAAGAAGTAGCCCTCCAGCCCACTGTCATCAGTGATTATAACAAAAACATGGCCGATATTGATAGATCAGACCAAATTATAAAATCTTACGACGTCCTACAAAAAACTCAGAAGTGGTGGAAGACTATTTATTCTGCTTCATAGACATTGCCGTCATCAATAGTTTCATATTGTTTAACGAATGGCAACACATTCATGTGGCACCAGAGGATGAGCATAGACTGTTGAACTTAACTCAGATAGATTTCAGAGAAACCTGACTCGTCAGCTGAGAGGTATATATTCACGCAAGTTTCTTTTTGCATACACTAAAGCCTGTAGTCCCACCTTGGTCATCACTCCACACAGCCCATGTCTCTAAATTTGAAGAGTCCTCTAAGAGATGTTGGCTATGCTATTGGAAATGTAGGACTGAAAATAAACTAAAGTAGCTTGTTACACGCTGGGGAATGTAATGGCAAAATACTGCTTGGTTCGCAATAGGAACCGTTTTCAGTCTTGGCATGCAGCTGAGTGTGACCAGTTTTGTGAAGAAGCCTAGGTTGGGCTATGTTTACTGGTGTTGTCGTCCTCACCTCTATTCTCCCTCTCTTCTCTCTACAGGTATTGCAGTTGTTGAGAATTCATGTACTTATATCTATTCTGTTCCTGCACTCTTTATTAAAAATGTATTAATTGTATTTAGCTCTAAAGTTATTTTTTTATGTTTTGCTGTGTAAAAAAAGTGTGTGTTTTATTGAACACATAAAATTTATATTTCAGTGTTTGTGTCCTTCAATTTCAGATGCAATCTCAATTTATTATTACAGGTGCTCAAATGATTATTTGAGGAGTGGTCATGTGAAATGTATCTTAACATTCTAAATATTGGTTTTATTCAGTTTTCCCACTAATCACTAGAAAGGTCATAACTTTTAAACAGTAGATTATATTTCTAATCTGTCTGCTATTCTACATTGCCCATAAAATTATGTATATTTCATACACTATAAGTTTTACTCTAGCTTGTAATTAAAATGTTGAAAATGCAGTTGTCTGATGAAGTATGGTGGCTGGAGAAGATTTTTGTAAAAATTGCTGTGTGAAATCTTATTGAAAAAGGATGATTAGCCTTAAATAATCATACATATATTTATATCATTTGAAATCCCTAGTTCTTCTCTTCAATATGGTATATTATGTTCAGGTGTTTGATATTATATGAATATAATATGAATTTTGATATGAATATCATATTCTGGCACATAATGGCGTTTTCTGAATTTTAAGCTCGGCAGGAAAGGGTTAAGCTAGTTAAAAAGCCTGGTGGAGACACCAGCACACAGGTATCAGCATCACTGCAAAGTTGGTCTTGTCAACAGGTCCTGCTTTTTGAGACTGACTCCTGCATGGATCTCTTCCCTACAACCTGCATAGAAGAACAGCTCTATCCATTTTTTTTAGCATTGCTAGTACTCTCACAAGCACTCCCGTTAAACTGATATTACCACTTTGTCTTCATGCCATACTACGAGATGGCTGAACACTTGGTGCAGTCAAGAAAGTGTAGCTAGCAAGAGGCGTACAAAGGTAAAGGTTACAGTAGAGAAGTGTACATAATAGGAAGATGGAAAAGGCTTTTTAGAGGCAGAGGTAAACACTGGCTGACAGGTAGACAGTTGAAAGCCTTGGAAAAGAACTTGCTGGAGTCTGAAAAGATGGACAGAGCAAACTAAAAGAAAAATTAGACAAATGGACAGTTAGAAGTGAGATGGCATGGATGAAAGCATAGTGGTAAACAGACATAAAATAAAAATAAAAAAAGTTTACAGAAGGCATGGAGAGAGTTTGATTCACAAAATGCTCACATCTTTATATTTCCTAGAGGAAGTACTTGAGTGCACCTAAGTGCCAGCAAATAACTGATCATGATCAAAACGTTTGATTTGACGAAATTCTGTGAAAATTACACACAAACCTGTCAAACAGGGGCCTTATTTTGAATTTTGTGGACAGCTATTTGCATTAACACTGTTCACTGCTCATGGTGACTTTCAGTTTGGTGCATCAACAAAGCTCAACACCCTGGAGAAAATTAAGAGTGTTCACACAAGAAACTGTTTTGACTGATTTTTAAAATGTTCTTTACTTTACACAGCATCTTAAAAATGTGATGCCCATAGCGCAAAATATATATAAAAAAAACAACAAAAAAAAACCCAGCAAAGCTATGCAGAAATTCATCTGATGTACATAGACCATCTATTAAAATATTATTATAAAGTGCTATATACAGGATTATAAATAATATTTAAACTTTATTTATTGTTAATATATAAAGCACTTGGTTAATTTATCTGTTGGGTAATAAAGTAGACAAACTGACCTAAATGTCCATCCCAAAGTAATACATGCATACAACAAAACTCATTTGTTACTTTATGCAAATGCACACAGAAGCAGAAATAAACGGGAAAGTCAAGGACAGAGAGACAACTCACGTAGGCAGGCATTGTCTGTAAATAACTCAGTGAATCTGTCACATTCTTCTTTGCTATTGCCACTGCTGCTACAGTCGCAGAATGGAGACACGCTGATTTTGGGGGAACGCAGATAATTTGGGGTCATCAACGTACCTGAAAAAATAAATACATCAATAAATAAAACAACAACACATGTTCCTACATTCTTTGGGAATTTTGTATTTTAAAAATTAGAATATCAAATTTGTATTTAAAGGAATGGTTCACCCAAAATGAAAATGAAGCTAAGGTTTAAAACTCGAACTTGTGAAGTTCGATCAGGGGTTCACTGAGCATGTTCACTGAGCATGTTTTTAATAATTATTTTGTCGCAGTCTACTTTATAAAATGTTTTATTGCCAGGCTGTAACAGGGTTATGCTACAGAGAAACACAACCTCCCACTGGTAAGAACATGAACTGGAGCTAATCACAGATTATTAGCTGCTCTGCTGTATTCCCATGTGTCCAGCTGCTGTTAATGTGTAGTGTGCAGAAGACTGTGGGAAGACATCCAAAGCAAGCAAGAGACTGCGAGAGAAGTGACAGTATATACAGAATATCTAACTAAAGTTTAAGGAAAGTATTGTGTATTTACAATAGTTAATTTTACAACTATTGTAATACTTAAGTATGTATTCAAAATATAATTCATCGATATTTATTTATTTATTTACTGTATATATAAACCTTAGCAGGAATCGAGGTTAGAAGAGCTGTCCTCCTCTGGTTGGCACGTTTAAACAAATTTCTACATGCACAGATGTTTTCTGTGTACTTTTTTTCTAAGGTAAATGACAGACTCACCAATGAGGCCAGAGTATGACAGTAAGCAGTCGGCATAGTTCTCCTTTAGACAGCCAGAGAGAGAGCGAGTTTCTGGATGACAGTTAGTGAAAAAATCAGCCAAGCGAGACCTAAAACACCACATAAACTTTAAATTAATATATCTCCTCTGGTACAGAACTAACATCACTGTAATAATACAGATTTGTATTGCCTGAAATTAAATAGAGCTTGCAAGGCAGCAAAATAATAAAGTTATAGTTTATGTAAGTTTAGGTTTTAGGCTTTATTTCTTTGTAAATTAATTTATTATGTTGTCATGACTTATTGACATTCAGTATACATCTTATTTTTAGCCAGCTACACATAAAATCATCACATTGTCGCTGGCTCGATTAGTTCAAAGAATATCAATAAAGTGCTGCCTTTCAAGCTCTGTAATAAAGTTTTACATTGAATCAAAGAAAACATATGTTGCGAAATATATGTTTGATAAACAATTTGTACACGCACACACACACACACACACACACACACACACACACACACACACACACACACACACACACACACACACACACACACACACACACAGTTCTTGGCTGTTAAAAGTGCTGGAATCCTCAAAAGTCTGTTGCAGTTGCAGGGACAGTGAGGGAAAGTGTTAATGAATATGCTGTGCTCCAGACACATGACGTGGGACTGGGACTATTGTGGGATTTCTGCACAAACACACAGAAGCCTTGGGTACATCTCACACCTAAGGGATACACCTAGATCTAAAAATTAACATTGGTACAAGACCAGGTGAGAGAAAGCGAGCGAATGGGAGAGTCCTATGCATACCAAGAGAGAGTGCAAGAGATAGACAGACACTTAGAGACAGATTGAGAAAGAAAAGGACGAGAAGGAAATTCTGTGAAATGTAAAGACCTGGAGCACTCATGTAAATAAATTCCATTTATTTGTATGAGTGTCTAAGTGTGCCCTGAAAATTCTGAAAGGTGGCTGTTGTGATTGAGCAGGGTCATTAGCTGTCGCTCTTTCTGAGCCTAAAGATGTTTACTGCCCAAAACTACATCCATATTGTGCTAATAAATCCTTAACAAGCCACTTAGAGCACTCCTGAGGTGACTCCTTCCTGGATTTAGGGCTGCAGTTCTTATTGCTAGACTTCAATAATAACCTCAATTGTCCTCGCAATGCTCTATCCTGCCTTACATTAATAAATGCTTTATTTGCCGATAGATAGAGTGAGTGAGTGAGTGAGTCTGTCTGTCTGTCTGTCTGTCTGTCTGGCGAGCCGGACGTGGCCGAGCAGTAAGGATGGACTCCTGGCGGAGAATTAGCAATCAGCTGGGAGAGATAAAGTGGAGCAGTAGTACCAGTTCGAGAGAGAGACAGATGCCAGAACTGTGTGTCTGCGTTTCAGTGTGAACTGGCTGCTGAAAAGCAGTGCGTTATGTGGGACACTAAAAAGTGGAGCAACACATGTCTACGTGGATTGTTTACCTGGTCTCCACTTCCTCCTTTACACATTAAGAACCAGATTTGCCACATTCTAGCTGCTCACAGACAATTGTGTCCCTAGTGGTGAATATGTTTAATTACAGGCAGAATGTTGAAATCTTGCCTCTAAGATTTTGTGAGGCATTTCTAAGTACCTCTAAATAGCAAATTTTGCACTGCCATGTGTTAATGCACACAAGATATGTGTTGCCATGAAGTGTGGATGTGTTTGTGTGCAAGTATGTGAGAAATTGTGAAAACTGTTCTTAATTTTTTATCTACTAAATTTATAGTTTAACCATACTCTATCATTACTCTATACAGTGAGATCCGAAGGACTAAAACCAAATGTTAAAGAATTTCAAAATGTCTGAGACTTAGGTATGCTCCCTTTTAAGCTGGTATGGATTCCGTGATTTAACAAAGTTTCAAGGTTTAAATTAAATCTTGAACCCAAGAATCAGTCTCAGAATTTTGGACTCCACTGTATGCATTTATAATTGATTGCTGATTCATTACATTTAAAAACAATAATAACAAAATAGAGTTAATGCATTGTCATTATTATTATACCTGCACAATATATGGCATTGCCTTTAATAAAACAATATGAGCTCATATTGTGTTTCAGACCTGCAGATGTAGTTGGTCTTGCAGGATGCTTGCAATGTCAGGCAGTTGGGCTTTTCTTTGTCCTCATATGAACAGGCTGGCACGATGGTCTGGCGTCTGCGCTCAGAACAAGCGGACTGATCTCCTAGAGGACAGGAGCAGAAGAGCATACCATAGCTGTGCTTGGGAGGCACCTTGTCAAAGAACTGACGCAGGGCCTTGTGGCACTTCCGCTTGTTGCATACTTCAGCCATTGAGACCCGGCTTGTGCAGGGGCTTATGTAAGCCGAACGGTATTTCTTACAGGTGTCATTTAGGTTGCAGGCCTTTGCTGCATTCAAGCAGTTGTTCTCCTTTGCCAGAGCTGGCTCACCTGCAAAGACAGAGATAATACATAATATAATAGAATTGGTACCATGTGTGATTCTTAGGCTTTGTTCACACTGGGAAAAATCTGATTTGTTTCTCAAATCTGAGAAATGTGGATTACATGTCAGATTTTTTTGCTATTCAGCCTGCAGTCACTTATGCTAGCACGTCAACATTATTTTTTTTCTGCCCGCTAAAATACAGGACAATAGGCATCCTGTATGGGATAAAATACCATTGTAAACCCTAGCAGCAATAAACATTTCACATGCCACATCTCCCCTTTTTTAAGCCACTGTCTGTGATGAATGTGATATTATTTGGATACTGCCCTCATGAAAAACATCCACTGCTAAACTCTCACACATGGTGAACATATGAATCATTACTGTGACAACTTAGGTAGATGTGCTAGCAAAAGCCACTGCAGTTTGTACAGTCAGTCAAACAAAAACAGATTTTTCCTGCAGTGTGAACAAAGCCTTAAAGCTGGAGTATACTGTACATCAGTTTTCCGCGTTGCTGATCGCTCAGCGGATAGAGTATGAGATGCAAATATCGTCATCAGCACAGTCCACGTGGCTTGACCACATGTTGCCTAGATTTTATTGACCCGCAGACGCTGTCCTTGTCTGTGTGCATCATCACATGTGCTGCAATTGACTGAACTAAAAGAGTATATCAAAGCTGAATCACAGAAAATACACGGGTCTTTAGTCTATGGTTTATTGTATACTGAATATATGGTATTTAATTGTGAAATATAATTAAAGGTAATGTAAGTCATTCTTTTGGGATACCATGCATTAAATGTGTCTGTAAAATATCACTGTGGTGTCCTCTTTGACAGCCCTATAGGCTCTGGAAACAGGCAGCTCACCCTTATTAGCCACTTCAACTGTGAAGTGGCTTCAACTGTGCCTCACCTTACCGATCAACACAATTTGCCGAATGCAGTCGGGGAGGAGTTGAAAAAAGAGCCATCAATTCTGACACTTCTTGTGGTATGTAACAGTATTGTGATCACAGTAGATGTCAAATTTTAAAATATCGAGAAAGACAACTCATTTGAATAGGTTACCTGATGCTTAATACAGTGCATGTGTCTACAAGAAGAAAGTCAGAGAAAAGCCTGTTATTTTGATACCAAGAACGGATTCATAAGTGAAATATAAGATTAGTATTACATGAAAAGAGATTTTTACTGTTCTAAAAACACAGATATGTGAAAGTTAGTGGAAATGAAGGTGTCAGAATAACATATTGCTTGTCAACATTGTCGTTGGTGAGTCATTTGAGAGGAGTATGTTGTCACAGCTTAGGGTACTTTGATGTAATATGTATTTTCATGGTGTTACAGTAGCAATGTTATATTTGACAGCTGTCTAGGACTTATACTGACACCAAACAAGTTTATGTTGACATGCATTCACCATGTCACTTCAGAAATGTGTTATTCACAGTCAGCCATGTTTAAATTATTCCACGAGCTGCTAATATGACTAGACTCTTCATCTGCTATAACTACATATTACTTCAAACATATTTTCAAAAGTAACATTCATTTTTCACACTATAAATTAAAAAAAAAAAAATTATGAGGGGGGAAAAGTAAAGATTACCTTAAAAAAATTCAAAATAACAAGAGAAAGAAAGAGAAAAAGAGAGAGAGAGTTGGAGAGAGAGAGAGAGAGCTCAAACAGACAAGGAGTATTATGCTATCCACAGCTCCAAAACCTGAGCTCCACAAAAAATCTTTCATTTGAATACCTCACGGCACTGACAGGTAAGTTAATTAATCATCCTCTTTTTCTGCAGGCATGCCAAAACACAGACGCTGTTTATAAAGAACCTGTTTTGTTTTCTGTTTTTCTATTGGCTTTTCTTTTTGGGCCTGTTACATGAAACAGTGCTCATCCCTTTGGATCCCTGCAGCCTAAACAAACACTCATGTTGGCTGAACAGTGGTCAACAAAGAAGCCAGCACTGCTCTGCGTTTGTCTGTCTGCTGTGGCTAATTGCTGGCTTATTTACACATTCCACAATTAACTGATTAACATTTCAGGAGACTTTTCAGAGCCTGAGCTACAGTAGCAGTTTTGGTTATAATGAGAGCCAATTAAAAACTGGAGGTGGGTTATACTGGTGTAAGGAAGGAGTGTGAGTGTGTGTGTGAGTGTGTGTGTGTGTGTGTGTGTGTGTGTGTGTGTGTGTGTGTGCGTGTTTTTGTGATTTACGAGGACAATTTTGTAAGTTACAAATTAGTAATTACAAGGGTATTATGCTATAAATGTGATTTATGAGGACATTTCTAGTGTCCCCATAATTCAAATCGCTTAAAAATCATACTAAACAATGTTTTATTGAAAATGTAAAAATGCAGAAGGTTTTCTGTGAGGGTTAGGTTAAGGGGTTGTGTTAGGTTTAGAGGATAGAATCTATAGTTTATACAGTATAAAAGTCATTATGTCTATGGAAAGTCCTCATAATGATAGGTAGACCAACATGTGTGTGTGTGTGTGTGTGTGTGTGTTTGTAACAGTCAGCATCTGGTGTGGCCACCAGTGGCATTAACTACTGCAGTTCATCTCCTCCTCATGGTCTGCACCTGCTTTGCCAGTTCTTGTTTTGCAATGTTACCCTACTCTTCCATCAAGGCACTTGCAGGTTCCCAGACATTCTGGGGGGAATGGCCCTATCCCTTACCCTCTGATCCAACAGGTCCCAGATGTGCTCAATGGGATTGAGATCCGTGCTCTTCGCTGGCCAATGCAGAACACTGACATTCCTGTCTTGCAGGAAATTATGCACAGAACGAGTAGTATGGCTGGTGGCATTGTCATGCGTTAGGGTCATGTCAGGATGAGCCTGCAGTAAGGGTACCACATGAGGGAGGAGGATGTCTTCCCTGTAACACACAGCATTGAGATGACAACACGCTCAGTCCGATGATGCTGTAACACAATGCCCCAGACTATGACGGAACCTCCACCTCCAAATCGATCCCGCTCCAGAGTACAGGCCTCGGTGTAATGCTCACTCACGATAAACGTGATTTCAACCACCTCCCCTGGTGATACAAAACCATGACTTGTCAGTAAAGAAAATTTTTTGCCATTCCTGTCTGGTCCAGCGAAGGTGGGTTTGTACCCATAGGTGCCATTGATGCCGGTGATGTCTGGTCAGGACCTGCCTTACAATGGGCCTACAAGCCCTCAGTCCAGGCTCTCTCAGCCTATTGCGGACAGTCTGAGCACTGATGGAGGGATTGTGCACTCCTGGTATAACTTGAGCAGTTGTTGTTGCCATCCTGTACCTGTCCTGCAGGTGTGATATTCGGATATATCAAACCTCTGCAGGTATAGTTACATGTGGTCTGCCAAAGTGAGGATGATCAGCTGTCCTTCCTGTCTCCCTGTATTACTGTCTTAGGTGTCTCACAATATGGACATTGCAATTTATTGCCCTAGCCATATCTGCAGTACTCATGCCTCCATGCAGCATGCCTAAGGCACGTTCATGCAGATGAGCAGGAACCCTAGACATTTTTCTTTTGGTGTTGTTCAGAGTCAGTAGAAAGGTCTCTTTAGTGTCCTGTTTTAATAATTCTGACAAGAATTGCCTACCGTCTGTAAGCTGTTAGTGTCTTAATGACTTTTTCACAGGTGCATGTTAATTAGTCTCCCTAACACTGTTCAGGATGCAGACACACTCACTAAGTCTTGTCTAAAGACTCATCTATTCAGCCAAGCATACACCTTATTTATCCATCAAATCACAATTAGGCTGCTTTAGTTAGGTTTGCCGGAACCAGAAACATTTATCAGAAACATTTCTCATAATCTATAACTCTGCAATAAATTTGATAGAATCGAAGATAATTTTATTCATTTTTTTCCCTGTCCCAACCCTGGGATTCATATACAAAGGTTACCAGAACCGGCCAGATCCAGCTCCGTTCCTGCTTGGTGTCACACTCCACTGCTACGTGTCGCTGAATGATGACGACAAACTACAGCCGGTACTAGCCAGACATCACTTCTGTCTGGCTAGTACACATCGTGTACTTCATATGCCATGGATTAAAAAAATTGGACTAATGATGTACCCTACCGAATCTCACCAAAATGACTTGCCAGTTTAACTGCAATGCACCTCATCAATCTCAGCCTGCAGCATCTTTGTCTATTGATGGACTACACTCTTGAAATGTAATACATAGACTCAATTAATTGGCAAAAAAAGCCTCCATCAGCCAACTAACAAAGGACAATGCATCTATGTGAACTTCTGTAGTTAATCCAGGATGAACTTCAAAGTCATTAGTTCTTAATCTTACAGTTCATACAAACACTGTTAAACATCCTTGTTAAAACACTGGACCTTAACACATAGTTTACAAATTTTACACCATGACTTGTACTGCACACAAATAACTAATGATGGCATTATATTCATTCTGTTCAGCAACCAGAGGGGAACTGGTCCCCACAGTGAGCCTGATTTCTCACAAGGTTATAAACAACAGTCGACTTCAGCTTGCTCACTGGGGGTCTAAATACCTTGTTACATTTTGGTAACACTCACTTAAAATGAAACAATCAATTCTCAATGGATAAAAGTCCTGCCCTACATTTTTTATCTTATTGAATATCCTATTACATTTGGAAAATCTTCAGATTCCTAAAGTAAAATTGGCATTTCATGTTGAATTAAAATTCAAAGATGGTCTTCACAAGTTTAAGTTGGGCATTGTTTGCATATGGTTATTGTTGCAGGTCAGAATGACCAAATTGACCCGTGTATCCATGATAAATCCATGATGCATGTACCCAAAATCTTATACTGTAAACAACAATAATATGATTTTAAATGGCCATTTTAGCTGGTAGTAGGATTAATTTACAATAGCTGGTCTAGGCTATTAGTTTGGGCAGGGATCCTTTTCTGTAAGTATGATCTTTCATGATTTTTATTATGATAAAATGTCCTAGATCAGTGTTAAGATATGACACCAACATCTAGCATGTAAATGTCAGGTGACAGAGTTTCAAACTGTCAATAGAAGATCCAATAGAAGTGGCCTGCCGATAGAAGATCTCATTCAGAGACTGCGTGAGATGCACTATGACACCATGACCTTCAGTAGAATGATGTAAAACAACACCACCACACTCCATCTGCTCATTGTCTGAACTGTAACTCAACACACACATGCACCCTCACACACACACACACACACACACACACACACACACACACACACACACACACACACACACACACACACACACACACACACACACACACATCCAAAGTCCATCTGCCCAGACAACATCTGTCCATCCAAGCCCTGCAGCGCAGAATAGTCACTGTCTCTTTGTGCTCTTCACTTTCAAAATTCAAAAAACCTCTCCTCTCCGAGTTCCACCAGACACTATTATGCAGAGGTGGGCCACTTCTATTAAAATGAATGGGAGAAATTGGAATGCCCAACAGTCAATGGATGTAAAAAATGAAGTCCCGCCATACACTTAAAAGAGCCTTTTAGCTACAGATATCGCCTGTCAATCAACTTGAGAACACGCATGGTCTTTACCTATACAAGCCAGGAAAAAAATCTTATTTTGAAGTAAAGAAGTGCAATTCATGATACCAGTGAAGTCAAATTTTACTGCTGATTTAAATGTGTTCTTTGATCCTAATCTTGACCAACCGTTTTGGAGACTTCTGTCTTTCCACATACAAATAGATTTTACATTTACATTTACATTTATGCATTTGGAAGACGCTTTTATCCAAAGCGACTTACAGAGCCATTATTACAGGGACAATCCCCCCGAAGCATCCTGGAGTTAAGTGCCTTGCTCAAGGAAACAATGGTGGTGGCTGTGGGGATCAAACCAGCGATTACCAGTTTACCAGTTATGTGCTTTAGACCACTACACCACCACCACTCCATAAATAGGATAGGATACATAGATAGGAGCTGCACTTGTATGCTGCATGTTTATATAGAAAACTAGCCATCCAGCCAGCCCAAGAATGTTCAAAAAATGGCCGCCAAGTGGACTGACTTGCTAAAATTACTTTGATTCCACTACTGTCACCTGACATCATCAAGATGTATTGGTCTGTGTGCATGCTAAGCCAGTGTGTGTGATGTGCCCTCTTGATCTGATGCCCTGTGGCTGAGAAGAATAAAACAACTATTCTGTGGATTGTTCCAAAGGTCTGCAGGTTGAAGTGATCCTGTACAGCTGGAATACTTCACCCCCACATAAACCCTTATTCCCAGTTGTAAGGCAGACATACCAAACCAGACTTACACAGACTAGGGCACACACACTAGGGCAGCACAATTTGGTAAAAACAATTGCATATAGGGAGCGTCAGTGCTTCCTAAATGCATCGTAATTTAAGTAGTACTTAAAAATGGTCATAGATTAATTAATGGACATAAACATTTGCGAAATTACACACTTAATACAATTAGATACTGTAGATATCTATTATATTAATTATAAATATTCTTAAACTTTATGCAGTAGTGCACTATGTGACATTGATAATTTCAAACATGATTTTTCTTTACTTTTTAACCATACCATGATGATTTTTTAATTTGTTTATTTTTATTTAGAATATATTTTAAATAGCATATAATTTTATTGGTTTGCTTGTATCAAAATAGCCTACATAGGCCTATATTTATTTTTTAATATATTGTATTTTATAATTTAAAATGAAGGCATAAAACCGACAAATAAAAAAAAATAAAATAAAAATTCTGCATGAATCAATATAATACAAGGATTTGTGAGCAGGACCACGAATTCGGTACTAAGTGGCCGCCTGATTGTATTACAAAATAAATTCAGATGGTAGGGAGATGTTATATTTAAGGGTAACCTGTCTATCTTGGCTCGTATTCCAACCTTTATTCTCATCTTCAACTCGCAACCCGCACTGAAGCATTGTTGTGCTGCATTGATGTCACTATAATTTTGAGGGCAGATCTTGACTTGATCAGTGAATGTATGTAAATGTACCCCATGTATCATCCTATTGTGTACTTGCAAAAGGCATACTTCCAACAAGGTAAACATCATTATATGTATATTTATTTTTTAATTGACTTCACTGACTCTTGCAGCTTGAATTTGTGTAAATGAAACATAGCAATTAAACTTTTGTAAAAGGAATAAATCATAGCCTACTGTGCAATATAATTACAACATGATATATTTAATGATGTAGTTAATTAGTTTGATTATTTAAGAGAATAACTTTTCCAGGCAAGGTAAATTAGATGTATTTATAAAGTTACACGCCAAGCTAGAACAAAATTACATTGATGAGCGACACTAAACGGCTACATTTCAGCACTCACATAGGGACAATGACTCTTAAGAAGCACTTAAAGTGTGTCATTGCAAAGTGCAGTTTTGGGAAAAGCATGTGAAATATCTATGAAGGCATTTCAACGGCATAAATCTGCGCGCGTTTTTGATGCTCGCTCGCGCAATAGAATAAAGCCACGCAAGGAAAAAGGAAGAACTTGACACTTGCAGTAGGAAAAGGCACTATGTGTAAGCGGAACACCTGGTCAAACATTCCATATTCCTGAGTTCTACGTGCTCGGACCTGAGAGAACACAGGACGAGACCGACTCAACCCTGAGATTTGTAAAGGAATTGGGTGTTGCCCAGCCCACTGCTCTACAGATGTCTGCTAGGGAGGTGCCATTGGCCATTGCCCACAAGGATGCCACACTTCTTGTAGAGTGTACTCGATCCCGCAAGGGGGCGGGCATGTCCTGTGTGTGATAGGCCAAAGCGATGGCGTCTGCGATCCAGTGGGCTAGCCTCTGTTTGGGGACAGCGTTCCCTTTCTACTGTCCACCAAATCAGACAAAGAGATGCTCAGAACATCGAAATCTCTGCGTCCACATAGGTACGCAAAGCATGCACCGGACACAGCAACGTTAAGGCTGGGTCTGCCTCCTCCCGGGGCAGCTTAGCTTGCAGGTTTACCACCTGGTCCCTGATGGGGTCGTAGGAACCTTGGGCATGTAGCCAGGTTGATGTCTTAGGATGATGTGAGCATCTGCCGGACCAACCTCCAGGTAAGTGTCGCTGACAGAGAACGTTCGCAGGTCCCCAACCCTCTTGAAGAGGGCCTTCTTCAAGTAGAGGACTCTAAGCTCAACTGACTCTAGCGTCTCGAAGGGAGGGTCTCTGAAGGCCTGAAAGGACCACAGAGAAATTCCATGAGGGGAACAGGCATGGCCTAGTAGGGTTCAGCCTCCGGGTGCCTCTAAGGAACCTGATGATCAGGTTGTACTTCCCTAAGAACTTGCCATCCACTGCATTGTGGTAAGCCGACATGGCGGCTACATAGACCTTCAAGGTGGGGGGGGGCAGCCTCCCCTCTAGCCTCTCCTGCACAGACCAGACTGCGCATCTCTGCGGGTCTTCAGATCGGGAAGAACACCAGTTCGTGAACAAGTGCCACTTCGGGGCATAAAGCTGCCTGGTAGAGGGAGCTCTGGCTTGGTTGATCGTGTCTACGACAGCAGGTGGTAGGCCACTTAGATCTTCCACATCCTGTCCAGGGGCCAGACATGGAGGTTCCAGAGGTCTGGGCGCGTTTGCCAGAGGGTGCCCCGTCCCTGAGAAAGAAGGTCCTTCCTAGTTAGTATCAGAGCGGGCAGTGGGAGGTCTCTTGGGAAGCAAACAGGCCTATGCTTTGCCGAACTGCTCCCAAATCAGCTGGACCGCCTGGGGGTGGAGCCACCACTCTCCGCTGAGCATGCCCTGTCGTGACAGCCCATCCGTGACCGTGTTGAGGTTGCCTGGGATATGAGTGGGGTGCAACGACCTGAGACTCTAAAGGAGGAGATGGCGGGCAAGTTGCGACATGTGACGAGAGCACACACCACCTTGGTGATTTATGTAAGCTATCGTGGTGGTGCTGTCTGAACGAATCAAGACAAGCTTGCCCCGAAGTAGCAGGAGAAACCTCTGCAGGGCAAGAATTACAGCCAGCAACTCTAGGCAGTTGATGTGCCAACCCAGCCGGGGCCACGTGCCTGTTGCACATGGCGCCCCAACCCTGGAGGCATGTGTGGTGACCAGAACGCATCGGGACACCTGCTGTAGAGGGACTTCTGTCTGCAGAAAACAGAGGTCTGTCTAAGGGTTGGATGTCTGGCAGCAGAGAGAGGTGATGAACACACGGTATGTGCATCAGTGCCATGCCCATCTCGGGACTCTAGTCTGAAGCCAGTGCTGAAGCGGTCTCATATGCATCAACCCGAGGGGCGCGGCCGCCGCTGATGATGTCACATGCCCCAGGAGCATATGGAACCGTGGCAGTGGAACTGCTGTGCCTTCTCTGAGCGAAATTAGGCAGTTCAGCACCGGCTGCGTGCTCTCGTTTGTGAGGCGCGCTGTCGTTGAGATGGAGTCTAACTCCATACTGAGAAAAGAGCTTGCTCTTTTCCTAGTTGACCTGAAGCCCTAGACGGCTGAGGTTCCTGAGCACCTGTCCCTGTGGGAGCACAGAGACTCTGGAGAGTCATCAAGGAAATTGAGTACACGGATTTGCAACCTTTGTGAAGACGCGAGGGTAGTAGTACGCCGGGCCGTCGTACGTGAGCCATAGGAAGGGTCTGTGCCGAGGCAAAAGTGAGACGTGAAAGCATGTATCCTTCAAGTCTGCCGTTGCGAACCAATCTAGATGCTAGGCACACATTAGAATAAGTTTCAGCGTGGGCACCTTTGAACGGAGTCTGAGTAAGGACCAGTTAAGAACTCACAGGTCCAAGATTGTCGGAGGAAAGATGAGTATGAGCCAATGTGTATTCACTTTTACATGTCTTTAAGGAAACGCTGACGAAGCGCCCAGGGGCAAAGCTGCACTGGCGGGCAGAGAAGGAGAAAGCCGTTGATACGTGGCAACGCTCTGCAGAGGTGAGTGGAACAGAAGTGATCTCAGCTCGCTGATAGCACAACCGCTCGGCTCCGAAGAAGAAATCTGAATGAAAAGATGCACGATTCCCTCCTTTTATACCCAAATGTCCAGGGGAGGGACATGCAAATTCTGTCTGTCAATTTCTCATTGGCCTTTTCTCAAGTTCAGAGGTAACCGAGGCCTTCAAGAAAGTCCCATAGTGTTGTTTCATTCAACACAACGTCGAGTGAGCGACAGATGGGGAACGGGAAGGGCCCAGCGCGCGCACAAATACAAGATCTCACACGCAAGGATATGCCTGACAGGACGTGCAAGACAACAGACTTCCGGAAAAGGGTAAGTAACCAATGACATTTTAGTTTACAATCAAAAAGCCCACCCCACGACTGCCAAAAATAAAGGGTTTGAGCGAGCAAAAACAGCAGATGAGATTAGATAGTGCGGGAGACTTTGGGGAACTGTCTTGCGAGTGCTGACAGGCATGTCCTCGCGTGCGAGATCTTGTATTGCGTGCGCAGGATATGTCATCCGGTATCTTTCCGTTTCCTCGTGCAGACATGAACTACTGCGCACATGTGTCAATAATGCGTGCAAGTGTTTAAAACGCGCTCAAGTTCTTCCTTTTTCCTCGCGTTGCTTTAATCTATTGTACGTGCGAGCATCAATAACGCGTGCGGATTAATGCCGTTGAAATGCCTTCATAAATATTGACATAGAGAATGCTCTTAAGAGCTAAGATCGTTCGATTTAGGGAAACAAAGCCTGGTTCTGTTTGCACTCACATTGTTCATGTCCTAGAAAATGGATTCAGATCTCTTTTTGGTCCACTTAAGTTGCGAAAGGGTCTCATTCCTCTTTTGTGTGCATTCACTCGCACTGTTATTTTTTGGCACCCGGTCAAATTAATATTGAATAATTGCAATAAAACAAAACATTGTCATGTATTTCTGCTGTAATTTGGTCACTTTTGCACATTGCAAAGTGCTCAGTTTAAACCCTCAAGCCTTTGTTTGGCAGAAAACTGAAGGAAGACCTTGTGGTTGGCAATCGTTTTTATAAACTCTTCAATAAAGTCTGTTACACTCTCCTTCCTCACTGTCATTGCATTCAATTAGATTAGTAGCAGCCAAAAATGTATGGAATTATGCAAATGTAAAAACGTAGTGACTCTAGAACATTCTGTTCATAATGCATGTTAAATGTGGACTGTACCCTAGACCAAACTAAAAGCACCTTCTGGGATGAAGCTCACATTGCAAAGCACTGAAAACACTGTCTAACCAGTCCATTTGTGCTGCAGAGGACAGAACAAAGTTCTGTTTGATTTAAATAATTATTTCATTATTTCATCACAGCCTTTTGTTGTTTTGACTTTAATTCAATTGATTGTACAGCCCTGAAATGCACACAAACACAATCAATCCATAAAGGATTATCAAGATCAAGAATAATTATGCACCTATCATAATAAATATGCTTAAATGCACACAATCATAAACAATAACTTTACACATACATGCTACGCACGCACACATCCTTCCCTATGCATCTATGTAATATACATTCACAGAGGCCATCTGGTCTGGTTTGTAGAGCAGTGTCCCTAGTCTCCGATACAGCTTCAAATTGATTAGTGTCTCTTATTTCCTTCCCCCATTGGCTCTAATTTTTAATTAGCAGGAGAATCAGTCCAAATACTGCCCTTGCATGCTATCGGGACAAACCTGAGGTATATTTACGGATCTGCTTTGTGTGTTTTATTTAGACCTATGTTCTTCATTTGTTCCTTTTTTAGCCAATACACCTGTGATCCAGCTGTGGATGAGTGAGTAATGTCTCACCCTCAGTTTTGATGGAAATCCTTAAAAAAAAAAAAAAAAATAATAATTAATTACTACTTATTCAAAAATATCTGAAAGTGTCATACCTATTTTAAAACTCTATAAAGCAGACATAATTTTTATTATTGTAATTAAGAAACAATCTTCAACAACTATTGTTTTTATTGAAGAACAAAATGTTATAGAAAATGAACCACAAATACTTAATTAAATGTATTGACATTCCTAGATTCAGTTAATAAAATTGCAGCAAATAATAATTTTATATATATAAATGTTTTGAGTCTGGGTGGCAATGTGCCCTGGTCCCTCCTCTTTCTAATCTAATAAAGGGGCAAAGAGCCATAAACATAAATAAATAAACTAAAAATCACATGAAAATAATTCTTAAAGCAGTTCTAAACAAAATGAAAGAACTTGTACAAGGCACTGTATTTTTTAATTCTCTCTCTTATCCTGGTTTTCTTCCCAGGATCAGACAACAGAGGCCTGATTAAATCCTAATAAAAGCCTCACCTGAGGGTTAATGTGAAATGTATAGTGAATCGCGGAGGTGAGGTCAGCGCTCTCTTCTCATAATTCATCTGGAAATGTAATGTCACCAGCGATTAGCAGAATGGTTGAAGATTTGATTTAAACACTACAGAGATTAGAATCTGATGTTCTCTTGAATGCATGCATATGTGCATGTGTGTGTGTCTTTCTCTTTGTCTTCAGTTACTGGACAGTGGAAGAAGTGAATGAAGAAACTACTTTAGAAACAGAAACAATATAACGGGACTAAACAGACAGGAACAATTAACCCTCTGGGGTCTGAGGGTATTTTGGGCCCTGGAGAAGTTTTGACATGCCTTGACATTTGTGCTTTTTTCAGTTGCTTAAAGTCTGGCTAAAGTCTGATTTCACTGTATTCAGCACAAACTGGGCTACAACAATATGTGAGCAACATGTATGTACAAGTTTGTATTTTTGAGAAAATAACGTTTATGCATGGTTTTTGAAAAAACTAAAAGTTTAAGTCACTGAAATAAGGCCATATAACACATACTAAACATTTGTCCACAAGCCTTTTGAGAACTGGATCTTGTAGCCTAGAGTTTTTGCTACAAAATGATGTGAAAACCATCCTGATCACTCATTCATACAAAACAATATTTTTATTTAACTTTTGTAAGACAATTTTAGTGTTGAAAGTTAATATGTGAGGAGGTGTGAATGATCATGAATATGTATTGTAATTCACACATGAGAGACAAAGACCCTCCCCTGGGCCTATCAATGAGGGATAGAGAATGAATGTGAGGAGACTTAATGATCCACATCAAGTTTTAAGTTAAAAGTAATCTGACTAAATATTTTCTTTACATAAAGACTTTAATTTTAGACCTACACTACTGTTAAAATAAGTCTCTTCTGCTCACCAAGACTTGATTTATTTGATCCAAAATACAGAAACAACATTCATATTCTTAACTCTTTTTACAATATAAAAGAACAATTTTCTATTTAAATATATTGTAAAATGCAATTTGTGATCAAAGCTGAATTTTCAGCATCATTGCTGCAGTCTTCATTGTCACATTATCCTCCAGAAATCATATGCTTATTTTCTAATATGGGCATATTTAAAGTGCATTTTACTAATTGAACCCTAACACATATTTGCAAGCACAAGCTTTGTTGATGATAATGAGGCATTACAAACACTAGATAAAATATAATCTAAACATTCATATTATTTTCATATCATATTAAATACCATATTTTTATTATTTCTCCCCTCCAGAGCCTGTAGGAATACATCGTCTCTGGCGACCAAAGCCTATAGTGCCGCTGCGCTCAGAACCTCGACCACCGGGCGACAAAGGTCACGGCGCGAGCACTCGAGCAGGCGATGTCCACAGGTCGTCCAGGATCGCCACCTGTGGCTGAATCTGGCCGAGATGAGGGATGCCGACAAAGGACGCTTCTCAACACGGCCATCGCTGATGCCTCCCACCCTGAAGGCTCCTAAGCACCTCTGAGACAGACGACCCAGGGAGTGAGATGTCCGCAACGGATGGTATCCAGACACTTCATCCCCTGGTGGAGGGCCGGGAGGTAAATCTTTTTTTTCCTTCTCTTTTATGTTCGCTGCACCCCAACGGGCTGCGGAACCCAAATTGTAAAAAAAAGAGCAGTTTCCTCACTCCTTTGGTCACATAATCGGTGTTCAAGACCACCATTGTCACAGCGACCAGACACCGAGCACTCACAGCCAGGGGCCTGGGATTTGTGCCCAAGGTTTCCATGATCCCCTTCATGGATCTGGTGGTGAGCCTGCAAGCGCTGCCCCGGGAGGAGGCAGACCTAACCCTGTCATTGCTGTGTCCGGTTCGTGCTTTGCACACCTATTGGATTGCACGCAGGGCTTTAGATGCTCTGAGCAGCTCTTTGTCTTCTTCGGTGGATAGCGGTAAGGAAACTCTGTCTCCAAACAGAGGCTTGCCCACTGGATCGTGGAAGCCATTGCTCTGGCATACCTGGCCCAGTTCATGCCAGCCCCTTTGGGAATATGAGCATACTCTATACGAGCATATTCTACAGGGAGTGTGGCGTCCTCATGTGCACTGGCCCATGGCACCTCTCTAGTATACATCTGCAGAGCAGCGGGCAGATCTACACCCAATACCTTTCTGAGATTTAACAATCTCCGGGTTGAGCCCATTTCGTCTCGTGTTTTGTCAGGTCCGAACATGTAGAGTTTGGTAATACGGAACAACTGGACAGGTGTATTGTTTGCGAATAGCGCCCTTCTCCTCCCCTGAGGCGAAAGTGCGCACTTTTACCCCCAGTTGAGTTCACGAAGTCGTGGACCCCGAATTCAGTGGAGGAGTTTGCAGCTAGACCCACTACTTGTAAAAATATGCCCTGTACTGGTATAGGTGCTACACAGGTGCCGATTACTCAGGTAACCCACTGAGATGTATTTTCCACACACAGTCTCCCTGTCAGTAGACACGCGTCTCCCTTGGGCAGAGCACTCTCTGCCCCTGGCCGGCATGTTTGTAGAGCTCGTCCCCTTCGAAAAAGGACCTACCACCGCGCCCCTTCCATGTGCGGCTGGTGAGCCCACGTGTCATATTACCACATGTTGACACGACAGTAACCATGATGGTAATCAGTCAGCTCTAAGGGGGCTAAGACCTTTGACCTTTGTCATTATGAACACAAAAACTCAAACTATTTGCCTGTGTATCTGACTTTACCAGACACATACAATATATACTATATACACTCGCTCCTGATGACTATGTGATGAGACAAATATATCTGTAATATTATGAAAATGACCACAAATGTTTAGTTTATCAAGCAGATGCAATCTCCCAATACTCGACAATAATTCAAAAAGCACTTATTACCTTGTATCGCAGTGTATGTATCTTAGTGTGCTTTACCTCTATGGTGAATCATAAAAGCCCATTTGTGCAGGTGTACACTTGGTCCATAGAGAGCTTTTACTCATCTAATATGTTTACAGTGGATGAACCATAGAAGCCAAATGATGGAAAAAAGACCCTCTCTTTCTCGTCTTTTGCTTGCTGTAATGCTTAATAAACTCGCTCTTTCTACAAACAATACTCCAGTGTAATAACACCAAATTAATCCATAGCAGATCCTATAACTCAAGACCTCTGTAATTGATCCCTGAAGCTCTATCTCTATCACCTGATCTCTATTTCTATCAAGGTGGCATGCACTTGGAGAAAAACATTCCTCTCGGATATTGCATTAGGATGCATCGAATTCCTTCAGATGGTTATATCTTAAGATAGTTGAGTAAAGGTTGGTCTGTTCAAAGTCCCTTTAAGAAAAGTCAGTTCACTCTTGGTAACATCCCTGGGCAACTATATTCTCTGTGGATTATAGACCTTAATCAGAGTAATGTCATATTTCATTTTTGACAGAAGTGAAAATGAGAATGTGAAGTATTAATCGGGGATAGATCTTGTTTTTAAGTTCCTTTTCAATTTGGCCACTTCGACGGTGCATCAGTTGCTGATGCTATGGGGAGCTTCTAACTGGAGCGATGATCTCTAAGCCCTACAATCACGCCAATCTACATTTCGTTGTTAATCCTACACATCTTTTACAGTGAGTGTATTATTTCTACTTCCCTGTTGTGATCCGAAAAACTTCAGTATTATTTATCAAGATTGTACGTTTGATATACTGTTAATTTGTGTTTTTGTTGAGCAGTTTTCTTAACAGCGTCTTTTTCAAGATGTCGTTTCGCAAATGTGTTCCACCCTGCGAGCATTATATCCATCTTTCGAAAGGCATGAGCACTGTACTCTCTCCCTAGGCCATGCTCAAGTGGAGTCAGCGCTCAGTGAGACTGCAATCGCATTAAACTCAAAATGCTTAGCTCTTGGCTTGCATTCTTTCTGAAGAACAACGCCGGTCGGCTCCCGAAGGACCACATGAGCGAGGCTTGAAAAGCCAGGTTGCAGAGCACAAATAATTTGAGGAGGATATGTTGCTGGAGCAAATCAAATGCTCCTGACAATACTGTCACCGTAAAATGTGGAACAGAATCCATGTAACTGTTTGCGCTGGCTCTGAAGAAGGCCCGGACCACATCTCTGGGTCCCCACTGAGTTTTCCTTGCTCTACCTGCTGCAGATTGCTGGGATCCAGAAGATGGTCCAGACAGTTATTCTGTGCACATTCCGGGTCACCAGATCTACTCTTGAGTCAAGGCATCAGCCAGGGGGAAAAGAGGCTGCACCCTCAGATTGGGAGGTATATCTGAGAGGTACTCGAGGAAGCCAAGATGGACCTGATTGCCTCCTCAGAGACCACCCATTATGGCTTCTAGTACTTCATGGGCTCTATTTTCATTACTGTGCCTGGCGCAGTGCAAAGACCTGTGTATGTGGCTTTGTTTTGGTTTCCCATTGCCACACGTTCTTCTGTCTTGAATGATAACCCCGCCCTCACGTTTGCCTTGTTATCAATTAATTAGTTGCACCTTCTCTCCTCGTTACTCTCCTTGTTTTCTCCCCTATTTAAGCTCCCCTTGTGTTCAGTCCTGTGGCACATTGTTTTGTAGCTTGCAAGTGTGTCTTGTGGATTCTAGTCTTGTTTCCTTGTTGGTTCCTGAACTTCGGTTTGTCTAGTCTTTCTTTATATTTCCGATTTTTTCCCCTACTTTGTTGTTCCTCTCCCTTGTGAGAGTTTTTGTTTGTATTTTGTTAAGTTTAAGCTTTTATTTAATCTTTATTTGCCTCTGCATTTGGGTCCTCCTTCAAAGCTTGTGACATAAATTCATATTATGTGGGCCAAATTATATTAATTATGTACTAATTATTCTAGTAGTTTTATATATTTGTCAAAAGGTCTTCTGGATGTCATGGAAGGATACATCCACAATGTGAAAAACTGCAGTTTCCTTCAGGATCAAAGTACATGCTTGTGTTCTACTAAAGAGAGTGAAGCTCCATTTTCTTGGGCTACAGGAAATTGTGTAGTTTCTGAAAATGTACTGTTTTTTAAACAACTTTGTTTTTATAAAAAATATTATTGGAATTAAATTAACCGGTTACCAGCATTTCAAAATAATGTTTTCACTCTGGAACAATTGAAAATGCCTTTTTGGTTATGTTGTGAAAAAAAAAAAGGTTAATTTTCGTTTTTTGTTTCTTGAACTGTTTTTAGTTCTTGTCTCTTAATTAAAAAAAAAAAAAAAAAATGCATTTAAAATGCTTTTAAAAACAGTGTAATAAAATAACCCAAATAACTCAAAATTAAACATTTGATTGGTTCCAAATAAAAAGTTAAATAAAGCCAACAAATATGTTCATTTCCTCTACAATAACAAATCTCTTTTCACAACTTTCACAACTAAACACAACTTTTCTCTATTTTTCTATTTCAAAATTAAACTGCAAGTGGGTTTATATGGTACATGGGCTTAATAGGGTCACTTCCACATTGTCAGTTGATGACCATTCGACGCTTCCCCACTACAGTGTGGATACATATTTACACTTATATGTGTTTTGTACACAATATTTCCCTACCTGAAAGCTAGTGTCATTGTTAACCTCTTTTTGCTTTTTGGTTCTCCTTCCTTTCAATTACTCATACTAAACAAATGTCTTGGTATGTTAGCACAGTGCAATTTTATAGTGTTAAAAAAAAAACCTCCAAAACTGTTTGTCAAAAATATAGTTTCTTTAGCACTAGAAATTGTGTTTTTTAGGTTGGTCCAGTTTCTTTAGCGCTAGAAATGTTATTTTTTATGTTGGTCCAGTAAATGCACATGCATGCTCTACAATAAACAAACAAACATTTTCAGAAGAATATATCAGCTCTCTAGGTCCACATAATGCAAGTGGATGGTGATCAGCACAGTGAAGCTCCAAAAAGCATAGACAATCGTAGTAAAAGTAATCCATATGACTCCAGTGGTTAATGTCTTGAAAAGTGATACAATCAATTTGGGTGAGAATCAGATAAATATTTAAGTCCTTTTCACTATAACTGTTTACTTCTAGTTTGCTCTCCAATGTGCATTCATGAGGGGAATCAGATCACCCTGCCTCTCGCGGGAAGCACGTTGTAATATTCACTTGAGAAGTGATGCAATACAGCTATAAGTGCAACTCGATTTGTTTACAAGAGAACACCATTCACAAGCTTCATTGGTTTTGCTTTCATTTGAACATGTCAGCATACTTACATGGGAGAGGTAGCGTTCATTAATATAACTACTGTCGAATGGATTACTTTTACAACAATTGTCTGTGCTTTTTGGAGCTTTAAAATGCTGATCACCATCCACTTGCATTGTATTGACTACAGAGCTGAGATATCTATATGCCCGCAATGATGCGCCTATCTGAGGCAGACTGTAAAGCGCTATCTGCCAATAGATTCGTGTGATTGTAAAAGGCTTCAGAGATCACCACCCCTGAGAGGAGCTCTATAGTGTCAGCAAATGATGCAGCATCTTGTTCCCTCTGTGCAGGGGACTGGAGTTACATATAAACTGTGAATTCTTTAGCTACTGAAAATTCTTTGAAAATATGTTTTTTTCAATATATAGTCAGTTCCATGGGTTGTGGGTGAAGAAAATTTTACATCATACATATTAATGCTTAATAGTGTTCATTAATGTTTGAGACTCTGTATCTCTGTACTAGAAGCAGTTTAAATAGTTCAGTCTTAGTCAGAAGAACACATGAGAAGTTAACATCCTGCACAAACATACACAATTAGACACACACTCCCTCCAGCTTCAGGATCACTATCCTGGCAGGACCCTAGGCCTAGACTCATGAGGTTTCATGGCCCAACCTATACACAAACATGATCTGTGAAGCATTAATATGCAGAACTCTCCCAGCATGTAACACAGATATACAGTCCTGTCCCCAGAGTACTGGCTCACTGAGATACATCTGTTTCAAAGGAGACATGTAGTACTAGTGAGAATCATTAAACCTGCTGGAGCATTTGCATAAATGCATGAGATAGGATAGCTATGATAAATTTCCCATATTGGATATGATGAAATAGACCACACAAATAGAGAATGTTTCTGAACCATTGATGAGCATTTATTATGTGTCTAAACAAGTTCCCTTTTCACAACGTTGTAATAATATTAATAATAAAAAAAGATGTCATTAAAGAATATCAAACAAATCATGCTGAAAAGACAGCTTTGACTACTAGGAATTTCTATGATGGTCCAGACTTGGTTTAGTGCCATGGTGTTCACAACTTAGCAGGTGAGACCAGTCATCCTTTCTGGTGATAAGCCTGATGGGGGGCACCAGCATCCCATGTTGAGAGCCACTATCCAAAACACACCAGCTGGTGTGACCAGCAATGTGGGTCTTTATCAGCAGGTGTTATGAATTTTTGGTAGACCAAAGATGCTAAATTTTGGACAACACTGGTCAAGTCAGGACAAGAGAATATTTTTTGTGTCCCATTTGAATGAAATGAAATAAAGAATGAAATAAAGAGGTCCCTCAATGTTAGTGAGGACCACATCTGTTTACAATGAAGCAAAAGATTGTTATTCAAAGTTGTTAGATACAGCAAGCCATGATAAACAGATGAAACAAACATCATTATGAAGTTAGATTGGCCAGCTTGAGATTTAACATTATTTCATGTCTGGCCCTACTCCTTTGATCACTTTTCCATTTAATTTACAATCGATCAAGTCGCCAAAATGGACAGAATTGCGCTGGGTGGTGAAAAGTTCAGTTATTGCCAAAGGCTTAAAGCACAGTTTAAACCTCAACAGTGCAATCAGGCAAAAGCAGCAGCGTTTGGCTCTGATTGGACCATACACTCTACATCAAAACTGGCAGCACTGATAGAAGCCATCTGCTCTGGAGCTTAGTTGTTTGTACAGCTTACCAAGAGCTCATAAAATGCTGTTGGAGATGTGGCGCAAATCAGCTGCTTTTCTCTTCTCTGCACCCCAGTGCAGACTACACCCCTGGGCGCTTCGACACCCTGTCTAAAAGAGTATACAAGTTGAAAGAGTATATATCTCTAAAAATACAGCACTTGGATGTTGAACGTCTTTTTAAAGACGCATCTTTTTCAAGATACCCTTCCTCCTTGTGTTATTCCTGGATGCAGTCGTTACCTCTCTGCTTCAGACGGCCACAGGCGTGTGTGGATGGTTCATGTTCTAACTGCGAGAAGATGATCATGGAAACGTTGCGGTCGCGGCTTTCCTTTCCTTTCCTTCTATCCACCCCCCACGTCGCACCTTCTACCCATGGGTATAGGGCCGGCGTGGCTGGCCCTGGAGCTGATTTCTGGAGTTCACCGGGCCCGGTTCCACCGAGTAAATCAACGGGACAGATATGAGACCGATTCGCCTTACAGCCAGTCTGAGGTCTCTTTCGGAGCCCCCGAGCTGGATGAGAGATTACGCGCTGCATCGGAGAGCATCTTGGTGGACTCTGATGCCGAGGACTCGACTGGGCTGATGCCATCGGGTGAGACCGGTGTCAAGCTGTCCGCTATGCTTACCCATGCCGCCGCGAGTGTTAGGTTGGACTGGAACCCTCCGTCCTCCCCTCAGCCGTCACAGCTAGACTATTGGTTCCTGGGCACAGGGCGCTGTGCACCTATGCCGACAAAACGCTGCCACCTGGCCAGATAGACCGTCACTCTCCTCCAAGGCCTGTAGGTTGACGTCGTCTGTGGTGACCAAGGCCTACAGCACCGCTGGACAGGCCACCTCTGCCCTGCACGCCATGGCCCTACTGCAAGTCCACCAAGCCAAGGCACTAAGAGATCTGCACTTGGGTAGTACTAATCCCGATGTGCTGCAGGAACTGCGCTCTGTGACTGACCTCGCCCTCTGGGCCACCAAGGTCACGGCATGGGCACTTGGACAGGCGATGGCCACCCTCGTGGTCCAGGAATGCCACCTGTGGCTGAATCTGGTCGAGATTCGGGATCTCGAGAAGGCTTGCTTTCTCAACGCCCCCATCTCCAAAATCGGCCTATTCAGCAACACAGCAGTTCTCGGTGATGAAGAATCAGATGGAGGCCATTCAACATATCTTGCCCTGCCGTGGCTCATGATCCCGCAGCCTGTCTGCTCGCAGAGGGCATCCCCCTGTGGCGGTGAAACCTCAGGTAGCTCCAAGCCCAGGCCCAGCTCTCAGCCCCAGCGTAGAGATCCCTGCAGGAGACAGATGCCCCCCAACTCACGAACCACCTCTCGGCATGGAGTTAGACTCAGCCTGAATGACAGCGTGCCTCACAAGAGAGCATGCGCAGTCGGTGCTGAACTGACTGAGTACGTTTAGACTGGGCACAGCGGTTCCACTGAAACAATGTCAGAGGCTCCAGGGGCATATGGCATCCTCAGCAATGGTCGCTCATCTCGGGTTCATACATATGAGACCGCTTCAGCACTTCCTTCAAACTCGAGTCCCAAGATGGGCATGGCACCACGGCACATACCGTGTGACCCTCACCCCTTCCTGCCATCACTTATTCAGCCCTTGGACAGACCTCTGTTTTCTACAGGCAGGAGTCCCCCTATAGCAGGTGATCAGACACGTCGTAGTTACTACAGACGCCTCCCAGTTGGGCTGGGGCACCGTGTGTAATGGGCACACATCCGCTGGCTCCTGGATGGGGTCCCGACTGGGTTGGCACATAAACTGCCTAGAGTTGCTGGCTGTATTTCGTTCCCTGTGCAGATTTCTGACGATGATCCACGGCAAGCACGTGTTGATTTGCTCAGACAACACAGCGACAGTAGCGTATATAAATCGATAGGGTTCCATTCGCTCATGTCGCAACTCGCCCGCCATCTCCTCCTTTGGAGTCAGCAGTGGCTGAGGACTTGGTTCTCGGATATCACGCTCCTCACAACAGCACCTCCCAGGCAAATTGCCCTGAGGAAGGACCTTCTTTCTCAGGTATGGGACACCCTCTGGCATCCACGCCCAGACCTCTGAAACCTCTACGTCTGGCCCTTGGATGGGATGCGGATGATCTAAATGGTCTACCACCAGTTGTCATAGACATAGCTTTGTTTGTTCTCTCAGCATCTTTAAGAATCTGTGGTCCATTATTATCTCAGTGATATTATATTTTTCTCTGCCATCCTCGTCATCACTCAGAATGTCAGCTGCCAATCAAATTGTGCAGAGGAAAAAAAAAAAGTCTGTTCTAAATGCTGACAGGTTCATGCATGGATTCATGGATTCATAGATTTTAATGAATCCATTTTAATTTATAGATGTTCAAACTAAAGAACTCTCACAGATAAGCTAACCTGTGAAGTCTGGAATTTGCACATACAAATAAATTACAGAAAATCCACAATTTAAGAAAGACAAAAAAACAAAGACAAAAATCCACAATTTAAGGTAAATAATTCATCACCTGATGGCCCAAAAAAGTATTTGGACAATTTCAAACAATTAAACCACATGTATGAATTTAATGGCATTAAATACACAATATCACATCAAATGGCATTTGCAAATTAATGATACTAGACATTTCTCAGAACTAACTGACATTCTTAAAATTACTTAACTGTAATTATTACACGGCTCTCTGGAATACTCAATTCTGATTGGTAAATGATGCTATACAGTGGTCAGATATTGCTCTGTAACAACCGCATATTTAAGATTGCTCATTCGGGTTCGCTCAACACTGTGCAATCTCTACAAGTAAGCTAATAAAATAATTTCAACTCAAAACAATGTTTTGTGTGCATTTATTTATTTATTTGGCAAGAAGTCTTGTAATAGGCTGAATGATGAGGAGTAAGATGGTCAATTTAATAATGTAAACAACAACAGAACTCAGACACAAACTATAGGTTAATTTAAGCTGTTAAGCGATTTATTTCATCTCACATAATTACACAATTTCAGTGCAAATCAATGTTTCATGTCCAGTTATTTGTTTATTTGGGAAGGAGTCTTGTAATATGCTGAATATTGAGGAGTAAGATGGAGATTTTCACAAAAAAAAAACAGAACTAAGACGCAATCTTTCTGCTTTGTGTCAGGGTCCCGATCACCTTGTCTGGGTTTATTGTGAGATAACAACCGGCTGACTTTGCAGTATCCATTGCTTAACCAACTATTTCCAATGTGATTTTTAATAGATGTCTGAAGTCAGTTCCTCTCAAGTTCACACAGGCAGTAGAATAACAAGATAACCACAGGTGTAGTTTATCAAATTAACAATGGACATGTTCCACTAAAGTTAGGCAAGCAGAAAGTGTCCAAATAGTTCATCTTCAATTTGTACAGTATATCTATTGTTTTAAACCTACCAAAATATATATTTCTTTTATTAAATGTGTGTTTGTGCTATATTTCTTTAAATTAAACACAACTTGATTTGACACTTTGTTATACAAAGCAAAACCCTTCTGATATTTTTAGCATGTATTAAGTGTCCAAATACTTTAGGACAATGTACATCTAGATACTTTGAGGTAACACTTCTAGGAGGACTAGTTGGTAATAATTAAGGTATTGCAAGGGATAGCTACACTTTAAAACTTTATATTTTCTGAAAAACAAACATTCTATAATTTTTTTATAATTGGGCTGTAGTGATGCCTAATTCACAAAGCATTGTAGACTTGATGGATGATGCTCATTTTCTAAGCGCTGTCTTCAACATTTAAAGTGCATATGACCCAGTTCCCTTGGCTATACGTTTTTAATTTAACATCCACAGTGCCAAAGTATGCCCTGAAGATGGATGACTACTGCTCTCCCAATCTTGGCAGGTAAAGTTGAGGACCATGCAGCAAAAACAGTCAGGCTTAGCAGGGATGTGGGAGAGAGGGAGGAGACTCAGAGAAAGGCAAAGAAGCTTGGAATAGACTATGCAGACAGAACTCTTGTGATTGACCAAACAAAAGGGAAAAAATAGTTGAAGGAAAACAAAGCTTGTGATTCAGACAGATCAAGGAGGGAGAAAGAAAGAATGGGAGATAGTGCTTCACTACTCTCATATTTAATTGGATGAGATGTGCAATCTCAGGAGAATTCTTACACTCTGCCCTCAAAAAACAGCAAGCAATGCTGCAAAGATATTGTTCACTTCAAAAGCACAGAACTATTCCGGTCTCCTGCGTTCTGTTGTTTCTTTGAATGCTAAAAACCGCTGATGTTTTGTTCAACTACACTGTTGTTGGAATTATTTTTTATTTGACTGTTAAAGCTAAATGGGGAGGGAACTGAAAAACAATGCAGATACACACTGCAACTAGCTGGGAGGTAAAGAAAAGAAAACAGCCAATGAGGTCATTATAACCTAACGAGATTACCTAATGACTTCACAGGGGTTCCAGATCCAATAACTACCAGATAACTTCCCCTGTAATTATTTGGAAACACCAGTGTGTGCTTCCTCGACATTAAGCCAATGTTTTAATCACATTGTCTGGGTGCTTCATAGAGCATAGTGAGGCTGGTTTGTTGAGAACACTCTTTGATTAGTTGGATTAGTGATGGTCAAGATTTAAACCACAAAACCATTACCTGCACCACTGCATGCAAAAGCACCACAGTGTTTATAGTTGTTTTCCATAAGCTTTGATTCTAATTGCCTAATGAAAGTTAACCTTTTATGTTCAGACACTGGCATTTAATCACCAGGAAATGTAGAAAAAGCAACAAAGTATTTTTTAACAAAAAGTAGGATTGTTCGTTTAAGTTAGACTTTAGTAAAAGAAGTACACATAAGTCCCCCCTTTTTAAGTGTGTGTCGTGGATAGCAGACAATATAATCAACTTTACACTTATGCTTTCCATGAAAATAACCACTTTACACCTTTACAAAGCATCCATTCCATTATCTCTGTGGAACACATGGCACATATTTAATGTATCTCGAAGGAAAATGAGAGAATGTAACTCTGAAACAGTCGCTTCACTTGTGAGAGTTTATCAGGCCTCTGGCAGACTACTTTACTGTGGTCATTCGAGATATGGTTTATGACCTCTTATTAATACCCATTACGATGGAGGTCAGTCAGGAAGTACTGAAGGGTTATCTTCAGCACTATAAACCACAGCACAATGTGAATGACTACATCCATCACTCACTGCTATGACTGATAAAGAGACAGAGATGCAGAGAGAAGGGGGCAGGAAAAAGGAAACACAAAGATATTCATAATAAACAAAGTGGGGAATCCAAGCCAAGGAATTACAATCAGGGTTTCCACATTTTGTGATCAATTACTTCCTATGATTTTTCCTTGAATGTTCAAGTCATTTCAGAATCATAATCAGCTTTATTGCCAAGTATGCTTACACATACAAGGAATTTGTCTTGGTGACAGGAGCTTCCAGTGCACAGCAATACAGAAACAATACAAAAACAGCAGCAAGACATAGGTAATAATAATAATAAAAATAAAAAAGGAATCATTTTTTGATGAAGATTACTCATCCTTTCTGGAATTTTGTATGTATTTATTTTTAAAGTAATTTCACAGAGATTTCTAGAGTGGAAAAGCCAAAGTCTGCATGCGCACATAGACCAACCATTAAAAATAAAATATTGCTGACGGAATACAAGATCTGTGTGACTGATTGCTAAGTCTCTCTTGGAATGATTGACAAACTTGATTGCAAAATGGATTGACGTGAAATGTGCCACAGGCCAGAAGCTTATGTACAGTGATGTGGAAATAAAATTATGCAAATACTGATAAATGCAATGGCATTTCTTGTAATTAGTTCAATTTAAATATTTAATTGATTGACAGCCCTAATAGAAAAGTCTCCAATAAGTTTGGTTGATCTCGATGGGTAATTTGACTTTCTGACCCCAATCCCCTCTTCACCATTGAGGAAGCTACTGTCAGTGATATGGACAGACTGATTTTATCATACGGATGTATTTACGAGCAAATTTGACTACAAAAGCACTCACAAAGAGAAATATCTAGCTAGTGACATACAGTATTTTAACACAGAGCAAATGAAAACATTTACTGTATTCACTATACTGTACACATTTTCATGACTTTCCCACAAATTAATGGAATTAATTTCCATGAATTTTCTAGACCCGGAAATCACAATTTTACAATTGTGGGTGGGGCAGACAAAACATACGGATAATATGACCTGTGAACTTCAGAGTATTTAGCATGCACCAGACCTGTATTAGGTGAATTAATTTGTCCCTAGTCCACTCTCTAAAATTTTGCCCATTTACAGGCTAGGTTTAACATTACCGACATTAGTCCATCAATACACAGCCTCACACTCTTTTGATTTATGATTTTCTGAAGTAAATGTAATGAAGGCAGCTTAAATCATGACAGTGTCTCAAATTAGTGCCCATGAAAATATACAATAGTAAATATAATTTACTATTGTAATTTAAAAGAGTAAAAATAGAAATGAGCGACAATGAGAAATTAATCTAAAAACGATCCAGCACAAACAGACTGGCTGCCGTGCACTGCTTATGAATAAAAGGAGGCACAACAGTTATTCTCAAAGATCACTGCACTTGCCTGAGATTGAGTCAGTGCTGTCTGTTGCCTGCTACTTTATGAACCAACCAAATGGATCCTCCAGGAGATAGAAAACTAAATATACAATGTCATGCAATGTTCTGTTGACGAGCCAATTAAATGACTATTGCATCACTTATATACTATACATATATTTTATTCAGTCTGTATATCAACAAGTTTGACGCTTGAGTGTGGCTCCATTACAATCACTTAAAAACAGCATTTCCCTCAGGACAAAGCACTGTTGCTTCGTCCTTTAACAGTGACAAGGAAGAAGATCACAAGTTTTAGTATAACTTGTTATAATTGCTTTCATGACAGGGAGAGTTTTAGTCTAAAATAGACTGGAGACAGGAGATTAAAGAAACAGTCTGGCGTCAATGCAACATTACAAGGGAAATGCGAAGTGGCTGAGCCCTGTGATGTAATTTAAAGACCAGTGCAGTGTTCAGCAATACAAAATGGGGAAAAGTTGTTAAAGACTGGAATCAGGGGACTTGAGTCTTGTGCTGTGTTGAGAGGGATGCTGACATACTGGTATCCACACCAGGGTGGATACCAGTAATTACACTGTACAAAATGTTTTGAAAATGTAGGTAACCTAAAAATGTGCATCTAGTAACATCTAAATAAACAGTTTTAATTCAAGTCAAAAATACTATTTAACATGTCTAAACCAATCTGAATAGATTAGGTTATACCAACAAAACTAATTTTAAAGGATAGATAAGGTAGAAATAGCTCCTTAAGGTAACAATTTTAAGCTACCACTTTGTTTGTGTGTGTGCTTAAATGTATGCTGGTGATTTTGCATTTGTGTAGAGCACTGACTCATTGAAATGGACTGTGATGGAAGAAATGTCTAGTTCAGCAATCACTTTCATCCAGAATGTGATGAATTGACTCATATGGCAATCAATAGTCTGGTAGCGCTCTGCTAAATGAACATACTTCAGGACTTGCTCAAAGATTTGTTCATTAAAGAACAAGTTGATTTCCGCTTCTTTATGTAATAACTGCACTCTGAAAGGAGCACAGTAATTTAAGGCACAACTTAACATGTAACCCAACTCCCTCTCCAACTGACTCTGAAAAGGCAAACGCTGTGCCATATGAGCCACTCGCAGAGCTTCAAGGTATAATTGATTCCAGTGCGCCATCGATAATTTGGAACATAGGCACTCTTCTCATTCCCTCAGGGATTATACGTCCTGAGGGTTTTTATTCCAGCTGTGTTCTACAACACCTCATTTGACTAATTAGCAAGTTTTTTAATACTACCGAAGATGGTTTATTAATAATGGCAGGGAGTGCTTGTGAAAGTCATCGCTTGAGCACGCACATGGAGTTCAGTGATTTGTAAACGTGTTAACTTCCTCCCCAGTGGTGGTCGTGACGATGTGGCATAGTGGCTAAAATTCAGGGCCAGAAAGCGGTCCGACCTTTACAGTTTGTTTCCTTCCATATTTTTTAAATTTTCATAACATAACAAGTTATAAGGTTCACTGTATTTAATTCACAGCATTAGCTGAAGGTAATTTCTTTCATATGGAAACTGAATATGCATTGTAAATGAAAGTGAATGAATAAGAACATAATTCTGATACACTCACCAAAAAAATCAACATTTAATCAATTTGTATCGAAATCAGAATAAAATCAATTTTGTGAGTTTGTGATTCACAATACATTTAAAAAGGGAACTCTGTATTGCTACCCAGCCCTAAAGATGACCCCTTTAAGAGGGAGGGACATATGTTATAATTACACAGCTGTAACACACAATTAAACAGCTGAGCTGACATATGCTCTTTGAGTTATTGTGAGAAAAGTGAGTGCCAGGGTTGGAGATCACTGACTTCACTGGAGATCACTGACTTCACTGGAGATCACTGGTACTACCTTCTCACCAGGTGTTAAAGTGTTGCTCTGAGATGGTTGTTTGAAAGTGTTTATCTCCTTTCCCTGGTCTGTGCTCAGCAGTGCCATGCTTTATTTTTTTTTTCTGCTGCAGCTTGAATTAATGGCTCTATACTCATGTGTGGAATGATGAGGAAACATCCTGTAAACATCAGTGTGATGCTCTGAGTTTATCTCTTGTTCTTGAGTAATGCAGTCTGACATTTTACAAGGTCAGAGTTCATATAAACTCTCTTCCATTGTGCCCCACCTCTCTATCTCTCGGTAATGATAGAGCTGCATGTCAGAGAACAATTATTTTTGTTGTTATGCTGATAATAAGTCAAATTAATGGCTGAAAATCTAACTGTGTGCTTGCAAAATCCATTTGACAGGCTAAAGCTTCTGTGAAATTATTTTTTATTAATTTTAAAACCCATAAATTATCTTAAGGCTCAATCAATTCACTCTACATTACATTTCACTCTGCATCCTCCCCGTATTCAGATTAGTGGTCCACCAAGATGGGTTTTTCAGTTTTATATTATATAAATAACTATGGAGATATAGCATCTTTTGATTAGTGCTTATGCTGATATGGGCAGGTGTGTGCAGACAGTATGCACATATCCTGCTGGAAAACAAAAAACACCTGTTTCCTTTCTGATCCCATAAACCCGATCTGTACCTCTCTGTCACTTTAAGAAAACATCAAACTGATACACTTCTCCAAATCTCTCTTTAGCATTTTTGTGTGCTCTTTATAAAATGTTTGACTATGTCATCCCATACATAAATATCTATCATGGATCATATACATTAAAGCACACATACATGCACACATAAAGTACATAAATGATATGATGTTTGCTTTGATTGCTAAATTTAGGCAATTTAATGCAGTATTTCTTTTCCAAATGTGTTATTTTTCCTTTGTTTTGGTTAAGCAGACAGTAGTCTCAGGGTTGTGAAGATTAGAGTGGTAAGATAGCTCTTTTGTTGAAAGCATTTTGGTTAGCTGATGACACTGTGCAGATGTGTAAAGTGTTTGAAATGTGGATAATGGTAATGGTGCATTCACAGGCTAGGAAAGAATCTGTAAATGACACCAGTGACCTATGGATGATGAAGGGGTGGCAAAAATGCAAGGAAGTGAACGGTTATTCAAATGTTACACATTTTTAAGCTGATAAGGTAAAGAATGGATTAGATGGATTAGATGACAACTCATGTTGTCCAACATGTTCAATAGATCTTAATCTAGTAAGTCATTCAAGAAAACGATAGTTAGAGCAAAATGAACAGCCTTCTTTAAAGCTGAAGTGTGTAAAACTTTTATGTTAAGATATTTTCTTCTATCCCAGCATAATATGACAACTATAAGCAAGTCACACTCTGTGGAAAGCTGTTTGATTTTTTTTTATTTTTGCTTTTCCTGATTTTTACCTTAATATAAAAAGCATGCTTGAATGATCTCAACCGCTGTCTTCCGAGCTCAAAGCCCAACAGGTGAAGCTAATCACATTGGAATAAGTGTTTAAATGGAGGTGAGTCTGTACAAGAGTTAAAATGTATCATTTAAAAAACTACGCCTTATAGTAAAAATGTCATATCATTGTGCAGTGTGTGAGTAATAGAGCAAAATAATAGACCAATGTGTTTATAAGTCATAATCAGCCATTGTAGACATGATTTGTGTGAAAGTGAATAAAATGCACAGCTGTTGTTTTACCTCTAGTGTTAATTTTGCCAGGAAACTGCAATGAAATGTAGAATCCAGCACTTAAAAGTCAGTTTGCAAAAATGTTGTTATAGTAACGTTCATTCATAGAGACTATGTTGTAAACACCCCATAAGATCAGGGTCTGATGAAATCAAAGCTTATGGTAAGATGACATCTTAATAGTTTGTAATGTATAAGAATGAAATATTTATAATAACAGAGCAGGCTACATAAATGATAAAATACACAATAATATTAGTTCACACTTTAAATATGTCATAAGTATATTTCAGAATTTTCAAAGTTCTGTGTAAAGGGATCAATGGAATGGAGGAGGCGAGAATCGGCTTGACGATATAAATAATGGTTTAATGATAAACTTAAAAGAAGACACAAACACACACATGACGGACATGTCCGTAAACGATCTCTCTCTCCCGCACGATCCTCTGCAGTCGACCTTTATCCCTCGGATGCTTAATTAGCCTAATACAGGACCGGGTGTGTAGGATCACGACCCGGCCCCGCCCTCCACCCTGCCACATTCCTCCCTCGTTCTCTCAGGCTGGGGAGCCCCCGGCCTGACGTACATCCCCCCTCCCCTTTCCCTGGGGGAGGGCGTGCTTTAAGTCTAGTCTGCCGGCAGGTCATCCCCATCTACCTGGACGAGGGAGGGGACAAGGGGAGGGAAACAGTAATAATTAAAATGGGGGGTAGTTCCTGTAACAGTGTAGTACCCCCCCCCAAAAAACTGTCAAATTTAAAAGAGGGAAAAGGCCAACGCAGAGCGACAGTGAGAGAGGAGAGAGAGATGTGGCTGGTAGGAAACTCCTCCGCCCCTGGCAGCGGCCCTGACCGCTCCAGGCGGTCGGTTAGGAGCCCCTTTTCCCCTCGCGGTCAGCGGCCATCGTCCTCTTTCAGGCGGCTGGGCTCCTCGTCCCCCGGCAGATGGCCGCGGCTGCTCCGTTAGGGTGGACGGTAGTGGCTAGAACTCTACTACGGCGTATCCCTCCTCCTTCCCGGGCTTCGGCACCAGTGTAAAGGGATCAATGGAAAGGAGGAGGCGAGAACCGGCTTGACAATATAAATAATGGTTTAATGATAAACTTAAAAGAAGACACAAACACACACATGACGGACATGTCCGTAAACGATCTCTCTCTCCCGCGTGATCTCCTGCAGTCGACCTTTATCCCTCGGAGGCTTAATTAGCCTAATACGGGACCGGGTGTGTAGGATCACGACCCTGCCCCGCCCTCCACCCTGCCACACTCTGTAATTTTTTTAATTAATTAATTATTATAATTATATAGTGGGCATGAATGGAATGTAATGGTTATTGAGATATATAAATCAAAAGCCTTTTGTATCAAATCTGATACCTGTCATTTCAACATACATTTTGAATAAAATAATATACAAAAGTTTAACCAAGCATAAGTTGCTTATATTCAGCAAATACTCATTTTAAAATGCAGTAACAATATATTCATTATTGTCTCTTTTCAGTTGATCTCACTATTAAGCATATTTGATGTTATGCAAGTTCCCTGACGAGGGACTGGACACACATGACCTGTATGTGTCATTGCAGGATATCTACCCTGAGCAATCAGGATAAGCTTTCAGCTATAAGATTTAATGAGGCAAAAATAGAAACAAATGGATTCTATGTTCCCATTACTCTTCAGTGTGTCCAGGGAGATGGAGGAAAAAGAACAGAGGAGGTGCAAGAGAGAGTGAGATGGACTGTACTCTAGTGAATTAAAGGTCTCTTAATCTATTTGCGTTCCACCTGAGCTCAGAAACATCAGCTCCAAAAAAGTGATGATAATGGAAAAACAAAGCCAAAGAGAGTGCGTATTTATATGGATCACGTGGATACTAAGCTGAAGGGTAAATGGGATGAAATTAAGTAATCATCTTCATGCGGAATACCAATGTGACACATCAGTGACATTTCTCAAAGCAAACAGATGTAGTTGGCAGAGCATCATGGAGTTTACCTCATAACTCAGCAAACGACGTGATTACCCACAGCAAATACCATAAAATTCTACTTCACAAACACAAAACAAAACATTACTCTTGTGTAAGCAAAAATCTTTATCATCCATTTTCCAAGGTGCTCCACAATTCATCACACATTATTCCCTTTGACAAAAACTGCTAATTTAGATGTTTTCAAGAATCTGACACAAACAGGAAAGTGTCACTATCTTGTTTTCACAGCACAGCACTATACACGATGAAAAACAGGGCTCAGTTTCAACACATGCACATACATGGTCCAGATGGAATTTGCATGTGCAGATTTTTGCAGAATACAGACATCCATCTTTCACAAAGATCACATACATTATCCCTACCATGTTAATTTCTTAAATATTTTGGCTAATTTGACCATGCTTTTAGCTATCAATAAAACTATAATACTGTCAAATTCGTATAAAACATTTGAAAAAAGGAAATGTGATTCCATCTGCCTTCTTATTACAAATGATGATTAATATTATGGAAAATGTTAAATATAATGGTGCATCTGCCAACCATATCAAAACTAATTTTGTATTTACATTATTTATTAATTTTCTCTATTATTAAATCAGCAATATATAAAATCATTATTTTTTTTCTACGTTATAACACTTAACCCAACGTTTTATGTAGAGACAACTATGAATAAGCCATTTAGGAAACCTGTTTGAAACTTTTTGCAATTCTGTTTGGTGATGCCAGTGGTGCAGAAATAGCGGATTTAGCTTTAAGTTCAAGAGTTATATTTAAGTTTAAGATTTCAGAATCTGTAGAAGGCAAAAGCAAAAGAGATTTTCTCTATTCTAAGTCACAAACACAAATAAACGTGCACACAAGCACGCACACACACACATCAATGATTCACCACATAAATACAGGGATGAGGTTTCAGGGAAGAATTGCATAATGTATCAAGATTTATGAGGATGTGCAGCATTTTGTTGCTATAGTAACTTGCAATAAAGATATTCTGAAATGCCCTATTTATTTTGAAAATTCACCAAACATCTCCAGGGCAAGTGATTATAAAACATTATGAATCTAATCTTTTTTTCTCCTCACAAAACCATATTACATGAGTCAACCTGAACATTATTAAAATATCTCACAGGAAAACCTTTAAAAATGACATTACAATGCCTGCATATGGTCTCTGCTGGAGAAGGGTCAAAGTCAACTTGAATTTCTATTGCAAAGTGAGCAAGTGAGACACCATGAGGATTTTGTTACTGCATTTTTAGATCTGCTAAAAAGAGTAAAAGACACACTTTTGTTTAATTATTGTAAATTAATATTAAAAACAAGACAATCTCATCCGGCTTGCTCGTTTGAAATGTTTGTCCATTTTTAGCTGTAAATCCATTCCAGCTGTCTGTGCCATCCTATTTTTTTAGTGTAAATAAATGAATACACGCACAGACGCACACTCACAAACACATCAAGTCAAATCCCTACCCCAGTAATCACCCACTCCATTCCTCACCAGAATCTGCTGTCTGGACAGAGGAAAAACTAAGAAAATAATAGTGTATTTAAAGCTTGCACAGAAGCATACTCTAAACTATCTTTCCTCATTGTTCATTATATATTTTAAAAACCAGCATTCTCTAAGCTTCATCAATGCATGCAATCTAAAAATATCTTTCTTTGCATGTCAGCCCATGTAATTATCATAATAAAATGGCTATTCGAAAATTCTGTTTCATTTTTGCAAATACAGTAGCAAGACTCATATCCCAGAACCTGTATTTCATTATCATTCTCCATCCAGCCAAAGCTCTAACAATGGTGCCGTTTAAAGCAAAGCTCTAATTGTCATTTTTATTTGTTTAATGTGATAGACAGTGAGAGACAATAAATGTATTCACTTTTAACTGTTCCTGATGCGAACAATGAACCAAACATTAATTAAGCCCGTAAAACTCACAGAGAATGGAATTATTTTATTGGCCTACAAAACTAAAATAGAGTTTGCGCATTGCTATGTTTGAACCTGATTTCAGAATTCCTTTCATTTATTCATCCACCAGCCACCTTTCTGGGGGAACAGACTTAATTAGTAACCAGCGCAGATACTGTTCAGACACACTAAAGAAACTACAATGATACAGAGTTTAAGAGAAAGGAGAAGCAGTGAAATAGGAAAAAGTAAGCAGAATGTTTTCAGTAAAGATTGTAAAGGACCCATAAGTGCTGTTTTCACTTTGCTGTCTCAGTTTGATGTAAATGATTTAAAAATTAATCATTAGCCTCATCTAATGGGATTATGAAAATAATTATGGTTTTCAAACAGGTTTCTTGCACACCTACCATCTCCCATTGGTCAAACAAACCGTTCTTATTTGGGCTAATGATGTTGGCCTACAAATAGATTACTTATAGTAAAGGGAAATTATTTTAAATTATTTATATTTAAATTATTAGCTTTAGGTGAATTTCAAGAATGATGCATATATTAACACATGCAATCTCTTCCCAAATGTTCACCTCTTTAGCAGAAGAATTTTCACATGATCAGTGTCTCGGGTACAGGCATTCTTTAAGTATTGTAAATTAATAAATACATACAAAAATTCAAATGAGACACCCACCCAGAGAAGGGACTGGATAGATTGAAGATTTCAATGTGAACATCTGTACAATATATGACTAAAATCTCTATGGCATGTCTTACAAAATATTCCTATCCCTTTACTCTCATCATTTCAGAGAAAGGGAGAGAGAGAAAGCAGAGGACTGATCTGGTTATACAAGATTTTGGCTTACTGTGGGTCCTGGGAGTAAATAATTAATGTCTAATGTACCCCCCACTGCCACATAGTAGTATCATCGGCCTCAAACTCCCCACAGTTTTTCTAATAACATTCTGCTTTCTGCTCCGAGATAGACACCATTATTCTCTAAATCATGTAAGAAAAGCATTAAGTGTATTTATGTCTATTTTGATTCTGAAAATAAAGCCTAGATGCTTGCCGTAGCCAACTTTTCAAATAACAGTTGCTCACCAGCAACAGAATATTACTTTAATAGGTACAACATAAAGCACTCTTTAAGCTCTGTTTTAACACTCGTACATCTTAGCAGGGGGTTCTTTGTTCCTGTCCTCATAATAAATGTTGCATAGTTCTATGCTCTGTGGAGAAAGTATGTCAGTATGTCATTCAACAAGGTTGATTCAGAATAGTTACGGACTATTCACCAAATATCCTTGCGAAACACATATCCTTGAAAATGATCAACAATGACATCCTTGCACCAAAACAGGTCTTTAAATTAAAACTGGATGATGCAAATGTGAATTGCATACACTGTAGAACAATGTGAACTGTGTAATTTAAAACAATGGTTTCCAACTGGTTTTGCTTCAAGAACCAGATTTTACATCGGACATCAAGTGGCAACCCAACAAAGAAATTGAATTGTTAAAAACAAGTTGTCCTTAAAGAAATGTCCTTAAAATCAAACACTGAATTGCATTAATATTACCATGAACTTGCACAGGCCCAACACTATTATGACACCAATTATTATAACTGACTAGGGAAACTGATTACTTTGGTTTATACATTTATTTTTGATTTTGATTGTTTCATGCTCACTGCAATCCACCACACAAAAACAATTTGTGGTCGTCACAAACCATATTTATACTCTCTGCAAGTAAACCCCTTTGATAAAATTTGGGTCATATTTGTATTTATTTATTTATGTATTTATTCCTTTTTGTTCTTGTTTTTTTTTAAGATGAGGGGATGTCAAGAAATCTGTCAGTGTTGTCATCAGCCTAATTTCGCAAGCTTCCACAAATTGACAGATGCATTTACGCTAAAATACCAAAGAATTGACCGGACACAGCTGTGACAAACAACAAAAGACATGGGAAGTGTATTCTCCTTCTTTTTAAAGGTTGATGAGCCTACTTTTTTTATCCTACCTACTCTCGAAAATACAATTAGTTATATTTTATTATTTGCATTTAGCATAGTTTTTCCCTGCTGTCCATGACCATGTATTAAACGAAAACAACTGTCAGTTGACCATGGCATAGCAGTCTAGGCTCATTCTGTCAATCACATAGCAGGATGCCTAATAATAAAGCAATCTAGTCACATTCACCAATCTCCACAAATGTATAAGTGTGTGGATTGGTTATAGACAGTGGCCCTCAAGGTGTTTAATCTCTAGTCTCATAGCGTTGGATAATAGAAAGGCTAATTGGGGGAAAAGTTCATCTGACTCCTAAAGTAGTGCCACAGGGTGGGTGGTAGGCAGGAAAAATAGAAACCGGAAAAAGAAACCATGGAACATAAAGAGAGAGAAAGAGGTGAGGATAGAAATAAAAGGGACTGAACTAGATGTATGCTGCTGGGATTAAATCAAAACTGAGAGGAGAATGGTAAATGAGTAAGTATGTTGTTTATGTTGGAGAGGCAATGTATGCAATGCAAGTGTGAGTGTGTACAGTACTATATGTGTGTGTCTCAGTATTTTTGTTAAGCTGATAACAGCATTACCACACACATTTTTAATTCATAGAGCTTAATGTTATGAGGCCTCATAATCCGCAGAAAATCAATGCCTAATAACCTATTAAAATGTACATTTGCTCTTTTACTATCACCAGAGGTCCAGTCACGCACCCCGGGGGCCCATCTTTCAATTCCCCACATTAGCAGTAAAAACCATAAACCAACATTAACGACGGAGGATTTGCGCGACAGGCAGTGAGTTGGCTGGTCGGTGCCCATGCCATTTGGGACAGAGATCAGCTTTAGAATTGATGTTTGCATGATCGAGGCAGATGGGGAAGAGTCTTGCACTCATCTCATGGATATTTAAGATTATGTTCTGATTAGCGGAGCTGAAAGAAAATGTGTTTACCATGTCATCAGAATTGACAAAATACTAACAAAAAGTAGCATGTTAATACCATAGTATTCTTTAAAGTACCTTGGTGTACCATGTAAATTCCATGGTATATCATATGAATAATAATTCAGTGCCATGGTATTACCAATTGATACCATCCCTCCATCACTGCACGACGGTACCATCACAAATTTTGTAAAGGAAATGTCTGCAAATGTCTGTAGAGGGTGTTTGTTTATACAATTCTGAGTGCATACTTGAGTGATTGTGTGCTTGTAGGACTGCAGGTGTTTGTAAATAAGTCTATATGTATGAGCTTGTGTAATTGTGTTGTCTCTGACTGTCAGCTCCACTAAGCCCCACACCCATTCCTCCCCACCCCAGAACACGGCTGACCTGTTTCCATATAAACACATGGGGTTGGATGCAGAATGCTGAACAGCGGGGCTAAAGCTTAGGCATCCTGAGGATGGATGCCTTCGAGGCTTAGGGTCCCTCATCTCTTAGAGGCACAACTACCAGGCCCAGCCTACCATCTTCCCTGCCACCCGACTATAATTACCCAACCGAAATGCATGTACGTGCTTAATGCCTGCAGGGCTGATCTCTAGCTGCCGTGATATTAACTCCATCAGGTCCTTCTGCTGAGAAGAGCTTTATTCCTTAGCTCTCAGGAGAAGTTTGGCACAGCCATCCCCTTAATAACATATATAACTTCTCTCAAGTACAACTTCTTCCCCATGTCCCTGAGTACTCAGAGGGTAAAAAAAAAAAATTATGTCCCTACCTTCTGCTGTCTGTTTATAAAGCATAGAGGGGCTGTTAAGCATGTGTGAAAGAAGAAGAAGAAAGCAGTGAAAGTGTGAAGAATGAGAGAGATGGAAAGCATGTGGGTATTTTTTAGTATCTTTAAAAGTATCTTTACTAAGTATCTCTTAATAATAAATAATAATAATAAAACATAAATAAACAGCATTTCTGATTAAGTAATTAAAAATTACAAACATCTCACCTTAACAAGATCTACCTAAAGGCACACCATAATTTTCCTGTGTTAAAACTAATCACCCAAAGTACAGTAAGAGCACTCAGTCAATAGGCTACATACAAACTTTCTTTAACTTTTTTAACTTTAACGTTTTTAAGAACCCATAAAATCTAAAATTGAGTTTTGTGGCTTTTAGTCCATGTCCATCCCCTTTATATGCCATTGTACTACTCAAAGTTGACAATTTTTAGCACATATAGATATCTAATAAAAATAAATAAATAAAAATATATTTAAGTTTAACTAAATGTAACTAAAATATCCTTCTTTTCAAAGAAAATTTATCAAATAAATTGATAATTCACAGCGCTACACCGAGTTTTTTTTAATCAAATGCTCTTTAGAATGAGAATTTCTCTCATTTTACAACCACATGTAACCGACTAGCAAGTCCAAATAATTGTTCATGAATAGGCTGTCCTTATTCTGTACGAATTACATCAACATTGGAAAGAAAACTGTGCAAGTTATGCGATTTCATGTTACTTTCATTTTCATTTACCATCACAAATTCCTCTTACTTTTCAACCGTTCCAAACACCTAGCTCCATTCTGGTATGGAACTCCCTCTTTTCACAATCCAGTAATTTTCTCAATGGGAAATCCTGTTTCACTCGGAAATACATCAGATTACAAAAGTAAAATGCGTTGGAAATGGCACTTCAGGTTGACTTGAAAGACTTAAGACTTTTTTCTTAACACACTACTTACACAAATTTTTAGTCTGTAAACTAAACATTTTTTTGAATTCACTGTCACCGTGTCTGGAATTAAAAATGATCAGGTCAAACTTTATCGCTGTGTCAGCATGCCTTACAACCATATGAACATCTGCAGAAAGTAACAACAGTTTAATGTGACTAACAAATTCTATCCTATAACATTTTCAAATGATTGATGACTGAATCCTCTTTCATAGAATGATGTGGCTATGAAGATTTCTGTTTCTGGTTAAAGACAACTATCAATATTTCCCCTGGCCTAGCAGATACGACAAGGTTATAAACAGTGTACACTTTCATTGGTGACACCCAAACAGTTGTTGCAGATGCACTGAAGTTGAGCAGCTATGACAAGGTATATGTTAGTTTGGAACATGTTACATATAATATTACCTGAAAAGATCCAGTCACTGTACTGAAGGCATTTTATCACTTCTGGATAAATCTTATATTGTATTCCTTAATAAATGCAAATAATATGCAAAAATTATACAAATGCATAACGCCACAAACACTGTAAATGTGGATTTGTAACAAAAAACAGAATAAGCGTTAAAATATCTACAGTTTTTGTCTGGAAATGTAACACAATATTCACATACTGTATAGTAGTGCTCTATTTTTATTGTTTTTGTGGAGGAACTATATTCTGTTCATGAGCCACACTGTGGGATTCCCTTCTCTTTGAAGGATGCAATTCTGTCCTAGAATTTGTCCACAACAAGATATTTTAGGAGGTAGCATATTTAAGCAATTTTTGGATTCCTTTGGAACATTTTGAAACACCATTTTTGTTGTAAGCATGCCTGTGATACCTTGCTGTCTTCCTAGACAACTAACTTGGTTTTGGATCAGATTATGCCAATCCGATGTCCGTTATTCTGCATCTGATGTTTGTGTAAAGCTGTCATTAAAGCAATGTGTGCTGGGTGATCAATCTTTATCGCTCTATTGATCGACAACTAGACACAAGAGAGTAAAAAGGCAGCAAGGGACTTCTGTAATTTACGAATCGTATAGGAGTGTGTGAAGTGCAAGTTCATATTTATAGTAAAGAGAGAGCAGAAACAGAGACGTAATACACATGGTTCTGAAACGGTTTTGCTTTAGAACCCAGATTTAAGTTGTTGACCCAACACAGTACTAAAATTGTTTACAGTACAAAAGTAGGTTTCTAAATGTCTAAATAACTTATATAATATATATATCTATATTTTTTTTAACGCGTTATTTCAGAGCGATTCATTTTATAAAAATAACGCGTTAAAAAACACGTTAACACAATTAATCGCAATGTCGTTAAATCGACAGCTCATATATATATATAAATAACTGTGGCATAATGTAGTCCGAGTTATACTATCCTTGTTAATAGTTTTCATCCTTTTGGCATCTGCATAATTTTAAAATCTTCTACCAAGTGACAGATGAATTTGCACCAAAACACCATAGAATTTGACTGGACATAAAAATATCTCTATATATATTTTTTTTTTAAAAGCTGACAGCAGGTCTACATTTGCTGTCATAAATAGACATATTTATCTGGGCTGCCTTTCCCAAAGTCATCGCAAGCTTAAGTTGAACTTAAAAACGATCTTCTTAGGCTTACGATGCTTTTGGGAAACGCAGTCCTGGTTAGTTACATTAAATTATTCACATTAGCATTGTTTTTCTCTGGTGTCCACGGCCATATCTGAAAATACCTTCCACCCACCAGTTAAGAAACACTGATTTAAAAGACAAAACACTTCAGGGCAGAATGCCACCTGTCTTCTTGGTGTGATGCATGTCTCAATGAGTGTGACTGGATGACACATTCTCCTGAACAGATTACACATCAGTAATTTAGACTGATTTGCCTGGCAAACACCCACAGTTAAAGTCTTTCTCTTAAAAGCTCATCTCATTCTAATTTCAATGTTACAACAAAACTCTCAGGAGACTGACGGTTATCAGTCCCTGTAGCTCAGTACCGCATTAACTCCAGCTCAAAACTGATTTCTCTCTTGCTCACAAGCTCCCAGCCACTAATGGACTCTCAATGTCAATCTCACCACCTAACACATGCAAGGGAAAGAGGAAAAGATGACAATTTATCTGCCAGTTAGTCACAGTGTTCTCGCAATAGCCATGAATTGATCCTCAAAATCAGTAGGTGGTTTCTGATGATGTTGTTGTCTCGTCGAGTTGAGTGGAATATTGAAGTGTTGTGTTCTGTACCCCTTCTGTCACTCACTCGACGTTGTGTTGAATTAAGTGACACAAGGGGTCTTTCTGGGACGCCAAATGAACCTCTGAACCTGAGAAAAGGCCAATGTCAAGTTGGCAGAAATAATTTGCATGCCCCGCCCCAGACATACAGGTATAAAGGGAAGCAGGGCAACGAGTGCCTGTCAGAACTTTTCTTTGGCAAAGTTTCTAAATGTCGGCCTGATTAAACAGCAAGCCGAGTTCAACACTGTTTCACTCACCTCTACTGGCGATAAGAACTGCTGTTGAATCTACGGAGCGTTTCCAGCTGGCGTTCTCTCTCTCTCTCTGCACGCTGTGCAGTCTACGTCCCAGGGCGCTTCGACAGTGCTTTCATTGCCTGAAAGAGTGTTTCTCCTCCTAAAAAGAGTTTATTTCCTCTAAAAGAATTTGAGTTCCCACTCATAAAAGAGCAATACACAGCAGGCGTTAAACATCCTTTTCAGGATTCGTCTTTTTAAAGATGTCTTTTCGCCTCTGTGTAGTTCCTGGATGCGGTTGATTTCTCTCCACTTCTGATGGTCATAAAAGCTGCCACATGTGCCTGGGCTGCGATCATACGCAGGCAGCGTTTTATGAATGGTTCATTTTCTCAGTGCGAGAACAAAGCCATGGCACCATTGTGGTTGTGGCTTTCTTTTCTCTTGACGACTGGCTCGGTTTCGCCGGGTAAATCCCTACAAACCACCCGCCTCCCGGCACTCTTGCTTGCTTCCGTCCGAGCTCGGGCCTCGCGGCTAGCCGTCATTCTCCCTTATTTTTGGCTCCTCAGTGCAAAATCCTGACTGGCTTCCCTTTATACCCGTGTGTCCGGGGCGGGGCATGCAAATTCTGTCTGCCAACTTAACATTGGCCTTTTCTCAGGTTCAGAGGTATGTTTGGTGTCCCAGGAAGACCCCTTGTATCACTTCATTTGACACAACGTCTCGTTCCTTCCCTCGGGGAATGGAGGTTACAACAGAAACCATGACGTTTCGGTCACATACAAAACAGACAGTTATTAAAAGTTATTGTAATTCACAGGGACTGTCAGTTCTTTCATATTTGTTAGGATTTTAGAGTTGTATCATTTCAGGTGTTCATGGAAAGTTCTGGGCTTAATTTGAGCTGTCTAGTGTAGCAAGGCCTGAGAGAGCCTTGCCTTATAATCTGGTTTACTTTGGAATTTATTCTGGCCAAGAACTGCCAAATTAGATAGGAAAGATCTGTCTGACTGATATAAAAAGCAACAAATAAAATTGTGTTTTTATGTGCTGTTTAGGGTCAGGTTTATTCGATACCACAATAATAGACCTTTGTCGAAAAACTTGCACAGCGTTGTTTGAAAACACTTTTTTTTTATAGTTATTTATTTCGTTTTGTAATCAGAATTCCTACCCATCCAAAAGTACTAAAAACAGATTATTTCAAAAACAAATATATGGATTTCTAGTTATCTATTGTGGATATCTAGTTAATACTAAGGTACTAAGTGGTCATACAAAACTCTTAATATCTTTTAGCAATTTCAAAGTCAAAGTCAAAGTGGTTTTTATTGGTTTTTAATTTGATGCAACCAACCAGGAAAACTAAAAATGTGTGGTTCATGTGAGTGCTCACTGAGGTTGAGCATGCACAACATGGCACAACGTTTGAGACTGTACAGTGTATTTATGCACCAAGCTAAGCCCACAGCAGATGGTGAACGGGCATTTGACCCACCCTCCTCATTAAACCAGGCTGGTTCAGAGAGGAGAACAGGAGTGTAGTCTGATGCAGTCTCCCCAGAAACTCAAACCTATATTTTATTCCCTCTCTCACATTCACATGGGCTGTCTGCTGCTATGCTTTTTTGCGAAGTTTTACAATAAGTCTCATCCATGTAACCCACACTGGTGTCACATGAGATAACATATGGGCTATTGTAAAACTCAATCTGACATGAGAAACTGCATTTATCAACCCCACTTGGGGCAAAATCATTTAAGCCCTGTGTTTATGGAAAGGTTATGCATGCAGAGCTATTTGAAATGCATCAATCAATTAGAGAACAATTCAGAAAGTAAATCCAGTTATTACCCACTTCTCTGAAATGCATATCAAATGTAGATGTATTTGTAAGAAGAATGATGCATACCTCTGTATGATGTAAGAGGTCGGAATTTGCCCATTTGAGTGCACACACACACTCACATGCGTTCACATACATTATAAAGAATAATGAACCCTCATAGTGGAGGTTTTGCAGGTTTAACATTATTATAATTTGTATTATTATCATTTTTATCAATTCAATTCAGCATGACACTCATGTGAGGAGTTTTAGTGTGAGCATGTCTTTGAAAATATTTAATTATTTTCTGTTGTGTAATCACACCAGGCACAATTCACTTTCAATGCACTTTTCAATGTACTTTCCATACAGTGAATGGAGAATGAGGCTAACATTCAGCTTAACATCTTTTGTTGTCTATCTGTCACTCACTCAATGTTGTGTCGATGTAGTGACACTAGGGGTCACTCGAGAGCCTGAGACACCTCTAATCTTTTATAAAAGGCCAATGGGAATTGGCGAATGGTATTTTCATGCCCCACCCCCGGACATACGGGTATAAAAGGAGGGCACGTGCATACCGCTCATTAGATTTTCTCTTCGGAGCCGAACGGTCGATGGTTCAAGCGGTGTTAAGCAATTTCCATCCCTCACCTCTGCTGGATCCTTATGGCACAATACAGCGGCTTACTCCCCTCTCTGCATGGGTGCACTGCAGAGATTGTCCCTAGGCGCTTCAGCAGATCTTAAGTGTATATTCAAGAAGAGCATTTCCCCCCACAAAAGAGTATATTCTAAAAGAGCAGCACACATAGGAAAGACTTTTTCTTTTAAAAGATGCCTTTCCGATTGTTTGTTGTTCCTGGTTGTGGTCGATACCTCTCACCTTCTGATGGCCACGATCACCCACGGCAAGACATCTTTCGTGGATGTGTCATGTCCTCATTGCGAGGCCATGACCATGGCAACATTGCAATCTCAATCCCAGCGGCTCCCTGCCTTGGTTCTTCTACCTACAGGTATGAGGCCACTACAGCAAGCACTGGGTGTTATTTGGGGACCACAATGGGACCAACTCCGGCGGTTAAATCCCCGCGGACCTCCCATTCCCCGGCATGCTCGTTTGCTCCGATTAGGCATTCGGATGAGTATGTCAGCTCGTCTCAGTGTGAGTTCGGCCTCTTATTCGGTGCCTGTGAAGGTGATGAGCTCTCGAGCGCAGCATCGGAGAACAGGCTTGTCCTGTCTGATGCGGAAACCTCCACTGGTCTTCCCCGCTCGGGTGTGGTTGCCCAGTCACAGGTGGATGCTGAAATGACGGACATGCTTTCCGCCGCGAGTAAAGGGCTGATTTGAACCCTCCGCTCTCCCCTGAACCCCCAGCTCGATGATTGGTATCTGGGCTTACAGTGACTCTCACAGCCAAGCCCCACCCCAGTGACTTTCTTCCCAGAAGTGCAAGAGGATCTGACGAGTTCATGGGAGGCACCTTTCTCTACCCGGTCCTGATCTATCGGCTCCGCCGTCCTCACTACCCTAGCGGCCAGGGGATACTCAGAGATGCCCCCAGTGGATAAGGCACTTGCGATGCACTTGTGCACCCAAAGCTCCCGTCCAAGGCCTGTAGGATCATGTCTTCCCTAACGGCTAAAGCCTACGGCGTTGCCTGAAAGCCGCCTCGGCCCTGACCACCATGATTCTCCTGCAGGTCCACCAAGGTTACGCCACCCATCTCACAGCGATTCAGTTCATCAGGCACCCGCCCAGGTTTGCCACCTTGTGCGCAGAAATTGCCACCCTTCTATGGAAGCACACAATAGAGCCTGTCCCTCCAGCTGAAATGAAGAGTGGGTTCTACAGCCCCTACTTCAATGTACCGGAAAAAGGTGGTGGGTTGCAGCCAATTTTGGACTTATAAGTTCTGAGCCGGGCCGTACGCAGAATCCCATTCATTATGTTGACGTTAAGGCGTATTCTAGCGAGCGTCCGAAATCAAGATTGCTTTTCGGCAGTAGACCTTGAAGGATCTGTACTTCCATGTCTCGATTCTACCTCGACACAGACCCTTCCTGCAGTTTGCATTTGAGAGTCAGGCGTACCAGTACAAAGTCCTCCCTTTTGGCCTGTCCTTGTCCCCTCGCGTCTTCATGAAGGTCGCAGAGGCTGCCCTTGCCCCGTTAAGGGATGTGGGTGTCCACAATCTCTACGATCTACCACAATCTACCTCAATGACTGGCAAATCCTAGCTCACACAGGGACCTGGTGTTCACACACCTCAGCCGGCTAGGGCTTCAGGTTAACTGGTAAAAGAGCAAGCTCCCCCCCGGTTCAGAGCATCTCTTTTCTCTGTCTGGAGTTGGACTCAGTCTCGATGATGGCACGCCTCATAAACGAGCACGCCCAGTCGGTGCTGACCTGTCTGAAGGCGTTCAGACAGAAGGCCGCGGTCCCACTGAAACTATTTCAGAGACTCCTGGGGCATATGGCATCTTCGGCAGTGGCCACACCGCTTGGGTTGATGCATATGAGACCACTTCAGCACTGGCTCTGGACTCGAGTCCCAAGATGGGCATGGCACCACAGCACACATCGCATGGCCATCACGCCAATCTGTCACCGCATCTTCAGCCCTTGGAACTACCTCGCATTTCTACTGGCAGGGGTTTCCCTAGAATATGTCTCCAGGCGCGTCGTGGTCACAAACAATGCCTCCAAGACAGGCTGGGGCGCTACATGCATTGGGCATGTGGCTGCCAGCCCCTGGACGGGACTGAGGCTACATTGGCACATCAACTGCCTCGATTTGTTGGCAATACTGCTTGCCCTGAGGAGGTTCTGGCCATGGATCCAGAGCAAGCATATGTTGATTCGAACAGACAACATGGCAGCGGTGGCATATATCGACCACCAAGGCAGGTTATGCTCCATTCGCATGTCACAACTTGCCCGGCGTCTCCTCCTCTGGAGTCAGCAGCATCTCAAATCTCTGCAAGCCACTAACATCCCGGCGGACGCGCTGTCACGACAGGACACCCACAAAAGGAGAGTGGAGACTTCACCCTCAGGTGGTTCAGCTAATTTGGAGTCGATACAGGCAGGCACAGTTAGACCTGTTCGCCTCCCCGGAATCCTCCCATTGCCCGCTCTGGTATGCCCTGACCGAGGCCACCCTCGGCATAGACGCGTTGGCACAAAGCTGGCTGCCTGGACTACGAAAGTATGCTTTCCCCAGTGAGCCTACTTGCATATACCCGGTGCAAGGTCAGGGAGGATGAGGAGCAGGTCACCCTAGCTCCTTACTGGCCCACCCAGACTAGGATCTCGGACCTCAAGCTCCTTGCGTCAGCCCCTCCCTGGTAAATTCCCCTGAAGAAGGACCTTATTTCTCAGGGACGGAACACCATCTGGCACCCGTGACCAGACCTCTGGAACCTCCATGTCTGGCCCCTACGAGGCACCTGTATGCCTTGAAGTGGCGTCTGTTCACTAAGTGGTGTTCTTCCCGACACGAAGACCCCCAGAGATGTGCAGTCGGCTCAGTGATTTCCTTTCTTCAGGAGAGGTTGGAGGGACGGCTGTCCCCCTCCACCTTGAAGGTGTACGTAGCTTCCATAGCGGCACACCATGACACAGTGGACGGCAAGTATTTAGGGAAGCACAACCAGATTATCAGGTTCCTGAGAGGAGCTAGGAGGTTGAATCCCACCAGACCATGCCTTGTTCCCTTATGGGACCTCTCTGCAGTCCTGCAAGGCCTGCGTGGGGCTCCCTTCGAGCCTTTAGAGTCAGTAGAGCATAGGGCACTCTCCTTGAAGACTGCCCTCCTGACGGCACTCACCTCCATCAAGAGGGTAGGGGATCTGCAAGAGTTCTCTGTCAGCGAAACGTGCCTGGTGTTCGGTCCAGGCTTCTCTCACGTGATCCTGAGACCCCAACCGGGCTATGTGCCCAAGGTTCCCACGACCCCTTTCAGGGACCAAGTGGTGAACCAGCAAGCGCTGCCTCAGGAGGAGGCAGACCCGGCCATAGCGTTTCTGTGTCCGGTGCGCGATTTACGCATCAATTTGTCTGGCAGACATCTCGGCCTGGATGAAGGAACACCACCTTCAACTCAACCCTGCCAAGACCGAACTCCTTGTCTTTCCAGCCAACCCGGCTGTTGAACACAACATCACCATGCAGCTGGGTCCAACTAAAGTTTCGCCTTCCAAAACGGTCAGAAATCTAGGGGTAACCATTGATGATAAGCTAAATTTCACAGACCACATTTCAAAAACTGCAAGATCTTGTAGATTTACACTCTACAATATCAGGAAGATAAGACCCTTCCTCTCTGTACATGCCACACAACTGCTCGTTCAGTCCCTTGTCATAACTAGACTGGACTACTGTAACACTCTCATTGCAGGCCTTCCTGCATGTGCTATTAGACCTCTCCAAATGATCCAGAATGCAGCAGCACGTCTGGTCTTTAATGAACCTAAGAGAGCACATGTTACACCACTCTTTGTCTCTCTCCACTGGCTGCCGGTTCATGCCCGTTTTAAATTCAAGGCCCTGATGCTGGCATATAAAACAGTCACTGGGTCTGCTCCAGCATACCTAAAACATTTATGCAGAGCTACGTTCCCACCAGAAGCCTCGCGGTCGGCTAAGGAACGTCGCCTTGTCGTACCAAAACAAAGAGGCACCAAAACACTTTCCCGGACTTTCAGTTTCATCATACCACGGTGGTGGAATGACCTTCCCAACTCAATCCGGGAAGCTAACTCACTCTCTATCTTCAAAAAACGGCTAAAAACACATCTTTTCCAAAAGCACTTAACCGGTCAATAAAAAAATAAATAAATAAATAAATAAATAAATATATATATTTACATTTCTTGTTGCACTTAAATTTGTTTTGTATACTATTATGATGATAGTGAAACTTTGTAATATGGCACTTTTTGTACCACTGTCTCCCTAAGATGATTCGCTGATGTTCTTCCTCTTTTGTAAGTCGCTTTGGATAAAAGCGTCTGCCAAATGAATAAATGTAAATGTAAATGTAATTTGGATCACACGCAGAGCTTTAGGATCTCTGAGCAGCTCTTTGTCTGCTTTAGTAGACAGCGGAAAAAAGTGCAGTCTCCAAACAGAGGATCGCCCACTGGATCATAAACACCATAGCTGTTGCCTACCAGGCTCAGCACGAGCTGTCCCCTGCAAAGCTACGAGCCCATTCCACGAGGAGTGTGGTGGCCTCCTGGGCTCTAACCAGTGGAACCTCTCTAGCTGACATTTGCAGAGCAGCGGGCTGGGCTACACCCAACACCTCTGCGAGATTCTACAATCTCCGGGTTGAGCCGGTCTCGTCCCATGTCTTAGCAGGAATGAACAGGTAAGTCCGGGTTGACCGGCCGGGTATACCGCTTGCACCTAGCACCTTTCACCTCCCTTGAGCTGAAGATGTGCATTGTTGATTCCCAGCAGTGCTCACAGATGTGTTCCCTGGTTGATTTCCTCCTAGCCCTGCTGCAGATGAGTTTGTGGAGAAACTCACTGCCAACTCAGTTCTTGTGCTAACTATGCCCAGTACTGGGACAGGTGTTCTGCATGCACTGGTTCCCCATAGGCAACCCCTTGCGACAGATATTCCACTGAAAAATGTTTCACTGTTGGCAAACTGCATCTTCCTTGGGCAGAGACCTCTCTGCCCCAGTCTCCATGCTTGTAGTGCTTCCTCCCCCATTGGGCAGGACCTACCATGGCACTTCTCCACATGACATACTTCAGACTAGACTCGGAAAGACCATGTGACATGTGGTTTCCGCGGTGTCGTCCCGACGTGGACACTGGAATTCAGGTCAGTTAGTGATTTCTCTCTTTTTCTGGGGAGAAAAAAAGGAAAAGAGACCCTATCCTTTTGGGTAGTCAAATCGTCCCCAAAAGGGCTGTTCGACACTCGCCCTAGCATCAGCGGAGGTTACGGACCGGCCCGGTGAGCTAGCCATGTTATCGATACACATAACCCAGTTCAGCTAGTTGTGCCGTTTTTGTAGGGGACCCCTAGTGTCACTACATCGACACAACTTTGAGTAAATGACAGATAGGGAATGTCCTGGTTACTTCCGTAACCTCCGTTCCCTGATGGAGGGAATGAGACGTTGTGCCCCTCCTGCCACAATGTTGAATTATCCGCTGAAATGGACCTTATTCTCGGCTCCTCAGCATAAAACCTAATGAGCAGTATGCACATCCCCTCCTTTTATACCCGTATATCCGGGGGAGGGGCATGCAAATACCACTCTCCAATTCCCATTGGCCATTTATCAAAGATCAGAGGTGTCTCTGGCTCTCAAGAGTGACCCCTAGTGTCACTACATCGATACAATGTCTTGTTCCCTCCATCAGATGTCTCATTCCCTCCAGCCCCGGGGCATGCAGATTTATTTTTTCTTTTTTTGCAAAAATAACTCCAAAGCATTATGTTTACATGGAAAACAATTGAAAAATAGCACGAGTGGACACAAACACACGTTCAGTTTGAACAGCCCCGGTTCACATGACACAGCACTAGCTGAAGTTTCTCAAAGTTACCTCTCAAAAAGACAGCCTTTTCTTTCAGTTGACTGTAGGTAAATTTACACTGTATCCAGCACTTTATTTGTAAATATCCTGATACTGTTTTACTGTGTGAGAGACTGCTCCAAATTATTCAGTGAGAGAGCGCTCTGAACAAATTTTACTGAATCACAAATCGATTCAGATCGGTTTGAAAGCCTGTTTGGCCAATTCACTTAAAAGGACCGACAAAAAATTATTCTTAATTCACAAATTGGGCATTGTTAGGTCTTTTTAACAGCCAACAGAAATACGGGACACATTGCATGATTGGTGTAATATTCTCAGGTCAGTGGTACACACAGTGTGTATGGCTGTACAGCTTCAGGCACCACTGCTTGAAGATACAGTACTTGGAGATACTTTTGTCATCTTAAAACTGTATGACTTTATTCCATTGAACACAAAACGTGATTTTTTTATTCATTACTGTTTCTGCATATCTTTGCCACACTTTTTCATATAAAGTGAATGAGAATTGGGGCTGTCAGGCTCTAAAAAAAAAGAAAGCACCATAAGAGTTTGACTCATGTGCTATATTCCAAATACCCTGAAGTCTTACAATAGCTTTGAATGAGGAACAGACCAAATTTTAAGTCATTAATCTAGAGTCACTGCAAGAACCTGAGAACTAGATCAGTTGGTTTAACACCAGAAGCGCGGAGCCACTGTAACCTACACTTAGCCTGACTTAAGGGGTCAGAAGACCGCCTAGTCTTCAGACATGGACACTGCTACTGACACATAATGATCGTTAGATGGTGTCTCTTGTGCATAGCCAATGGACTGGTCTTAAAATTGGTATGTCACTGCAAGTTCTTTCACGATTTCTGCTCATTTATTACACAATAGAATTTAATCTGTTATATGTTTGAATTATTAATGAATTATCATCTATATTCGTTTTTTAGCAAAGGAGTGCTTTGTCTTGCAATACAAATTATTATAATATAATCAATAATAATTCATGTATATAGTATAAATAATAATAATAATTTTATTGCTGTTATTCATAATGAAATCTTTGAATTCTCGACATCTTAACATGTATTTACATGGAAATAAGCTGAAATAAAAGCTTTCTTTTCTGTGCATGTGTTTACACGTACATGTGCATGTAATCTTTCATTACCTTGACTGTGATTAATAATCAATTAACAATAAAATACCATTCATGTATTTTCAGTCTTTAAAAAGTTATCTTTATAGAATAAATGTAATTCTTTATGTCCAGATATATTCTGTTTGCATTACCATTTCAGAATATTTAAGAAGTAATTATTATTATCGTATTATTATAATTATTATTATGATATAAGAACAATGATGATAATTTTTTTGTGTGTGCGCAATTAAGTCCAGTTTATTCTTGAAAAGATTTTGTGTTTATTAAAAAAAAAATTTGCTTTTTAAATAAATAAATAAATGCTTAGAGACTGAAATAATTTAATAAACATGAAATCTGTTCATCAACAAACTGGACTTAATTGCCACACAAAAAAAATTACTATCATTGTTCTTATATCATAATAATAATTATAATAATAAGATAATAATGACTTCTTAAATATTCTGAAATGGTAATATAAACAGAATAAATCTGGATGTAAAGAATTACATTTATTCGATGAAAATAGTTTTTTAAAGACTGAAAATACATGAATGGTATTTTATTATCAATTGATATCAAATTTATTGATAACAAAAATGTATTAAATATATAGACTATAGGCCTACTGTCTATATTTTCAATGTATATATATTGCATTTAGTTATAAAATAATACACTTTACATGTATATATTATATATATCTATATATATCTATATATATATATATATATATATATATATATATATATATATATATATATATATATATATATATATATATATGCTACACACATGGGTCAAAGACGAAAAGGGGTTTCAAGCATCAAAAAATAAAAGTGTAAAAGAGCTTTAAATTTAGTCTTTTTCACATACATTAGAATATGTCTTGTTTAACTTTATATTTTTCTGAGCAAAAAATAATTACTACCATACATTTTACTGTGATTTTACTGAAGACACCCAGTAAAATGTCATTCAGTGTAACAATATTTTTATGCAAAAATATCTTATCAGACATTTTTAGAAAAACTATCATTTGATGACATATTACAGGACTCTATTTAAAGATCACAGTGCAGCTCCCAAATACTAATTATTTGTCATTTCAAACCTTGATACTTCGCCAATATCCTTTAAACCATTACGTTTTACCCATTTGTCAGCAATAAGTTTTTGTAAGGAAGTGAAAATCAATTAAAATCTAATAAAATTTAGTAGGGGTACATATTATTTTACATATTTTAATAATTACAGCTCAGAATATGTATATTGTTTCATTTTTACATAAATATATCTGTTACACCGAATGACCATGGTTTGTTACGCTGAATGACATTTTGAAAAAATGTCATTGTTTCTATTATTGCAATGTTTTAAAATATTATTCTGTATCATTAAATTACTGAGCAAATCACAGAAGCAGATGCTGAAACGAATAAACTTTTTATTCCACAATGCATATCATATTCGTAAAAATTAACTTACAAGTTGTATGAAATTACAAGTTATTACAACTCTAAAAATTAACAATTATATTGGTGGTAATACTGTATAATCAATATCTCTTATTTCATTGAGAACTTGGAACATGAAGGACAAACACACACACACACACACACACCTTAACAATTTTGAAACAAACTGGTGGTAATATAATCAATATCCCTCATTTCATTGAGAACTTGGAACTTGAAGAACGAACAAACAAACACACACACACCCCTTAATGATTTAATTAATGAGAGAGAGAGAGAGAGAGAGAGACACCTGTCTACTCAATAAATTTCACCCAGTCTGCTGTAGTGAGTTTGGACTTCCTCAGGGTTAATGGCTCAGGTTCAGACACTATTGCCTTCACATCAGATGTGAAGTAAAATAGTTTGTCTGGTGTCTCAGGCCACACAAATGCATTCTTTCCAGCTCCACTTTGATGCATGCAGTTAACCTCTAATTCATCACCTTCAGCCCTCAAAACCTGCCCAACAAAGGGCTTGCCATCATAGAGGACCACCACAAATTTGCCAGATAAGTCTTCATCAGGTTCCAATGTCACAGAGGCTTCTGTATTTGTTCCACTGACCTCTTGGAGGGTTTGGAAGTGGATCTGTACTGATGGTCCACATTCACAAGTAGCATTGATTCTGTAGCAGAAACAGGATAACTCCCGATGCTGGATCTTCCCAGGCTTGTCTGCCACAATTTGGTGGATTTTTAAAGTTCCCTTCACAAGTGGCAACTCATTTGGAACAGCTTCGTCATATCGGTTTACCTCAGTCTCATCAATCCAAAAGTATTTGATGCTTGATGCTGTGTCTTGAAGGACACTGAAGAGATCTTTTGGGTCCTGTATGTCTCGTCCCTTTCGTACAAAGTCATCAGCACATCTCTTGGCAGCACCACCCACTCCATCTGGTGCCCCTTTGCCATGACTTTTCTCTGAGAAGTTCCATGTCACTTTTTTGAAACCAAAGAGAAAAGGAACTGTGCTCATCAGGTAAAAATTCTTGCAATTTCTGTACTGGGTTACTGGGCCATCACTCATGCAGTGTAGTGTGGTGATTGAAGGATTTTCTTCCCTCAAATTCTCCAGTACTGGTTTGAGGTGAGCCCAGATAGCACGCTCATCATGACGCAAAGAATTTGAAATTGTAACGTAGGACTGGTGACCCTTAGAGGTGTATGCTACACTTGTGTGAATGGTAGCCTGTCTTCGGTTGCCACCAAAATGAAATGCCTGCACTTCAGTGGCCAATTTGCAGGCATAGTTTTCTGAAAAGTCCATGTGGAGTACAGCCTCTTCCTCAGACAGGGTCTCTTTTAGACTTCTACACTGTTCTGCCTGGTGGAGCCAATTATACTGGTGTCTTGCTAGAGAGTCAAGCTTACTATTAAAGACTTTCAGAAGATCATCCCAGGTCCCATTGTTTGTCTTCTTCACAATGTTGGTGAATGGCTTATCCACATCTACAGTCTTCTGTCTTTCCCACTGTTGCCACATAATATTTACAGGTTCTTCAGGCACATCAGCCTCAATCTCATTATAGCAGCACTTGGCACATACACGGTACATGCAGTTTCTTTGGCGGGGGTCACAGACGATGGCTGCTATTAGTTCAGAAGTCCTTGACGTTTTAAGCAACCCCTTTTGCTTGAGTTTTTCAACGAGAAGTTTAACATTCTCATGATCTATACAAGCACATGTGTTCCGATCATTTGCTTTTGGCTCAGTGATATGAAATGGCCTTAACCGTAAGAACTGTCTATAGGATAAGGAGTCCTCTCTGGCCACCTCTGAGTTATACTCTCCATGGAGTTCTTTCAGTGTCTTGGTGAGGATGCGTCTCTGAAGTTTAGTTTTGTTTTTCGTTACAGTATCTTTCTTACCAGACAGCTGTCGGCTGTTCTCATCTCTGCTGAGAAAAGAATGGACCTTTTCTCGTCGTGCTGACTTTTTCTTCAAATACCCTTTCCTCTTACTGGCCATTTTCGCCCTGCTTTGTGTCTTAGACCTTTGTAACTCCTTCCTTAACTTTTCTTTATTTTTTTGAGCTTGGGCTAGTTGTTTCTTCAATTGGAAGAGCTGTTTCCTCAATTTCAAATTTTGCTTTTTCAGTATTTTGCACCTGTTAGACAGCTTTTCTTTATTCTCTTTTGGGGTGGAAAACGCCAGTGGTGGTTCTGGCAGAGACTGAGGCTGTTGAGTGGGTTCTGCAGGAAAGGGTCTTTCAATATTTTCCTCAGGAGGCTCTTCAAAGGAATCTGGTGTAAGATCCAGAACTGCCCTTATACGTTTTGCTTCTGCCCTGCGTTTTCTTTGATTTTTCTGCCATTGCTTTCGCCTCTTCTCAGCTGCAGCATCTGATAAATTCCTGATTGACGGGTGATCAGGATTTGCAGCCAAGGCAGCTTGCTTTCTTCTCTGGTAGCTGAAATACAGATTCCATGCAATTATTGACACAATTACTGACAGATGTAAACCGTGTTATTCATTAAAAAATACTTTCTGTTGGAAACATAAATTACTATTAAATTGTAAATTAAATTGGTATTATGGGCGGAGAATCCGCTCAGTGGCCTCTCTTGAACTTGTGGTATAGGTAGGGTAGACTATCTAAAAACAGTAGCAATCTATTATTCTGTAGGGCTGGGCTTTGACACAAATTTCATGATTTGATTCGATTTCAAATCAATTTGATATTGATTAACATCAACTGAAAACAGCATAGGCTGGTAGATCGATTGATGGGATTTACAAATCAGTATTGTTTTTTCAAAATGAGAATAAATTAAAATCAAGAAATCTATCTTTTTAACCCAGCCCTATTATTTTGACATTGCACTCCTCAATACCTTTCATGTCTCTTTGTTAAAAGCGCTGCCCTAGCTACTGGGTCTGCATTAACTTTCTGCCGGTGCCTAGTAACTCTCTCTTTGTTTGTGGGCATCTAAAAGAAATCAGTAACAAAAAGACAAATATGCATTAAAACATTAAAATTTATAAAGTTTAATATATTTTTTTTTAGTGCTAAATATCCCTCATTTATCTGAAATATAAATAAAATGCTAAACATGTTATCTAAACAGTGACACTGTCATTCAGTGTAATGGATGACACTGTGGTGTAACAGACAATTAACATTACACCGAATGACAAAACATTACCCTGAATGACGAAACTTCTACTTAAGCCAATATTGCAGGCTAACAACTAGCCAGTTATATCAAACAGTGAACTTGACCAGAACGGTTAATCATAATTATTCACAACATTACTTATTTTTCAAAAAAACTAACAATAAAAGTGTTTTTTGGCATTTCACTGAATGACATGCGTTTTTGTAACTCAAATTACCACACTATGAAAAGGTGAAATTATCAAATATTTAAGAGCAATAAACTTACCTTGCTGCAGCAGCACACAGTCTTCAGGAGGGGCTTTGATGATGTCACAGACTGCTTGATGACTATTGGTTGTTTGTTTAATTTCAAAATGGCTTCCTGATCCCGTTACACTGAATGACCTCTGACAAACTGCATATTCGGGACAAAAGTCCCCTAGTTATTTCAATACTTAACGAAAAAAATAACACACAGTCCTTTTACTATAATACAGTCAACACTTATGTGAACATGCCAAGGAAGCAAATATTTTTTTTTACATGGTATTTTATACTTTTATTTAAAAATGTATTAGTAAAATCATAGTCCGGACCATTACGCTGAATGACAATTTTACACTTTGGAGCATTATTTAACTCATATTTTGTCATTGCATTTCCACAAAAGTTATTTGAAACATGAGAGTAGACACTTTACTTGCATTTAATATGTTTTTTTTTTTAATGTAAAATCACTTTTGTACAGTTTATTTGATGCGGACACCAAAATGGTGACGTCTTGTCTTTGACCCACATACATACAAAATTATTGCAATTATTGAACGGCACAAATAGACATGGCATGGACGTGTGTAAGGTGGTCGTCAATTCACAGAATTAGAAGCAAAATACCTTTAAAATAGCTTTTCCTGGTGTTATTTTGAAAATGTAAGTACACTGGGCGATAAAACTCAAATATCTAGGAAAAGTCAAGAAAGTAGGGCCCTGGAATTTGATCGAGTGCAAAGATTTATTTTTTCTTAAAGCACAACTGTCAAATGACCGCATGCTCGTCCCTTCTAGTGTTAAGAGCAATTAAATGGAATGGACTAACTAATCAATTGAAATTGTCAGACTCAAAACAATGATTAAAACAGGCCATGGCAACTTTTTCCTGATTGCACAAGGAGAGCTAGGTTGGATGTCAAGATTTTCAAGGAACAATGCAACAAATACACATGGGAAGCGGGCATGTTGCTACCGAATTTTCCAGTACCCTGACATCGTCCCCCATTTTGCCAAATTACTAACAATCACGATCCCCAATCAGACATATTTGCTTCAGTTCAGGTGTGATTACCTTTTCCTCTGATGCAACTAGCTGTGTAGGAGACCCGGTTTCTCATCTGAGCTGAAGCCAGGAAGTAATTGCATTGGCAAAATCAGTGATGAGCATGATGAAGAGGTTCCATTTTCCCTCTAAGATAACATTTTTACTCCACTGATGGATAGGTTTAGGTTGGGCTATAGGTAGAATTTATTAAAAAATGAATTCCTCTTCACTGTATTACATTTTTATAACAACTTTCTTTACAACTCACTATTGGCGCTCCCATGTGGGCATTTTACCTGGTAAGTGGAGCTCATACATTAAAAACATAAACTTTCCTCTTCAGCCACTGGGGAAGTGATTTAAATCTTGGTAAGCACAGACATTGTTTGGCGTCAGAAAACATGTAATACAGCACACAAAAGGAAATTTATAATACAATTTTATGCCGTATTTTTAAATTTTTTTGAAGCTTGAAAGCTTCAGTTCCTTGTCATTTTAATGGGAAAGGGTGACCATATAAATTCTTGAAAAATGTCTCCTTTTGTGTTCCACGAAAGTAAGAAAGTCATAGGTTTGTAACAACATGAGTCATTAATGACAGAATTTTCATTTTTGGGTGAACTACTCCTTTAAGCCTTGTATTCATTGAGTGCCAGACCTGGTGATAATGGAAAGGAGTCACACACATTCATACACTTGCACAGATGTCATCGGTTAGCTTTTGACTGTCATATCTCAGAAAGACTTCACTCACATAAATTCACACACCACAGATTTTCTAAATGCTGCACTATGTTTACGTGAAGAAACACACACAAACACGTGTATAAATGTGCTCCAGACAGGTCCTCTATACACAATATCTCACTCTTCCTTGTTCTTTCGCTACCTCTCTCTCATGCGCTTGACTACTCAGGTTTCGGTGAATCAGACCTGGTGAATAATGTATAAGGTACAAGCTGTGAAAACCTGGACAGCACTGTAGGCAGTAGGCACAAATTCTAAATGAAAGTTTTGAACATTCAGACAGACTGTATTCACCAGTGTTGTAACCACCCACAGACAGCACTATCTTCATTACATCTCTGGAAAAATCTTCAACTCTGCTCTTTTTAAAGTGGGCCTGTCAATAATGAAATTTCAAATAGTGAAATACATTGCTCTAATCCTGTTGAATAATGATGCTTTAACCAGCAACAGAATTATTTTAAAGGAAAGGAGTGTTTTACAAATCGGTAGAGATTTCCTTCTGCTGAAAGCCTAGGAAATTGCCAAATGAATAATAAGCATGCCGGGAGAAAGAAAATGACTAAAACAATTATGATTTGCTTCATTTTTATACAATTCAGGGTTTGGTAAGAGCATCAAACAGCTAAAAGCCACGTTAAACTTCTGCCATTAAACCACCTTTGCTTTTTGAAACCTTGCTTTAAAAAGCAACACATATGCCACAGTTAGCATTATAAAGTATCTGCTGTCCCACACCAATGTTTGTTCAAATACATTTCATCTTTGTCTGGACCAAGTCATCAGACAGGACGAAAGTTTTAAAGTAATTTTTCTCTGTGACTTACCTGCGTACACATTCTAAGCAAACATCCCTTAATTTGTAGATTAATGGCTTTTATTCAGATTCACAGTCCTGCTGGGCAAACATGGTTAATTTCAAGATCGATTTATCTTTGTTGTCACAACTGAAACTAGCATCCAGAGAGATGCTGATTGGAAGAGTCACTTTCGAAGCCGTTGTAAAATGACAATAAATGCACACCTGTGACCACACATTCTGTATTAATATGCCAAGATGTTATGATGCTTATAAGCAGTAAACTGCCTACAGGTTCATGTATTATTTATTTGGTGGAATAATTGTTTATTCCAATTTTCATTCATACAAAATCTAACTGTTCATTGAACATTGGTGACTTATTGCAACATACTGCTTTTGCCGCTGTCTGTGCATTACAGTGATTTTAAAATTGGTAAGGGGGTATTTAGCAAGATCACTCTAACACACCACCTCTAGTGGCTTATTGCTTTATTATAGTAGGCTGGTAATTTTTTGGCTGAAAAACTGACACTTCCTCATGGATGGCAGAAAGAACTCTCGCCAATGCTCACACCATATTTTCATTACTCCCAGTTTATTCCCCTGTAGGCTATCTGCCACACTAGCTTGGATCCCATTAATGCTCTATAACTGGAACATAATTTCAAGGTCTCCAGTAATAGCTTGCTCTTTCTGGCCTTTATATATTTATTTATTTTATCCAGAGTCACCTGTCGAGTGGCTGTGATTATACATGCATGACTGGGCCTGGCCCATGCAAATCCTCCAGGCTTTCATAGAGGGCTCGCTGACCTGCTTCCTGCTTTAATCCTGCCTCTAATACCGATCGCAAATGGCCAGGAACTAAATCAACAGCACATGAAAGGGGGAAAGCGAGGAGGAGAGGGGCCACATGGCTAAACAATCCCCCTCCCCACCCCGCCGTAAACAGATAAGAATGTTCACGCAAAGCTGAGCACATTCACCGCCTGAACAGCACTCTATGTTATGCAGATGAGCTGGATTTAATTTCTATTCCACTGTTCTCAATAAAAATATTAATATTACCCAGCCCGGTCTGTGTGTTTACTTGGCCCCTATCTGGAGGCTGTAAATGTTACTATATTTGGATAAGATTTAAATATTGATATACCAAGCTCTGTGAAAATCAGTGATCCAGTAAGAAACAGCCTCAGATATCATACATACAGCTATCTCAGTAGGTAAACTCTAATATCAAAAGGGAAGCACTGGTATAACCGATGAACAGAGGATGAGAAAGTTTGTATTGTATTGCAGCAGTGACTTTCAACGTTCAAGCTTTATAGGGTCGTGGACAGCAGGGAAAACAATGCTTTACGCTAATAATAAAATGCAACTAACCACTTATAATTGTGCACACTGTAGGATTCCAAAATAAAAAGGCTTATCAACTTTTAAAAGGGATGATGAAACACTTCCTATATTTTTGTTGTCAAAGCCATGTGACCAATCAAACTCTACAGTACTTTTGTGCAAATTAATCTTGTCACTTGGTAGAAGCTAGCCAACTACACCCAAAAAAAAAAAAAAAACACCCATGCAGACTACATTAAATAGCCTATCTACCTGCCTGATCTCATGAAATTTACAACAATTTGCAATTCAAAATATACGTGCTGCATAGCACATTCTGCTGCAGTTTTCCAGTGAAATATCTAGCTGGCGGCACCTAAAGCAAGTAACATCGTGTCCTACCCAGACATGGTTTTAAGGTGAATTTTAGACGGATGTTTTTAAAACATACCTCCCTAACTTAAAACCTTTTCCTAAACCAGTAGTGCTTTAAAATATAAATGAGATGTTAAAAAAGACATCCTTACCAAAATCATCGCCTAAACTTAACCATTAGGTTTTTTTAAATGGAGAAGCGAAATTAAAAATCACATTTTCTGAAGCAAACACCTCATTTAGTGCCACTTCTATGACTCTGATGTATCATGTGTCAGCCTGGGTTCATGGCTGGACATAAACCGTGGTCCTCTGACTCTAAGTCCAATGCTCTATCAGGTCAGCTACCCTACAAGCTATTCATGCTGGAATAAGTGTATAGAGGTGGGTCTGTAATACAACCATTAAAATGTATAATTTTTCAAAAGATGCATTAAAGTGTGTCGAGATCATATAATAGCAGGGTCTGAGTAAAAGAGAGAAAAATAAGTATTTATAAAATCATAATCAGCCATTAAAGTCATGATCTGAGTGAAAGTGAATTAAACACACAGTTGTTGTAGTGCCTCTAGTGTTAATTTCACCTAGATACTGCAGGGAATTGTACATGGAGACAAGTTTATATAGTCACGTTTTCACTATGAGACCAGGCTGTAAATTCACTAAAGAACAAACATGATTTTTCCTTGTATTTATTGTTATTAGTGTGGTGATTTTTTGGCTTCTGAGATTAATGTTATTTAAATTATTTCATTATAATTTTTCACATTAAGGCATGTATTACTTTTTATATAAATATAATTATAGTAAAGTTATTATATTATATTAATATTATTAATATTCATAATCTTTCATTTTAAGGACATTTTCAATAATTTTTTAACAATAAATAATCATGGTATTGTGTTGGGACACCACTGAAGCCAACACATTGTAAACATGGATTATCCCAACTATTTTAGCGTGTTATCGCTGTCGATTACAATGCAGCAAAAATCTAAAGGTAAAACAGTGATCAATGTGTGTGTGTGTGTCTGTATGTGTTGCTGCATCACGTCCATGTTTCCCTGAAGTGTTGCCTGTGACATACAGCATAAAGATTCAAGATTTCTATTCATAATCATTGTAATGTTTGATTGAAATTGTTGTTCCAGACATTATCTGAACAACGCTTCCATATTCAAGTCCTCTCATCACTTTTCAGTTTGGTTTAATATCATACGTAAGCCTTTCAAAGCAGAATTTTTACATTTTCATTGTCACAATCTTTAGTGTTAACAGCCAACCAATAACACACCCACCTTACTTGCTTTTACAAAAAGATCATATAATTTAAATCTGATTTTAATATTCCCCTTTGCTTAGTGTCAATAGGTGGAAGGCAGTCATAACCTCTGTAGGTAACACTTATTTGTCATATTTGTTAAAATGTCAACTGTGGGAAACATATTAGTCAGCTATGGTACTCAGCCTACAGTATATGAGGCCTAGAGAATGAGCCTCAGTTCAGCAGTCTAACAGGAAAAACTGTCCCCCTCTCACTGCAGCACACACAATATAGCAGATGCTTAAATTATTCATCCTGTACGAATGCTAGACTCTCGCAGAGCCAAAAATCCAGGCTCTTAATTTGTACTTTATATTCAATTTTATATTTTATTGCTTTGTTTACTCAGAAAGGGTGATAAACAGCTTTTCCTTCCCAAGAATAGAGGTCTAGTGTTACTACTGAAAACACAGAATACAATTTTTCCGCAAAGGTTTAGAGTTCTGTATACTTTTATATATTATTATATCTAATACAATTTAGTTTGCCTTCACCTTGCCAGTGAAACCATATAATACCAAGCTGGAAATGTGAAGAGCACAAAAAGAAAACACTCACACTTACAAAAGGCACCCAGTCATAACTTTAGGACCACAGGGCCAAAATCTATGTATAAAAACTTGGAAGGTGGATTCACTAGCAAAGAAATGAAGATGGCACAAAAAGGTTAAAACAGAGGGAATCAGTATAAAGGGGAGTGAAAGTTGAGACAAAAGAGTATTTTTGGGAGTATAGTTAAAAACAAAACAAGGGCAAGCACAGGAAGTCCAATATACCATACTGTACAATACAGGCAGTAACGAGGAAGCTCCATGCGTGACTGCAGTTTAGTCCAATTGTAGGTCATGAAACAGAGGCATGATTAGAAGAGTCAGAGGCATGCTGAGATGAAAATTATGTATTTATGTCTTTCTTTTCCCTGCATTTCACCCCTCATTTCCAACTTTTCTCTTCTTTCTAACACTCACTCTGTCATGCCCTGTCAGCCTCTTTTCCTCTCTTACCAAGCACTTGCCAAATACTTGGTGAAGCCTTGGACTTGGTGTGATTGTGTGAGACAATTCCTCATTTTATTGAGAGGCTTTAAACTAAATGAGGTCATTATTTCTGCACTGTCTGGACAACACAAACGGTATTTTTCACTTGTCGGAGTCTCATAATTACCACAGTCTTAGAGTAAAGAAACATTATTTAGCCCAGAAAGCTGTGAAATTCTGGCTTTTAACTCTTGAAAAGAAAACAGGTCGCAAATGTTTCTGGGACATTTTGTGTACCACAATATAAATTCACGGGATAACATTTTTATTCAAGGCTTAAGAGTGTTATACAAGATAAGCCTGTCTGCGTCTGTCAGTGAAAAGATACATCTTGCTTTTTTTCTCATATTTTTAGTTTTAGTGATTTAATTATCCATATATGTGTGGAAAGCATGGACTTCTTATGGAAAAAGTAATCTACACATCCTAGATAAAATAATCATGTTAAATGTTCTACTGAGATGTGTGAGTCACGACGAATGTTTTCTTTAGTAGATGTTTGTATGCCTTTGATTTTACATAAATAATCAATATGACAGAGTATCATTCTTCAAGTCCTGCTTGTGTTTAATGTTCAATTAATTCATGTATTATGTCTTAAGTAACTGGCAACTTTATTTTGGCATTTTATTTACTCAACACAGACAATTTTTTTGTTTTGTTTTTAGTCACAAAAAAATAAATAAAAATAATATATATATATATATATATATATATATATATATATATATATATATATATATATATATATATATATATACACTCACCTAAAGGATTATTAGGAACACCATACTAATACTGTGTTTGACCCCCTTTCGCCTTCAGAACTGCCTTAATTCTACGTGGTATTGATTCAACAAGGTGCTGAAAGCATTCTTTAGAAATGTTGGCCCATATTAATAGGATAGCATCCTGCAGTTGATGGAGATTTGAGGGATGCACATCCAGGGCACCAAGCTCCCGTTCCACCACATCCCAAAGATGCTCTATTGGGTTGAGATCTGGTGACTGTGGGGGCCATTTTAGTTCAGTGAACTCCTTGTCATGTTCAAGAAACCAATTTGAAATTTGTGAAATGGTGCATTATCCTGCTGGAAGTAGCCATCAGAGGATGGGTACATGGTGGCCATAAAGGGATGGACATGGCCAGAAACAATGCTCAGGTAAGCCGTGGCATTTAAACGATGCCCATTTGGCATTAAGAGGCCTAAAGTGTGCCAAGAAAACATCCCCCACACCATTACACCACCACCACCAGCCTGCACAGTGGTAACAAGGCATGATGGATCCATGTTCTCATTCTGTTTACGCCAAATTCTGACTCTACCATCTGAATGTCTCAACAGAAATCGAGACTCATCAGACCAGGCAACATTTTTCCAGTCTTCAACTGTCCAATTTTGGTGAGCTCTTGCAAATTGTAGCCTCTTTTTCCTATTTGTAGTGGAGATGAGTGGTACCCGGTGGGGTCTTCTGCTGTTGTAGCCCATCCGCCTCAAGGTTGTGCATGTTGTGGCTTCACATATGCTTTGCTGCATACCTCGGTTGTAACGAGTGGTTATTTCAGGCAAAGTTGCTCTTCTATCAGCTTGAATCAGTCGGCCCATTCTCCTCTGACCTCTAGCATCAACAAGGCATTTTCGCCCACAGGACTGCCGCATACTGGATGTTTTTCCCTTTTCACACCATTCTTTGTAAACCCTAGAAATGGTTGTGCGTGAAAATCCCAGTAACTGAGCAGATTGTGAAATACTCAGACCGGCCCGTCTGGCACCAACAACCATGCCGCGCTCAAAATGGCTAAAATCACCTTTCTTTCCCATTCTGACATTCAGTTTGGAATTCAGGAGATTGTCTTGACCAGGACCACAGCCCTAAATGCATTGAAGCAACTGCCATGTGATTGGTTGATTAGATAATTGCATTAATGAGAAATTGAACAGGTGTTCCTAATAATCCTTTAGGTGAGTGTATATATATACATATATGATAGCTGCATACCTCACTCCTACACTTCTGTAATATATTTAAAAGTAGGGGTGGGGAGTCTGGAGCCCCAAGCCAAATCTGTTTATTTGTATCCATGTGTCACTAAAGGATTATTAGGAACACCTGTTCAATTTCTCATTAATGCAATGATCTAATCAACCAATCACATGGCAGTTGCTTCAATGCATTTAGGGGTGTGGTCCTGGTCAAGACAATCTCCTGAACTCTCGAGTCTCGATTTCTGTTGAGACATTCAGATGGTAGAGTCAGAATTTGGCGTAAACAGAATGAGAACATGGATCCATCATGCCTTGTTACCACTGTGAAGGCTGGTGGTGGTGGTGTAATGGTGTGGGGGATGTTTTCTTGGCACACTTTAGGCCCCTTAGTGCCAATTGGGCATCGTTTAAATGCCACAGCCTACATGAGCATTGTTTCTGACCATGCCCATCCCTTTATGGCCACCATGTACCCATCCTCTGATGGCTACTTCCAGCAGGATAATGCACTATGTCACAAAGCTCAAATCATTTCAAATTGGTTTCTTGAACATGACAATGAATTCACTGTACTAAAATGGCCCCCACAGTCACCAGATCTCAACCCAATAGAGCATCTTTGGGATGTGGTGGAACGGGAGCTTCGTGCCCTGGATGTGCATCCCACAAATCTCCATCAACTGCAAGATGCTATCCTATCAATATGGGCCAACATTTCTAAAGAATGCTTTCAGCCCCTTGTTGAATCAATGCCACATAGAATTAAGGCAGTTCTGAAGGCGAAAGGGGGTCAAACACAGTATTAGTATGGTGTTCCTAATAATCCTTTAGGTGAGTGTATATAATGTTGTTGTGCTTGACAGGATAAGAAGAAAAAGTCTGCATGAGTACAATACATGCTATTGCCAGGTAGATTCACTAGAGATGTAAACATAAGACATATTCCATTTATAACCCCCACCTGTTTAAAAAAATTATTATTTACAATTGTTTGGTAGCCTAAACTACCTACCTCCTGACTGGCACTTGTTGGCATTGTAATTGTGTAAATTTGCATGCATCTGTGGTGATTGGCTGAGGATAGAGCTGGCATGGTCATCGCCCCTACTGATTCCAGCTGTCAGCAGTGTCCATTAACAATGATGAATCATTCCCCTACTTCTCAATCCAATCATAGAGACAACAGCAGGACTTAGATCTGGTCACCTCTGGCTAAATGATTTCTGGTCAGAGTGGGGCAGCATGCCAGTGTTTGAAGAGAAGACCCTGTTGATGCTTTGTGTTATATTACGCTATTAGCCTGCAGGCAGGAAAATCAACTTCTGAGTTCTTTGTTGTTCAGTCTGCCCTTGTAACAGTAGTAAATGTTATTCAAATAACAAACAAAACCCACACACTCAAACAAAATTAAGTAACAGTAACATTACCAAAAAAAAATATTATTACAAATAAGTGCTATTTGTTTTTACATTGCAATCAGAGAGTGTTGAGTGAGCATTGTTCTACAGAGGAGTGCAAAACAGCAGCATGAATAAATTATGAAAGTGAACAGGGACAGCAATGACACTTAAAACTTCAATGAACAGCAAATATGCAAAAACATTTCAACTTCCACAGACTTTGGTTGCACTTGAATATGCCACCACAGCAATAATAGTTGGAGCTAAAAAAGATAAAAAAAAGAAAAAAGAAAGGCATCAGAATTTTGTTTGGAACAACTCAGAAAACCACCACCAAAAGCAATCAATTGCAAATGAAAAATAATAATTAAAAAAATAATAATTAAACAGTGTGAGAATTTTTTTTTACAATTAGTGTTGTATAAAGTATCCATTTGTCATAAGTTACCTTCATGGAAACTGACTCAAGTAAAAGCTAAAGTAGCTCATGAGAAAATGACTCTAATAAAAGTATTAAAGTAACTGATATTAAATGAATTTAAGTATCAAAAGTACATTTAAATTGCATAAATTATGTAACAGTTAATTAAACCCATGGCAACTTATTTGATTGTTGGTGCTCATCATTCTCATGCCATCCCAGATATGTATGACTTTCTTTCATCAGCAGAACGCAAAAAAAAAAGATTTTAGAAGAATATTTCAGCTCTAGATCAATTCAATGCAAGTGAATGGTGGCCAGACATTTCAAGCTACAAAAAGCACATTAAGGGAATATAAAGTTATCCATACTACTACAGTGATTAAATGTGTGTCTTCTGAAGCGATTCAGTTGGTTTTGGGTGTAAACAAACCAAACTGTAACTAATTTTGACTGTATATCTTGCCATTGCAATCTCTAGGCACGATCATGATTTCAAGCTTGATTTCACTTTCTAGTGCTTGACGCATGCGTAATGATGTATGCTTGACGCAGTGCCCTAGGTGGCGCTATAGGAAGTCTAATCAAACTTGAAATCCTGATCGCCAAGAAGATTGCTGATGTCAAAATTTATAGTCGAAAAAGAGTTATATTTTGGTCTATTCTCACCCAAAAAACTATTTGATCCATTCAGAAGACAATTGATGAAACCACTGGAGTCTTATGTATTACTCTCATGCTGCATTTATGTGCTTTTTTTTAGCTTTAAAGGTCTGGCCACCTGAAAAAATAAATACGTTTTTATTTATAAATGAGTTTTTGGTCCATTCAAGTCAAATCAGAATGATCATATTTATGGGATTATGGGGCCAATAAGCAACCACCCAGAACACCCTGGCAACTGCATAGAAATTTGCTGAAACACAGTTAAAACAACTTAACAGCATAGCAACAACCCGACAACCAACTAGAACACCCTGTCAACTGCAAAGCAATGTGCAAAAAACAGAGAAAACAACTTAGCAACAGCATAGTAACAACCTGGCAACCACATACTGTAGCAATGCGCCAAAACACACAGCAGAGATCACATTGGTAACTGCATAGCATGCCCTAGCAACCATCCAGAAAACCTTAGTTACCACATACTGAAGCATAAATGTGCTACAAAGCAAATATAACACTTTAGCAGCCACCAGAAAACAAATTTTTCTTTGGCAAAGACCATTCACATCTTCATAAAATATAAAAATAAATATTTTTGGACATTTTCATGAGTGCTGGTAATTATTCATACACATCATATCTTGTTAAATTTAAAATGTAAACACATGTGATTGACTTTTATATGAACAGGTCTCCTAGAAAGGCGGGATCACACATAACTTCATTATTTCACAGCTTTCATAATGTTTAAGCCTAAACTTATATATTTAATTAGTCGAAAAAACAAAATTAACTTGAGCAGTTTTTTGTCTTCCCCAGTGGAGACAGATGACAGAACATGTGCTTCACTTGTGATTTTGATTAATATTCGTGATTCTCAAAATGAATCATTCAGACCACTTTTTGAATCTTTTTGATCAGTTCAAAGAAATCAAATTTAAAAGGTTCGACTCAAATGACTCTTTCAACAAATCACACACCACTATCGCCATTCTGCATGTATTTTTGCACATACTGCTGTTATTTATTTAATTTTTTTAGGTGTTCAGTCACAAAAGTAACAAAAGGGTCTGGAGAAATTTATCGGGGTAAAAGTATCAATTTTCTCTTCAAAATGTTCTAAAGTGAAAGAAAAAGTCCAAAGAAATATGTATACTCAATAAAGTACAATTTTTTTTTTTTTTACAGTAACTAAGTATTTGTATTTCATTGCTATACACCTCTGGTTACAATACCATTCTGCGCTAACAGTTGATAAGTTAATCTCTTATCACCTCTTCAGTCTATCTTTTATCAGTGTGTCCCCTGCAGGCCAGGAGTCTAGGTCAATGACAATCAATCACTTTTCTTAGCTTTCCGCTTTTCTCTCAACATCTCCCATCACATTTAGGAGAACATTTAACCTTCAGAAAGCAGAGAGACATAAGGTAGAATGAATGTGATGGGCTATAGAAGACCTAAGATGAATATAATATCTCTCTCTATATACATATACATATACACACTGTATGTATAATTAATATTAAATGCCAAAATAATAATTATTTGAAATAATGCTAAATGTTTACTGTATGTCTCTAGATTTTCTACACATTATCAGTGGCATATAGCCAATAACATGCTCAGAAGACAGAGGTGAGATGAGTTTTTAAAGGGGAACCCTTTATGTGATTATATTTGAATAAATAAAAAATAACCCTCACATAAGTCGCTTTTGACAAAAAAGGAAAAAAAGCTGAAAAATTATGTCAAACAGAGGCCACGGAAACACTAATATATGTTTTGAAAATGCATTGATTTAGCTACGTTCAAGCCTCTCATCCACACTGGAACAAGACTTTCAAAAACGCACTCTAGTATGCATACTTTGTGAAACTATGATTTTGTGAAAATGAAAACCAAAAACATATTAGTGTGGACATGGCCAAAGTAAAATAACTTCCAACAGTCTACAGTTGTCAACCTGTTTTTACAAATTTATTTTTAATGTGCAAATTGTTCAGATGTCAAATAAATAAACTAAAAGAGCAGAGTCACTATTCTAGAAGCAGTATAGGAGGAGATGATGGACCACCTGTAGAAAAAGCACTTTTATTTTCCTCAAGAACATGCATACGCATAAGCTGGACCTTCCTAAAAATGTGTGAAGCAAAATGTATGTATTATATATTACTACAAATTCAATTAGAAAACAATAATATTAAAGTAGATTGGAGCTGTACTTGCATGCCTATTGCCTAGATAGAAAATACAGTAACTGCATGGGAGCATTGACAAGATGGCCTGCAAAATAAAATTGTGAAACTACATAGTATATAACTGATTCACTCAGAAGCACAAGTCAGACTATGGAACTACTCTTTTTATTATTTTTGCTTTATAATCTTCTGAACTGTAATGTAAAGTCTGATTTATACTTCTGCATTGAACCGCATAGGCTATAAGTAGCTAAGGCAGTTAAAGCATAGCCTACAATGTAAATGTTAAATGTTAATGTGCATTGCGTCGATGCAGACAACACCAGCTGTGATTGGTCCACTTTTTTCTGTTTATGTTTCATAAAGTTACAAGCGAAACGTGACGAAAGATCTGTTTACAGCTTATAAACTCAAAGATTTTTTTTTCCTCCGTGCTATTAGGCTACTTGAATTTAATTGTATGTGAGTGTAGCATCTGGACCAATCAGACACACAATTATACATTATTTAATGAATAAGACAACAGATGTCTCAAGATTGTAACAAGCAAAGGTCCAAGTAGGCCCAAGCTGACTCTGTTATATCTGTTCCCCCACTGATCATTATCAAGCCTTTACACTGTCTTTACAAGGTCCAGCAACTAGTGGACATCAGTGACATTCCAAGCGGGGGAGGATAGCTGCATGCCAGAACAATCTTTCCGCCATAAGAAATTTACTCAAAGCCCAGAACAACAGATTTTTCTTCATTAAATTATAGACAAACTGTCTATAAATTCACATGTATATCCCCAGGACATTGTGTATAGGATTATTGCTGTCTTGTTTTTGTACTGTATACTGTTTTATGTATGACTAATGACAGGACTAACAGCTAATGTAAAATTATTTAGTATCATGTTTCCAACCAAATTAATTCTTGTGTGACATCCTGCACAATGGTATATGTATAATTCTGACAGCATGCATTGTATGCTTGCTATATTAATCAGAGCATAAAGGGGCTTAAACTAACCCCCAATCATGCAAATGAGTCAGCTTTCAAACAAAGGAACCTTTTCCACTTGGAAATTGCACCCTTCTCATTGGTCAAGCCAGATTCGAGAGGAGGGACCTCCAGCAGAAGTTAAAAGACACATACTGCCTCTTACTCTTCCTCTTTTCTCCTGACTCTCTCTTCCTCTTTTCTCCTGAATCTCTCTTCCCCCTGTTGCAGGGCGGCAGGTCTCAACACCTTGAGCCATGTGTAATTTCTTCTACCATGGAGTCAATGAACACCACAGATCATCATAATTTCTTCATTCAAAGCAGAAGTAATTGGTTGTAACTTCAGCACCATCGACTCAAGGAACCATCAATTTATGAGTGATTTCGATGTGTATGTTTTTGTTTAGATTAGTTATGTGTTCGTATTCTAGTTAAATAAACTTTTGTGTACATTCCTGCGAGTTGATTCTGTTCTGCTTGTAAATCAACGTCAATGTAACGATTCGATCACAGCTACATGCTAAGGAAAAGTTATTTTTGTGAGGTCACAAAAGATATCCTTTCTGAGAATTGTTCGCTAGAGGAACAGATAAATTGATGGTAATATTAATTCAGCTACATCAATTTAATTCTATTAACCCTCTGGTTTCGTCAGTACAGCGGAAACAACATAAAGTACTCATTTTGGGGCATACAGATAATTGTAAGACATCATTAGAAACTATAAAGGGTCTACTTTTATTTGTGTGCACTCACAATAACAATAAAACATTGTGCTTTTGTAAAATAAAGAAAATAAAAAGGGTGAGCTGTAAGCAGTCTCTGTGTTCACGAGCATATATCTGAAACAAGTCAAAAAAATGTACTGAAACTCCACGACACAAACTTATCACACAAACGTGAAACATGTCTAAAGAAAGCATAAAAGGTCTACTTTTAAATAAAATGTAATCTGTATGAAACAAAGCGATGTACAGTTTCTCCTGGCTCAGCTAATTATACCTAATGTGATCACACCCACGGGCAGAGGGCGCTATTCATACGGTAATGTGCTGAGGCAATCAATGCAAATGGTAAACGCCCCGAATGTGCCTTAAAAACAACAAGTTCATTAACTTTTCTGCGCATTTGGAAGACGCACGATACACAGGTGAGAAAGCTCCTGGATAGTGACGAAGAGTTACAATTTTCCTCAGAAGAAGAGCAGGATTCCGATGAACATTTGTATTTTGAAGAGAGACTTGATCCAGCCGAGGATACAATTTCGGATGAGTAAGCCATTTAGTTTTACTTATATATTAGTTGACATGCTATTTATTTAAACATATACATATCTTACTAGTGGGACTGTTTCCAGACTTGCCAGCCAGGATTCAGAGTATTAAAATATGACTCCTAATAAGCAAGTTTTAGTTACATTTAAATGTTGTTTTGGCTAAAGTAGGCATTTAAATTGTATGCTGTATGATATAAATATGATATGTAATATGATATAAAAATTATATGAATGTTTAGATTTTGTTCTAACTAGTGTTTATACTGCCTCATTATCCTCAACAAAGCTTGTGCTTGCAAATATGTGTTCAGGTTAAATTAGTAAAACGCACTTTAAATATGCCCATATTAGAAAATCATCATATTATAATGATTTCTGAAGGATCATGTGTCACTGAAGACTGCAGCAATGATGCTGAAAAGTATATTCAGCTTTGATCACAAATTGCATTTTACAATATATTCAAATAGAAAACTGTTCTTTTAAATTGTAAAAAGAGTTCAAAATATCACTGTTTTGCAGTCTTGAAGAGCAGAAGAGATTCTTTTAATGATAGTGTAGGTCTAACATTAAGTAATCCTCACATTCATTCTCTTTCTGTCACATTCCTCAGTGATAGGGCCAGGGGAGGGGTCTTTGTCTTCTAAGGTGTGAATTACAATCAATATTCATGATAGTTCACGCCTCCTCGCATATGACACTAAAAGGTGTCTTACAAAATTAAATTACTATATTGTTTTGTATGAATCAGGATGGTTTTCACATCATTTTGTAGCAAAAGCTCTAGGCTACAAGATCCAGTTCTCCAAAGTATTGTGGACAAATGTTATATGGCCTTATTTTAATTACTTGAAATTTTAGTTTTTTCAAAAACCATGCATACACATTTGAGAAAATTATTTTCTCAAAAAATACAAACATGTATACACATGTTTCTCACATATTATTGTAGCCCAGTTTGTGCAGAATACAGTGTTATCAGACTTTAGCCATTAATATGTTTTTAAGCAACTGAAAAAAGCACAAATGTCAAGGCATGTCAAAACTTCTCCAGGGCACAAAACACCCTCAGACCCCAGAGGATTAACTGATCCAAACGTTCATAAATATTAATTATAACGAGTTATTATTAATTATTCATGTTTCCCTTTTAAAGATATTTTGACTGTGGTATATTTTGATAAATAATCTCATCCCTGTTTCTAAAAGATTTTGCTTCAAAGCTATACCTATATGTGTAATATTATTGTCAATAAGCCATGAGAATAATATTACTCCAATAAGATAATTAATCATAATTCTAGAACAGGCTTTTGCATTGCATGATGGACTTTCCCAGAACAGCAGTAATGGTGCACCAATCATTTATTGTGGGGATGGAGTGTTGACTTCGTAGGGTGAGCAGTTAGAGGATAGCTTGTCAAGCATTGTGATCCTACTCTTGACGAGATGAAAAGAGTTCCGGTGTTTTGTGTCAAGAGAGGTATCAAATAAATACACAGCACAGAGCAAAGGTGGGTGGGCAATGTGTGGAAACAGCAGAACTGTGGCATGTGAATGTAGACACTAAACATTCACTAATTAAAAACCTGAAAAACATGCTTTACATGATTAGATGTTGACCGATTTATCATTTATGAAAAAGAAGTCCCTTTTTGGGCTTGTTAGTTATTAGTTAGTTGTGCGTCATGCATCAGAATTTAACTAATTGATTATTTGATTTAAAAAATTCAATTATAGAATAAATGTAACAATTATTTCCTGGTTATTGTTGGGATATGTGGGTGCACGATAAACTGAACTAGGGATTTCAAACAGTTTGGACTCATGTAACCTCTAATCCTCAGCCGCCCATTTCCATTAAGGAAGGACAATAGCCTCGTTCACATATGCAGCCACTTAAATTACAGAAAAATCCTTACCTTTACTGGACAATTTACTAAATGTGCATATCACACACAATCAATATGGAAATGTATAGATAATAAAACAACAGGGCTATAGGCTCTGCAGGGTAAAAGTCTCCTTCGATTTTCTTTCTCCCAAAACACTAAATAGCAACAAAACTACCACAGTACTTTCCTAAACACCTGTTAGTGATAATACACTGGCAAATAATCCTGTTCCATGGGATATTTGCATGTGGTGTCAAATGTTAGATTCTGAGGCAATTTTATGTAATTTTTATAATTTTGTAAAATGTTGCAAATTTATGTAGCTAATGAACATCCCTGAAATTAACATTTCTTTTGAGACAAAATACTTATCATTTTCAGTTTGGTGTAAGGTCATTGAATCAAAAATTTACAATAACTGTCCAATAAGTGAAACGATAGCATTTGGGGTAAAAAGCCCATATTAAACAAATTGTTTAAAATTTGTTATGAAAAATTTTCAATGTTGGTTCACATTGACTCATCCAATCATAATAGAGATTCTTTTTGTTTATAGAATACTTGAGATGTAATAAAATTCAAAATGTGTTTTGAAATTCACAGGACATGGATGACTTAGACTTGCTGTCTCAAAATGATTTGCATTAGTTGACAAACTGTCAGTATCTATTCAATATCACTTTAAATCCCCTAGGGGCCTTTTAGCTCAAGTGAGGGAGCCTTTTACCCCAAGTGTGGGGAAAAAGGCTCACTCACCACCTTTTAAAAAAAAATATTTTTAGAAAGGGGCTAAAGCATTTTGTTTTTCTGACACAATAAAAAGTATTTTTAACAGATGAAGTTCTTTTTAACTTGACATGCACTCCTGCGAGACGCTGAACAATGGTCAAAGACACCTATCTAGTGCATGGTTACATAGGAAAATGGTTGAAAAACAGCACAGACAAAAACATGTGAATGCACGGCCCCTTACATGAACTATCTCCATGTTTTGTTGGAGAGTTTATAGTGGCCAGCACACAGTGTAGTTATGTTTTCTCTGTCTAGAGTTGATTAACCAAGCGGTGCTGCAGCACTAGCTAGCTACAGGTGTTGACAGCTTCACGGCATTATGTCAGTGGTGATTTTGAAAAGGTTTTCAGAGCAAGCCTGAAATGACATACAACTCACACTTTCCAAGGTTGATATAAATGGGAAGAGGATGCTATAACCTTCTGCTAAACCACAAAAATAAAGTTTATCGTTGTTTATACATCATAACCAGGAAGAATGCAAGACTTTGCTTTTTCCTATCAATTAAAGGAGAGGTGGGATAGGATACCTGCCTAAAGGTAGAGAAATATATATTTCAAGGGAGAAATAACATTAGTTCACAGCAGAGTGTTGGGGTACTTTCACATCTCCAAAATGACAGACAAATGGTTGTAATGACAAAAAAGCACTCTGGAAAACCCAAGAAATGAAAAATGTCATCCTTATTCAAAGCTGTGCTTTCCGAGGTTGTTTGATGTCCTTTTCTTTTCTTATGGCTACACCATCATTTAGGTAATTTCAGTCCAGCCAACTCAGGCTTTATAGCAGACTGGCTATTACAATTTGCATCACATTCTCTCTCAGGCCCCATTTGTCTCACAGAGTCACTGAGAACTAAAAGGACAATTGGCTGATATTACAGAGTACTTCATCAACAAACACCCCAATTTTACACCATGCAGCTACATAACTATAACAGCTCATGTTTATACAAACTGGTGCATTTTTATTGATTTTCTGTGGTTCTAAAGTTGTTCCAGTTCATATGTTCTGGAACAGTACATGGAATGACAGTGTGCTGGAGTAAACTGTGTTCTGGGTGTTTAGTCACTTGATTTGTCTCTGTTCTCCTCTTGCATAACACCTAATGATGTGGAGGTAATGTAAAGTCAACTCGGATCAGAGAAAAAGAAAATGCCAAATAAGTGTGAATAAACTAGCTGTGAAAAGTGGCAGTTTCCTCAAATCTTTAAACTTACTGCAACCTACTTACATTTAATTTGCCAATTCCCTCTGTTTTTATGCTTTCATGCAGTTTCTTTTTACAGTTATAAAATTCCACTTAATTTATTTTATTTAACTTTTGTCATCACACTTATAACCTCTCACCTCTAATATGGCTCTCTTTTGCTCCCACACCTTTCCTTCTCTCTCCTTCTGTCATATATATTTCTAACACTCACTTTCTTATGGGTAAATGCAAAACAAAGGCAGAGGAGTTTCCATTTCCATCAATACACCATATTCATCTGACCCATCATTCAGGCCAGATGAACTGGATCAACTCTTTATTTCCTAGTTTATATTTACTGTCCTCACCAAGTGTATTTGTTTGTTTTTTACATTTCAGGACATTTAAAAGCAATACATACATCTATATTTATAAGCTGAGGAAGACAGCACATGTCAATCCATTCCATCTGCAAAAATGTCTCAGTTACTGTCGTAACCTCCATTACCTGATGTAGGGAACGAGAAGTTGTATAGATGTAGAAACACTAGGGGTCTCTCTTGAGAGCCTCGTTTACCTCTATCTTTGAGAAAAGGCCAATGAGAATTGGTGAACAGAATTTGCATGCCCCTCCCCCAGACATATGGGTATAAAAGGAGGGAAGCGTGCATCTGTTCAGACAGGTTTTGAGCAGAGGAGCAAGGTCCCGGCCATTTCAGCGGCTTAGCACAGTGTTGTGGCAAGAGGCACACAACATCTCATTCCCTCCATCAGGAAATGGAGGTTACGACAGTAACTGAGACGTTCCCCCTTCTGTCACTCACTCAACATTGTGTCAATTTAGTGACACTATGGGTCCCTATCTAAAAACGCCTTAACGCTAAACCGTGTTATGTGGACTGCTGATGCAGGTGCAAGCAAGCTGATGTGTGAGAAAATAGCAGGTGCATCAGACTGCGCGTAACCTTCCCCAATACCCCAAGAGATGTCATATAGTTCCCCACATCCCTGAGGGAGGAAAGCAGTTACGCTATAACATGCATCAGGGAAGCCGTTCTTTTCCAATTCTATTCTTTCGGGGGAAAGACCCTGCAGAGACCACATCCTCCCCAGCAGGGGAGGTTAATACGTCAAATGGGCTTACCAGCCACACATGGAAGTGGCGCGGTGGTAGGTCCTGCCTCAACGGGCAGGACCTACCATCGTATTACTGAATTCTACGTATTCTGACCTGTCAAAACACAGAACAAGACCGGCTCAACCTGGAGATTGTAAGACCGAGCCCAAATCAGCTAGACCACATGAGGGTGGAATCTCCACTCTCCGTTGGACAGCACGTCCATGTGGTGTTTAGGTTGCCTGGGATATGAGTGGCGTGCATCGACCTGAGGCACTGCTAACTCCAAAGGAGGAGATGGCGGGCGAGTTACGTCATGCGACGAGAGCGAAGACCGCCCTGGTGATTTATATACGCTACTGTCGCTGTGTTGTCGGAGCAAATCAACACGTGCTTGCCGCGGATCAACGGCAGATTAAAGTGTAGGGTAAGAAATACAGTCAGCAACTCTAGGCAGTTGATGTGCCAACCCAGCTGGTACCCCATCAAGGAGCCAGCGGCTGCGTGACCGTTGCACATGGTGCCCCAGCCCAACTGGGAGGCATAGTAACTATGACGCATCTGAACACCTGCTGTAGGGGGACTCCTGCCCACAGAAAACAGAGGTCTGACCAAGGGCTGAATAAGTGATGGCAGGAAGGGTTGAGGGTCACACAATATGTGCCGTGGTGCCATGCCCATCTCGGGACTCGAGTCTGAAACCAGTGCTGAAGTGGTCTCATATGCATCAACCCAAGCAGCGCAACCAGGAGGCTCTGAAATTGTTTCAGTGGAACCGCTGTGCCCAGTCTGAATGAACTCAGGTAGTTCAGCACCAATTGTGCGCGCTCACTTGTGAGGTGCACTGTCATTGAGACTGAGTCTAACTCCATCCCGAGAAAAGAGATGCTCTGAACCGGGGAGAGCTTGCTCTTTTCCCAGTTGACCCGAAGCCCTAAACGGCTGAGGTGTGTGGTAGTGTGACAGGATAATCTTGAGACATGAAAGTACGCATCCTTCAGGTCTACCGCCTCAAACCAATCTTGATGCCGGACGCATGTTAGAATACGTTTATGTGTCAGCATCTTGAATGGGAGTCTGTGTAAGGCCCAGTTCTTGGGTACGATGAAGTAAGGGCTGTATAATCCCTTCTCCATCTTGGCTGGAGTGACAGGTTCTATCATGTCCTTGCGCAGAAGGGTTGCGATCTCCGCATGCATGGCGTTTTGCTCCACATTTGCCCTGCACCGAGGTAAAGAGGACGCCACTGAAGCAGGGCAGGTGCCTGGCGAACTCAATCGATTAGCCGAGTCGGATGGTCCTGGTTCATGGGGGCCCGAATGCAAGTGCTCTGTGTCTGATCTCCGTGAGAACCAGCACCAGCTAATTGACCCAGGGAGTGAGGAAACTTCTCTTTTTTTTTGAAAATGTAGGAACCGCAGCCCATTGGTGGTGCAGCAAACAAAGAAAAGGAACAAACTATTTAACACCCGGCCCTCCACCGGGAGATCGAGTGGTCTGGACACCAGGTCCGTGGCAGACATCTCTCTCCCTGGGTTGCCCATCTCAGGAACGCTTGGGAGCCTTCCGGGTCCAGAAGGAAGTCCGTGAGACAGAGGGGGGTCCACCTCTTGCGGGGTGCTCTAAGCTGGGGATGAGAGCTGGGCTCGGGCTGGGGCGGAGCTTCCTGAGATTTCACCGCCGCAAGGAGACGCCCTCGGTGAGGAAATGGGGTGCAGGATCTTGAGCTGCAGCGGGGCAAGATATGTTGGATGGCATCCATCTGCTTATTCACCGCCGAGAACTGCTGTGCAAAGTACATTGCAACTGCCTTATCCACCTGAAGGAGTTTTGTGTACCCATGCACTGCCCCGCCGTGAGAGCAGGTCGAGCGAGGAACTCTGTTTTGGGCAGTAAAAGGTGCCAGCCACGTTTTTGTCAGCTCATCGTGCACCTCCGGAAAGAAACAAACTTCTGTGAGCCAATCGTCTAGCCGCGAGGGCTGAGGGGAGGACGGAGGGTTCCAGTCCAGCCCAACACTCGCGGCGGCCCTGGCAAGCAAAGCGAACAGCTCAGCTCAGACAGCCCCATTGAGTCCTCAGCGTCAGAGTCCGCCAAGACATTCTCCGATGCAGCGGCGAAACCCTCATCCTGCTTGGGGGGTCCGAAAGAGACATCAGACTGGCCGTAAGGCGAGCTGGTCTCATCTCAGACCCGGACGGAGGCAGACGAGCATGCTGGATAATGGGTGGTCAGCGAAACCACGCCTGTTGAACTCCCAAAATTGCCTCCAGTGCCAGCCTTGGTGCCCACTATACCCTTGGGTTCAAGGCACGACGTGGGGTGCGGCTAGAGTGGCTCCCCCCGGAAGAAGGAAAGCTTCGACCACAACGTTGCCATGGTCATGTTCTCACAGTGAGAACATGAACCATCCACAAACGCTGTCTCAGTGTGTTCTCTGTCCAGACACGTGAGGCAGCGCCCGTGGCTGTCTGAAGCGGAGAGGTAATGACCGCATCCAGGAATAACACAAGGACGGGTGGCATCTTGAAAAAGATGCATCTTTAAAAAGACATTCAACGTCCAAGTGTTGCTCTTTTAGAGAAATATACTCATTTACTGAATATACTCATTTAGGTGGCTGTTGAAGCGCCCAGGGGTGTAGTCTGCACTGGGGTGCAGAGAAGAGAAAAGCTGCTGATTTGCGCAATATCTCCACCATCCTACACTCTTGTAGAGGTGAGTGGAACAGCAGTGGATTTATTCAGCTCGCTGAAACACAACCGCTCGGCTCCGAAGAAAAAATCTGTCTGAACAGATGCACGCTTCCCTCCTTTTATACCCATATGTCCGGGGGAGGAGTATGCAAATTCTGTTAGACAATTCTCATTGGCCTTTTCTCAAAGATAGAGGTAACTGAGGCTTTCAACAGAGACCCTAGTGTCACTACATTGACATAACGTCGAGTGAGTGACAGAAGGGGAACTGTAGTAAGTGACATAGAACAAAAACATTGACCCAGACATCACCCTGTCTTTGCATTTGTTTTATTGGCACTAAAGCACATGAGGACACATCAGGCAAATAAGGGACAATAGATCTGAGAGATAGAAAGCCTTGGAGCATTCAAGAAGCCATCTAATCGAGTAAAAAGCAGACATCAATACAGGTAGAACCCAGCAGGGTACTCAGCAGGAAAGCGGAAAGGGGAAGAGGTAGTTTTCGTGAGGACTTAGAATGTTCCACACAGGGAACCCCCAATGAGGCTCCATGAAGTGCAGCTGTTTTTTTTATAAAAAGAGAATAAAAAAAAACTTTTTGTGACCCTTGGCCTTTTATTTTGTATTCTTAAACAAGCTCTTAGTGATGTCATATAAGTTTTTTTTTTTTTTTTTTTAATCTTTATAGTGTGTGATTTAAAAAACACTTTGTACTAATATAACAATGGTTTTATAAAAAAAAATCTGAACCGATTAATGGCAGGAAATGTAATGGTGACTACAATGAATGTACACAAATCATCACTCAGAATGTTGTGATATCTGACAAATTGTGTGAGTTGTGAAAAAAAAAACTGCTCCTAAACTAGATGAATTTAATATATTATTATTTAAGGTATTAGGCATTATATTATATGTTTGTGGAATAACCTTCCAAGTTCCAAAACAAAACATTATTTTATCTGATGGCCATGTGATGGGTTGAGAAGGATGTGCTGATGGAACTGTGACCAACTACTTACAGACAGACATCCAGACTGCAGTCTGCCATGCCTCAGTGTGTGTCAAAAATCTCCTTTTAAGTTTGGGACAGATTCCCCGCTTGGCCTGTTTCTTAGCCACTGAAGATATAATGTATTAAAATACATGTTTGTAAAATGATCGTCTAAGTTCGAAAACAAAAGAAAACAAAACATTTGCAAACCTTTATCTGATGGCCATAAGGAGGATGTGCTCATAAAACTGTGACCTACCACTTACAGTGTGTATTCTGACCAAACACAGTGTCTGTGTCATAAATCCTAATGTAGGAAGGGAACTGATTCCCCGCTTGGCCTGTTTCTTAGCCATGGATCTAAGCCGTCAATCAATGTAAAGAGCTTTCCAAAGGGGAATAAGGAGCACCCTCATTTATAGAGCACTCTACCATAACTCTCTCTGTTCTCACAACCGCAAAAAGAGAGTCAGGGAAAAACAGCAAGGTACATGCTATTTTAATTACTGTGGCTTACTCTGATTCCCTAAGGAAAGCTCTAACCAGACTTTATGGTTCTTTGCTTTCATTATTTTGATTGACATGGCTTACCAGTGACACTGAATTTTGAAAGTTTAAGCAACTCGAGCAACTGCTTTTTCCTCCACATCTGTAAAAGCCAGGAGTCAGATCTTATAAGTCTGACATATATTCACACAGCATCTGGAGACTACACTATGGATTGGAAGGCATTTCACAATTTTCTGGCATCTGATAAAAATCTTTAGACCAATATTGAATGGATGGACAATTCAATCCATGCAAATTGTAGTCTCAGTATATTCAACCGTTTTAAACAGACTTAAGAGTAATCTAATTTTGAATGCTGAAAAAAAAAATTAGTTATTTAATAATAAGTTAATTATGTGTGATTACTCTCTAGAAAATAAATATACCTAATTAACTATTAATAATTAAAAAACTTGTATTTTTAAGTTTTATTAGTTAGTTTAATTAATTTTATATATTGCATTTATTTTCAAACAATTTCAACATTACTTAAAGCATGTTTTTAAGCTACACAGTGCCAAGTAATGTGAATGTGAGCTAGGTAACAAATGTTGTATTATATTGAATTACAGTTTGAAGAATTTAAAAATAAGTTAACCTTACAAAGTTTATACTTGCAGATACGACAGCAAAGTAACTTGTTAATTAAGTTCTCCCACTGTCACACACTCACAGGTCTATGTTGAGGAAATAAATTGCTTCAAAAAAGAAAACATTCATTCTGACTTCATCTGGGGCTTTAAACCTTTGCTGTCACCATCTGTTGCAAAAACCTTTGACAGTGCATCTTTGCTCTTTTTTGGGAGAAGAAGGAAACAACATTGCCACCTAGAGGGGGATCCAAGTCAGCATCCATGCATCTCAGGCCAGATTCACACAACCACCTACCCTCATGATTATGTTGACTCAATAACCCAAGGAGCATTTATAAAGTTATTTCATTTCAGCCTTACCCAATATAAATGTATTCAAAACGCTACTGACACATAAGCAGCACTTTCAATCAGCTACATCATCAAACCAAGCAAAACAAACATTGCCCCTGAGATGGCTACAGTGTACTGAACACTAAGCATGTGCATTCAGAACTATGTCTCCCCATGCAAGATCCAGAAGACCAGAGACTGGAAGATAGCATGCATTCACAAGGGCATAAATAGGAAAAAGGAGGAAGGAAAACAAGTAGGACATGAAATAAAATACTGTCTTTATGGACAAACCCTACTGGTTGAACTATAACATATCAACGTTTATCATTTTCACAAGCTCGTATCAACAGGAAATTTTCCATTTGTGGTTAAAGCTGATTAAAAATGTTACATTCTACCTGAATAGATGGGGGCCAGTCGAAATATATCTGAGAGCTGGGATTTCACAGGCTCATATGGAGAATCCTCAAGTAAATCATTACCTGTAATATATTAAAAGAAAAAGAAAAAAAAAATGTCACTTAGGAAGAAATACATCAGAATCAATAAATACAAATATATGATATATGCAATATAAATGATTCATTACTCTATTATGTTGTTATTTAATGTGTTTTAAACTATAATCCTGGTAATATCCTCCCAATTTGTTTGTAGGAAAATGTATTTGGGTCATTGTCTCATGGTGCTGGTTTCATTTCCACAGCCATTATCTGGTTTATTAGGTATACTGGTAAGTTGAGCTGAGTTCCTACCCCTTCACACAAGTGCACACACCATCAAAAAGCATCAGAGATAGAAGACTGGATGACTGCACACTCCATAAACTTTAACGGACACAATTCAGAGAGGAATATGACAACTTTTCAGTCACCCTATCTGATAACTTTGCAAAGCAATTCCTTAGCTCCAACGGTGAGGTGGAAAAAGACTGCACAGAGCTTAGTATTACATTGGCATGGGAGTGCAAAGGCTGCTTAGTCTTTAATATAAACAATGCCAAAATGCTGTCTGAAACAAAGCTATGTAGTCACAGTATTAGATGTATACTGTGTACTGTAAAGACCAGGTCAGCGCACCCTGTAAATGCTGATAGATTCCCCAGTAGATGCGTAGGCAGTTCTTCTCTTTCTTCATGCCTCTTTTACACCGGCAGTTGTACAAGGGGCTCTGTTTTAGAGCGTCCAAAGCAATCCGACATTCATCCTTCGCCTCCATCCCAGTCATCATACTGAAGTTGCTCTCCCTCCCCGCTACGCACTGCCTCATAGTTCGGTACTTTGTGCTGCATCCCGGTTCCTTCAGACACAACTCGTTCGCCTTAACACAGTCCAGGCGGTTCGCACTAGTAAAGAAAGAGTCTTCGACAGATAACAGCACATCTGTATAGGACGATAATAGGATAAATGGCATTACAAAAAAGGATCGCAACGATCACAGAGATCAGCCTTCCGCCACCAAAAACTCAACCAGTAGACTACATTTAATTACATGTAATCAATGTTTTAATTAAACGCAATATCAATTCTTACAGTTAGGCTAATCTAATACTAATAGGCTACTAATAATAGGCTACTGATACCCATTACTACTACTACTAGGCTGATGCTGCTGCTACTACTACTACTACTACTACTACTACTACTACTAATAATAATAATAATAACAACAATAACAATAAAATAGGTGATATACTATTATAAGGTTTTAAATCATAAGTTTAAAGTGTACGGATTTTTTATATTTTTTATAATATTGTCCATGAAATATAAAGGGATTTAAAAACATTAAGCAGCTTTTAAGACTAAAATATTTACACATTGATATTTTAAGTTGAAACAGAGCTGGTTCTCCATAGCTATCAATTAAAAAAAGACACATGCAGCCAAACATTCCAAGTTATCCACGAAAAAAAAGTGTGGATATCAAACATTTGGACAAAATAATAAAAAATAAACGTGTTATGTGGTCACATTTGGGTGTTAATCACGAATACTGCGGTCTATCTACAAGTCCATGGCTGTAGTCTACTATATCATTTACAAATCAATCACTGCACAAGCAAAAGCTTATTCGAACTCACCAAACAGTGGTAAAACGATGTAAATCACGGCGATGATCATTGCGTTTATTACCAGTGAGCAACACGCGCGTTTTTGTTCGAACAAGCAATTTATTGTTTGGACCAAAATAATCCTTCCTCATTCAGGTCCATTGAAACATCGTTGGTCAGAACGCACATCCAGAGGATATAAGGTGGTGAACAATCCAGTAACCTGGTCCAAAACTTCCTCTAACCGATATAACAGTTTGTAGGTTAAGACTTGTAGACAATGGAACAAACAAGCAGAGGATGAGTCGCGAGGCAGTAGAATAAAACTCCAGCTCTCAAGATGAAAGTGCGACTGAGCGCGCGACAGCACTGTGGCATTCAGTTGCGCAAACCATAGCTAAACCACATGCGACTCAGCGTACTCTCATCGTTTCTGGGAACATCACGGCAACATGACAAATAAATGCAGTTTAATAACCAGAAAGATAAGTTCTTGTTTTCTGTACTCTCAATATTCAGAGTGCACTGTTCTCTGTTAGCATATTATAAAACGGTATAAGGCATATGCGCGCTTTCTGCTTTCTTTCCTCTTCAGCTTGTGAGTGTTGCGCTGTGTGAGAAATTGGGTTGCTTTTGTTTGCACGACCTGTAGATATTTGTTGAAAAACATTTTTCAGTTTCCTGAATGGGCTAGATTAGCCTGGTATTACTTAAATAAAAGGAACTTCTAGCCAATACATCCAGGAAAATGATTGTCGAGCAATCTGAAGGCTTCTTAACAGAACGACAATAAATGATCTATGTGACCAACGAAAACGTTATCGAAAGTACAGGCTACTGTGTTATTATTGCACTAGTAAATAAAGACACTTTTAAAATAAAGTTTTGGTGCGATCTCATTGTACTTCGCTGCTTGCTTACATGTGTAGGTCGCCATCTGTTGGTGCGTAGTCATATGTGCGGCTTAATAGGCCTAATGACTATTCTGATCGGCGGTCATACCATTTAATGACGTTATAATAGTTAACTTGGTAAACATTGGCTTACATTTATTTATTTTGTCATGAGGTGAACATTTATTGAAAACAAAATCTAAACTTAAATCGGCTTTCATTCACCTCTGTAACATCTCTCGTATCTGCTCCTCTTTAAGCCTCAAGGATGCTGAAACTGCAATTTATGACTTTGTTACATCAAGATTGGATAACTGAAATCCACTGTAGATTGGTCTATCTACAAAAAACACTTACACTTTTACAAATATTTGCAGCTCGTCTTAGTACACTCTTAAAAAAAATCTGAACTCCTCCTACTGCAGCATCTACAGCACACTGGCTGCCTATCTCTATCGTATACACTATATGATCCAAATGCTCTCCTAAACTCTTAATAATCTTGCCCCTCAATATCTAACTGAGTTACTCCAAGTTTAGTCAAGTATGTTCTCTGATGTCCTCTGAAGCTGGTCTCCAAATTCAAACACTGGAGAAGGTATAGAATGATGTGACAATAGTGAATAACCAAATTGTACAGATACTACCAAAATAAAGTAATTGATTGCTGACTGTGCTTACAAACGTCAAACAATAGGGATACTGGCAGTTCAAATAGCGATTTGAAGGAAGCCAGGGATGAATGAGAGCATGCGTTTTTTTAGAGGCAAAATGAGAGCATGTGATCAATTCCATGTGCTCACACATTTCTCATTATGTACATCTAGGTACACCTCAGCCTGTATATAATCAGAACATAAGTGAGTAGGCTTCTGCAAGGCTATTCATCACGCAGCCACTGCCTTGAAGCTTGTGTCACTTTCTGCATCAACTCTAGTTTGGCTCTCAAGGAGTAATGGCAATACAACAGCTCTAAAGTATATAGCATTATTTGAAGGAGCAATTGGAATAAAGTAACCTGACTCAAAGAAGTACAAATTTGACACACATTTTAAGGGTTTACCAAAATCTGAAATTAAAATATTGGAAATGACACTTTTTTTTTTTAGGTACAAAATGTATTAAATTCCCTCAAGTATTCCTGCTGTACAGTAGCTATGTGCATTGGGCGCAATGCATTCTTGAAAACACCTTTTGAGCAGTTGCAATTATAAAATTGAGCACACCATTTGTGTAAAACATTGTAAAAGAGACAACCAATGTAACAATGTAGAATGTATCATCAAAGCTGCACTGTTCAGGCCAGTACAGATAACCTTTCTCATTTCTTAGCTTATTTTACATTGTGTAAACAGTTGCTGACAGACACTTAAGCACTGTTCATCTATATTAATCTTAAACCTGCTGTAGCTTGTTTCTGGACAATAGCAGGCTTTGCAGTAAGAGACCACTGGCGATAAAGAGGCACTGGGGAACTGGCCTCATTGGCCTAGTCCATAATCCCTGATGACATTAAATGTTCGCAAAACAATGAAGCATGATGAAAATATTCAATATATAATATTCTCATTGCAGTTATTATATTTTATGCAATGCCAGTGTGTTATAATTTTAGGGTGGAATTTTGGTTCAAGGATGCCCTATGTGCCCTGTCTCATATTTTTTTATCTAATTTCTAAAATGGTATTTATTAAGATGTGTTATCCATTTTGTAAGGAAGATCATAATGAGAAAGAAATAATAAGAATAATAATTAAAAAAACAATCTTCAGACCATCATGCTTGCTTAAACTACCAATTAGTCTTCCTGTTTAGGTCAGGTCTGGAGAACACAGACAAATTCAGGCAAATGATGTCCCTCTTTAAAATGCAGCAACAGGCAAAAGGCTATAAAGAGTATTTAATAAACCAGCTAACAGTTATAATGCGGAGCGAATAGAAAACCTTAATCACACTGTTTTGCTCGTCTGAATTTGGTGAAACTACAGTGTGTAACAGTGAATTTATTTAATATTTGTCCTAATAAAAAAATCCTCAAAATTATGCAAAAGCCTTTTTTTTCCAAACTAAGTGTTGTAGTATAACCAGCAAGAGACCACTGATGTGTGAACTGAATTTGGTGTCACTACAATGTGTGTAACTGTGAAGTTATTTAATATTTTACTAATAAAAAATCCAAATTTACCGGACTATTTTACTGACAGAGCAGAAGGTGTCAGTGAATATCAGGCAGCTTCATGAAGGTAACGCTATGCTAGCCAGATTAATTGACGGTTACATTGAGATATTACATTTGCCGAGGCGCTAGCTTTAGATGCTACAGAGCACAATAAGCCATGCAAATTAAATTAGTTTTCAGTAAATTCTGAAATATTTTGTATTGCTTGTAAAAATGTAACTTGTAATAACGCTTCTTTTGTTAACAGTCGATGTCAATCGTCAAAAAGTTAGTTTTTGTGCTTATGTAATTTAGTTAAAACTGCAGTCAAGAGAGTGCATGACAAAATAAAGTCCTCAGGTGAAAAGCTGGAAAAAGCTAATCATGAACAGGAAGAGTTCGTATGAATGTATGGTCAACCATTGCTCTTGTACCAATAAAGGCCTATTACTTATTTTGAGGAAGATAAACATCACTCATATTTAAGTTTTAATATGATTATTCAAGTGTTCAGAATCCACTTGGTCAGGGGTTTTCAACCTGTAGGGGAGCACCTGTTAATTCAGAGGCATACACTCAAGTGAACCAGCTGCAAATGTGAGCTAGCAAATCTTTAGTCATCCTCTAGAGGGGCAATCTGATTAGTACCCCAGCTAATAAGGTGATCTTTACATATCCTTATTGGCTACGGTTACTGCAGAGATGGTGTGATAGAGTTAAAAAATAAATAACTAAAAGCAAAATGGACAGCTGGCTTGAAAATAAGAATACCAGTGATGGTAAAACGGTTAAACCTACTGACGACTGAGCCTGTATGTCAAACTGATGGTGAACCCTCCACATCAACAGGGCTTTCCACACAGAGGGGATTAATTGCAAAAACCAAAGGCCTGGGTGCCTCAAAACGATGAAAGTTTGATTAACAGTTGTCACGATTCCCTTGTTGTCTGCCCTGGGTTTCACTTGTCATTGTTAAATGTACTACACTTCCCAGAATCCACCTTCCATCACCACTGCCATTTTGTTACGAATGAGGCAGCGAGGAGAGAGGATCTAAATGCAGGCTTCTTTATTATTAACAAAATACAAAACAAACACAAAGGAAAAACCCTCGATGGGGAAACAAACATAAACTAAGAACTCAGGCAGGGAAACACAGATCAGGCTTGACAACATGCAACGAACGACAAGGAGTGAACAAAAAGCAGGGCTTAAATAACCAGGGAGTGATGACTGAATTAGACACAGGTGAGAACAATTAACAAAATGGCAGTGGTGATGGAAGGTGGATTCTGAGAAGTGTAGTACATTTAACAATGACAAGTGAAACCCAGGGCAGACAACAAGGGAATCGTGACAACAGTACATAAAGTACAGATTCACGTGCATCACATTAAATATTGAACCATGTCCACAGTGTGTTGTATGTACTGAGGTGCTTGCAAAAGACACTTACAAACCAAACCACTGACGTTAAAAGATAAACCGGTTGATGTTTTTCACCATAAAGAGTCAAGCTTAAATCAAAAACAAACTATGACCAGCCAAACCACTGTGGCAGTCAAAGTGCTTACCGCTTCATATGAAGTGGCGTATTTAGTTGCCAAGGCCAAAAAGCCTCATACAATTTCAGAGAGCCTCATTCCGCTAGCAGCAATGGCCATCTGTAGAATTATGTTTGGTGATAAGTATGCCAGTGACATTGAATAAATTCAGACGACAACATAAGCCGCCATATCACTGAGATGGCAACCAACGTCAAATGTCAATTAATTGAGAGAATAGAGGACAGAATTTTTCATTGCAATTAGATGAGTCAACAGACATCTCAAACTCCTTCCAACTTGTATTTGTCTGCCACTGTGAGAGAAAATTGCTTGAGGATATGTTATTTTGCTCAGTACTGAAAAAAACATGCACAGGGAGAGATATTTTTGAAAAACTCAATGGCAAACTGAATGAACTTGATCTTTGTTGGGACAATTATGTCAGTGTGTGCATAGACAGAGAGGGAGGCATGTTAGGGAAAAATAAAGGACTCGCTGCTTTGGTTCGTGATGTAGCTTCACATGTTCGTTTCACCCACTGTATGAGTCACAGGGAGGCCCTTGCAGCAAAAAATCAAGACTGTTTACCCTGTTGTGCAACGAAATGGGGTCAGAATATGAATCTTTACTTTTGCACACAGAGTTAAGGTGGCTCTCTAGAGGAAAAGTACTGCAGGGGATATTTTCATTGCGTGATGAACAAAGAATTTTTCTGTTTGATTGTGCATCTTCCTTTGCAAATTAGTTTACTAACCCAAAGTGGCTCGCAGATCTTACCTGTCTAACATTTTTGATAGACGTAATACCCTTAATTCATCTCTGCAGGGCCCAAATTCAAACCAGTGTTTGGTTTGAACAATGTCTGACAAAATTGTGGGGTTTGTGAGGAAACTGGAGTGATGGAGCAGGCAGGTTGATGCGTGTAATGTTGACATGTTCCCAACCTTGGATGAATTTCTCATGTAAAATGGGATTAACTGGGATGTTACAAAAAATTTAATCACTCTCCGTCTGCAAGCCCTGTCTGCACATTTCATGAATTATTTTCCTGAGCAACCAGTTAGACATAACCCCTTCATCAAAAGTGCAGGGAGTCTGTCATCAGATCAGCAGGATGCCCTTCTGGACCTTTCAAGTGACCGCACTCTAAAGGCTCTGTTTGACTCAACCACACTGTCAGAATTCTGTCTGGCAGTGGAGACAGAGTATAATGAACTTGCGAGACTTGCAGTTGATGTACTTTTGCCTTTTGCCTCAACTTACTTGCATCTAAAACAAGTACCGCTCAAGCTTATTGACAGTGGAAGATGATTTACAGTTAGCTGTGTCGGGTATTGAACCACAGATTGTCATGATGTGCTCTCAGAAACCGGCACAGCCATCACACTGAATTCTGTAATCTGTTTAATGTTTCAATGTAACTAAGGATTTATATTGATCGTATTATTAGTAATACTAATGAAGATCCATGGCTGGTCATTGAAAATCATCAATTACAACCAAATAGTTTATTATCCATTTTGTTCTCCAAGAAAAAAGTAAAGATTGATAACTTTGTTATCAACAGTACATTAAATATGTGGAAAAAAAACCAAGCAGATTTTGGGGATGGAGATTGGTACACCAACACATATTAAGATTTGGAACAATCCGTCTGTTAAAATTCAAGGTACTAAATTAATGTGGAAAACTTGGATGAATGGAGGTATCGGAACATTATCAGATATTATTAGTTCAAATAAAATATCCTAATTTGATACATTGAAAGATAAATTTAAATTAAAAGACTCAGAGATATTTAAATATATGCAGTTAAAAAATTGGGTCAATGAGAACTGTGAGTGAATGATGCTCCGGAAAAGATAAAGACCCTTTTGGAACAAAGTAAGGAAAAGAAAAAATGTATAAGTTTTATGTATAATTATCTCAATAATGTCGTAATCAGTTGTAATCTGCTAAGTAAAATATATGAAGGCTGGGATAGAGATATAAAGGACTTCAATGCCAAAACAAAATGGAAGGAGTGTTTAAATCTAACATATAATGTCACAACTAACGAAAATCTTAGATTGATTCAATATAAATTAATGACCAGAGTTTATTATAGTAGGGACAAAATTCAGAAGTTTGATGCATCTTCCCCTCCCACCTGCCTAAAGTGCGGTAGTAGTGACTATCTCACTCATTCATTTTGGTACTGTGAAAAAATAAAGAAAACCTGGTTTGATATTGAGAGATGGCTCTCTAATATTTTTTTTGTTAGTGAGACTTGTGTCCTGTGTGTTGTAACTTGTCCAGAATGTGTCTAAATAGTTTGTTCTGTTTGTCTTGTCCATTTTCTCTTGTCTTGTGTGTAAAAAAGAAAAGGAAGAAAAGAGTGTTGTAGGTATAAAGTGAAGTGGAATGTGTATTGTGGTGTTTTTTTTTTTTTTTTTTTTCTCTCCCCCTATTTCATAGAGGATATTGTTTAGTATTGGTTAATACTTGGATGGACTTGGATGGAAAACCAGGGTCCAGGTTGTTTGTCACTGTTTTTCTTTGTACTTGCAAAATAAAAAAATAATTAAAAAAATAAAAAATGTAACTAAGGTTATGCATGCTATATGCAGCACATTTAAGTAATATGTTAATGATGTTCGTATGCAATACATTTGTGTTTTTTGGGGGGTGAGGCGTGAGTGAAATTAGACAAAAGTAGGGGGGTGCATGTCCTAAAAGGCTGAAAACCCCTGCACTAGGAAAGTGTGGGGCACAAACTAATGCAGGGTTAGTTGTTACACACGTGGTTTGAACGTTTCCATACATGCTGGTAAGACGAAACTTCATTTGTTTACTTGTTACCATATCAACACTGTGTAGATAAAAATGAATAATTGCAGAAAAATTCAAAAACCATTGGAAGATATTGCCAAAAGTTCATTTTAAAGTAGCAAAAGTAAAAATTCACATGAGTCCCCAATTTTTTAGCTAGCATCTTACATCTTTTAACTCTCAGATAGCCAGCAGAAGTGACCAGCCAAGTTTAAATCTGACTGCATGCAGTTTCATGCAGTCAGATATGTAATTTACATAATTCCCCTTAATGCGTGTGTGTGTGTGTGTGTGTGTGTGTGTGTGTGTGTGTGTGTGTGTGTGTGTGTGTGTGTGTGTGTGTGTGTGTATTTATCACTTTGTGGGGACCAAGTGTCCCCATAAGGATAGTAAAACCCGAAAATGTTGACCTTGTGGGGACATTTTGTCGGTCCCCATGAGGAAAACAGCTTATAAATCATACTAAATTATGTTTTTTGAAAATGTAAAAATGCAGAAAGTTTTCTGTGAGGGTTAGGTTTAGGGGTAGGGTTAGGTTTAGGGGATAGAATATAAAGTTTGTACAGTATAAAAACCATTATGTCTATGGAAAGTCCCCATAAAACATGGAAACACAACATGTGTGTGTGTGTGTGTGTGTGTGTGTGTGTGTGTGTGTATTTTGTCATCAATCCATGCATTATTTCGGGCAATGCTGTGGCTTTGTTGAGTATTTTAAGTGTCAAAATGATTGCTATATTATAGATGAAAAAGTTAATAAATGGCTTTTATTGACAAAAAGATTTATCTTATCTTCTAGGCTTATTAATTAGGTCAGATACAGTTGCAGAGGGAGATTTTAAACTGTGATATAGTCTTGTTACAACGTGCACCGCCTATAGAGCCCTGTCTCATGTTTTTACCTACTTTCTGATGGTGTTTATTAAGATGTGCTATCCATGTAGTAAGTAAGATCATGATGAGAAAGAAAAATATACATATTTTTTTTTCAGACCATCATGCTTGCTTAAACGACCAATTCACCCTCTTTTTTTCAAGGTAAATTGTGAAAAAAGTATGCACTGTTTTCATGAAACAAGACCACATATGTGTAACAGACACGTGTGAACCCTTACGCAAAGAAAATATATTTCCTTATACACTCACCTAAAGGATTATTAGGAACACCTGTTCAATTTCTCATTAATGCAATTATCTAATCAACCAATCACATGGCAGTTGCTTCAATGCATTTAGGGCTGTGGTCCTGGTCAAGACATTCCCCTGAACTCCAAACTGAATGTCAGAATGCGAAAGAAAGGTGATTTAAGCAATTTTGAGCGTGGCATGGTTGTTGGTGCCAGACGGGCCGGTCTGAGTATTTCACAATCTGCTCAGTTACTGGGATTTTCACGCACAACCATTTCTAGGGTTTACAAAGAATGGTGTGAAAAGGGAAAAACATCCAGTATGCGGCAGTCCTGTGGGCGAAAATGCCTTGTTGATGCTAGAGGTCAGAGGAGAATGGGCCGACTGATTCAAGCTGATAGAAGAGCAACTTTGCCTGAAATAACCACTCGTTACAACCGAGGTATGCAGCAAAGCATTTGTGAAGCCACAACACGCACAACCTTGAGGCGGATGGGCTACAACAGCAGAAGACCCCACCGGGTACCACTCATCTCCACTACAAATAGGAAAAAGAGGCTACAATTTGCAAGAGCTCACCAAAATTGGACAGTTGAAGACTGGAAAAATGTTGCCTGGTCTGATGAGTCTCGATTTCTGTTGAGACATTCAGATGGTAGAGTCAGAATTTGGCGTAAACAGAATGAGAACATGGATCCATCATGCCTTGTTACCACTGTGCAGGCTGGTGGTGGTGGTGGGGTAATGGTGTGGGGGATGTTTTCTTGGCACACTTTAGGCCCCTTAGTGCCAATTGGGCATCGTTTAAATGCCACGGCCTAAATGCCTGAGCATTGTTTCTGACCATGTCCATCCCTTTATGGCCACCATGTACCCATCCTCTGATGGCTACTTCCATCAGGATAATGCACCATGTCACAAAGCTTGAATCATTTCAAATTGGTTTCTTGAACATGACAATGAGTTCACTGTACTAAAATGGCCCCCACAGTCACCAGATCTCAACCCAATAGAGCATCTTTGGGATGTGGTGGAACAGGAGCTTCGTGCCCTGGATGTGCATCCCACAAATCTCCATCAACTGCAAGATGCTATCCTAAAATATGGGCCAACATTTCTAAAGAATGCTTTCAGCACCTTGTTGAATCAATGCCACGTAGAATTAAGGCAGTTCTGAAGGCGAAAGGGGGTCAAACACAGTATTAGTATGGTGTTCCTAATAATCCTTTAGGTGAGTGTATATATTAAAGCTCAATATATTAAATAATTTTCAGTTGTCATATTTATCATATTCCCTGTTGTCTTTTGTTTTTGTGCTTTTATGTTGGAATTATTTAGTTTCCTGTTTCCTGTGTTAGTTTTGTAGTCATGTAGTTTTATTCCTTGATTGATTCTCCCTGATTGTTTCTCATTCCCTGATTGTTTCCCCAGGTGTTCCTTGTTTTCCCTTGTGTATTTAAGCCCTTGTTTTCCCTGTTTCCTTTGTCAGTTTTTGCATCTTTTGTCTATGCTAGGTTCCATGTGTTTTGCGTTTCCATTTATTCAAGAGTTAGCTTGTTTATTTTTCAGTTTAATAAAGCTGCATGTAGATCCTCATTTCTTGCCTGCCTTGTCACATCAGTATACTCATAATTATATAGAATAATACATTGTGTAAATGTATTACAATATACTGAGTAATACATAAGGAATTGTTGCTTTTCATATATTGGGAAATACATGACAATATATTTCCTTATATATTGTAATATATGTCATTTTATATTCAGTAATACACTTCATAATATATAGATGTGCATGTGGTGAAAAATGGTAGTGTGTGCTTAAATATATTTTGACATATATGCTGTACATATTGTCACAATTATATGGGAATATGTATGATCAATATATGTGCACAATTCTGAGGAAATCTATATCCATATATGTGAATATTTATGTAATTATATAGTTGTAAATATATACATATTGAGTATAAACACATTTGAATATATATGCACTATATTTTAACATATATATGGGAGCATATAAATATATATGTATTTATAAGTAAAATACATATAAACAAATATGAGAGAACTATATTCTGTAATATATATCCATATGTATTAATAATGTGTGTGTGTATTAATGTGTGGAAACAAATGGTTGTAGATTTTGTACAACAGTTTGAAATACTATGTGAAAAGCTAATCTGTCATTGAAATTACATTTGTCTTTTTTTTTTTGCCTGAATTTGTAAAGAATTGGGGATAAATATAAATGATTTGAATTATTACAAGTGTAAAAATATAGTACAGTTTTTGTCTTAATTTTGATATATATATTTTTTATATGTATCAATATATAGCCATACATGGTTCATTCATATATTGTAGAATATTTAAAAATATAATCACTAGATTCCCATATATGAAAATGTGATATTTAATATATCACATTACATTTTCCAATATATTCACTTATATTTTTGTTTCGTAAGGGAAACTAATGTGAAAAAATACAAATAAATTGAACCCTAGTACATTTACACAAACTTAAGAAAACCAAAAAGTGTTAGTTTATGCCTCGCTCTCCCCAACACAATAATGCTTGTATTGTACACATTTCAAGAGTTGAAACTTGTCAAATGGATGATATGAGTTCAATTAAGACTACATTTTTAAATTACAATATTTAGCCTAAGTGGACAATGTAAGTGAACCATAATACTACAATAGTCGTTCTATGCACTGCACACAATAAGACTGAAATAACGCAAAATGAGGATTAAATAATGATGAAATATATATTTATTGAAAATGGAAATAATATGCAGAAAGATGCAATATAACAATTACAATAATAAAGGTTTACATTTCTTCGAAAGTAAAGTTATAATAGAGAGATGGTTACATGCTAAAAAAATGAATATACATTACAATGCTATGAATTTCGTACATTATAAACAACTTGAGATGAGCATACATTTATGGGGAACTACCTTGTACCTAGAGTGGCTTTTAGATCTGATTAGATCTTTTAGAACAGGCTATCTGCTAAAAGGAAAAAAATAGTAAGTGTATGCACACTGATTTATTGCTCCAAAAATAGTTTATTGGCTTAAACTTTAATTATTCAGCTAAATTAAATAAGTTAAATTATTTTACGTTACAGTAACTTCATCAGTAAAACAAAACATATAAACACATTGTCATCGCAAACACATGGGTAATGTGCAACATAGGCGGAGGGTGAACCAACTCCAGGGCAAGGCTAAGATGTGCGCTTCCCCTAGATGCATTTAAATCGATTTTTGTAGGTTTTAATCAACGTGTCGCCTAGCAACAACTTAAACGTCCCAGTATAAACGCTCCCGTTAACTAATTTGTTATTAACGCGACTACGTTTACAAACTGTTAGCAAAAAAAAATGTTTTAGCAAAAAAGCAATCAGTACTAAATAATAATCAGCCAATATAAATAAACACTGCCTTACCTAATGCAGCAAAATCCTGCGTTTTGACCTGGCATCATATGCGTTGATGATGTCCTCGTTATTTAGTTTTGTGGTTATGTCACTCTCAGTATGCAGCAGACTCAAGGATGTAAGTCTCTCCTGTCCCATTGTTGAACGCATCCAATTCTTTACGCGTCGCATAGCTGAAAAAGATCTCTCGCATGTTGCGGTCCCCACCGGTAATGTTAGAGCCAACTTGAAAAGTTTTTCGAAGTTTGGATAAAATCCAGTCGAGAGTGCCTCCTTAACGAAGCCAGGAGATGTGTGACGTGAGTTCAGTTTCAGTAAATTCATCTCAGTACATGCCAATTTAGGGTTGATAGAGAGGGTGGTCGCATATTTATTTAAAAGAAACTGCGCGCCTTCTGGGTCACATTTTAGCACTCCACCCGCGATTTTAGGCGAGTGCGGTTATGGGTGTCATTAACATTTTTATTAAATGAATGAATTTGTATTTAAAGTTATCACAATTTAATAAAAACATTGTAATTTATGAATTATATTGCTTTCATTTATTTAAAATTTGTTTATCGAAAGAAAAAAATCCGGCATATACATGAATTATCTCTGCGCGTGCGCACCGCATGCAATTTACGCTTTCCACAGACCACAGCTGAGCCAGCTCAGCCGCGCTTATCATTTGGTTTTGGAGTGGAGGAAACTGATCTTAGACCAGCAATTATGGGCAGCTTTTCTCTATAAAAGCAACTAGTAGTAGCAGGCAGGCTGCTTTTGAGGGATACATTTTCACTCTCGAATTGTATATTGCTAGTCTCAAGTCCGTGGCCAGGGGAAGGCTAAGCCTTCCCCAGCCTTACACACGCTCCGCCTATGATGTGCAATTAATTAAAACATGACAATCAAGATAAGCTTCAACAAGCTTCCCCAACACTCTTGCGAGTCGCAACACAGCCAGGCCTTATTTCTGAGCTCACGTACATGTCGTAAACAAGCAAGGACGAATGACGCAAGCCTACTATTTCATGTAAAATCTGTCCCGACAGCTCTAATTAAAAATCATTATTGTAGGCTTACAGTTGTGAATCGGGGTAAAACAAGGACAAGGTTTTGAACATGGATTTTTTATGAACTCAGTAATGAACATGTTAATAAAGATTAGTGCCCCAATTTGTTTTACTTACGTGTGAGGTTAGTATTTCTGTTAAAAAATGTTCTCTGTCATTCAACTTAAAGTTTATTTATGCAAAAAGCTGACATGCAGTATTAATATCCAGTGGCAGTGAAATAGGCATGATTCATGATTAAAACACTTCATAATGGACAGGATACATTAGGATAGAGTGGAACATTTCAAAGCGGAACATCATAATTTATCTAATTTCTTTCAGATTGCATTAGAATTATTGTTGAAAACCTTTAAAAAATACAATTAACCTTGCAAACATATGACTTACATTTGTCTGACACCAATGTCAGACATAATAAGTCAATGAGGAATTTAATCATTTGATTAAAGTGGTCACTCGTTTTCTAAAGACTGAGCACAAGGGGCAATACAAATGCTTTTGAAAGCAGATACCTCCAGATGTCACCCATTCACATAAATTAGTCATCATATATTTTAAATGTATATTTCTTTAGATAATATTTAATGATGCATACTTGCCATTTTAGTCTACATTTATCAATTCATAATGTTTTATTTGTGACAAGTTTAGAACAATGGAACATTCCCTTTCCTTGAATGACCTCAATTATCCAATTAAAGTAGTCAATGTCATGAAGACACATCTAATTTTCCTGCATAATCTGTTTGGTCAGACCAATGAGTCCTATGTAATTATGAGACATAGATTGCTTGCATTCTTTGGAGCCAGGTAGAGTGTAATTACCTAAACGATGCTTGATGTCTTTCACACATGACTAACCTGGTAAAAGGAGAGAAGCAGAGACTTGAATTCAAAAGGCAATTTTTCAATTAACCTTATCCAAAGTCTAGCAAACATAAAAAAGCTAAATTAGTATGTAGGAAGTTTGGTTGATGTAGATGTACACAATACGGATTTAAGCGACCGCATACCTACACCATTATATGTAGTAAATTTAGTATATGTGAGCTAGGTATTGAATTCAACTGTCCTTTTTCTACATTATTATGTGAGGAAATGTATAATGGAATTAGTCGCGTTCGACAACCATTATAAATTAGATAAATGACAAATAACTGGATTATTTTTCTAAATGAAATTCTCCACCATTAAAACCATAATACAACGTTGTGGCAGGGCGGAGATCAATGTACTTTAGCCCTCATGTGGCCATTGTGATTTGTGGAGTATTGTTAATGTAACTTTGTTGTTGTTGTTTTGCTTAAGTCAAGTCATGTTTTGTTTGTGTCAAGTCTAGTTTAGTCATGTTCATGTTTATGTTTCATGTTTCTAGTTAGGGTTTTTGGATCTCACTTTTGTTTTATAAACTGCACTTGTATTTGCCTCTCCATCGTCATCGTCTTCATGCTTGCCAGCCACGTTACACCATTGCCTACTTATTTATTACTTATTTATTTGTGGTGGTTCTTGTAAATTGAAACATGATTGTAAGTAACTTAATGATAAAAAGGAAGTAAATTGATAACACAATTGCAACCATTTACTTAATTCATGAAAATGTTTGCAAATTTTAATTTAATGGAAATATATGGAACCAGAAATATGCCAAAACAATTTGAATTGTGTAAATTTGAATTATAGACTTTTGAATTTGATTTATAAGTGTGATTTTGCCAAATTTAATATTACGTTGTATTTTAAATAGGTTTGAATTTTTTAAACTCCAATCCTGGACATTTCATATTTAACCATATTTAATTGTTGTTTTTATAAATATGTATTTTCAAACAGCACATTTTTGGTTCTGAATTCTTACACTGTAAATATCCCGTTTTAAAAAATACACCTTCAAGTTTTCAAGATGAAGAAGAAATTCAGAACACCAAATAAAATTTTCTAAAATTCAAACCGCAGAAATTCAGATCTACAGAAAGTGGGTCAGAGTTCAAGCTTCCGTGTTCCACAGGGAAGAGAAGAGGGTCTCGAAAAAGTCAAACGGAGCATTTTGGCCAATTACAGGTCGAGGTGCAATAATTCTCTGGTACGAGCATGATTCAAAAGGTCGCCATTCTGACCATGAAGTGGTTCTTAAACTTTTATGATTTATATTTTTTATGGTTAGTACATTAGCACATTCTCAGCAAATGAGACATTTGTCTAAGCGGTCTCTGGTATTTGTTTTAGTATAAAGTATATTTAGTATGAAAGGGATTTGTATTCGTAAGAGAAAGCATAACAACAAGTTTAAACAAGCACCATACACTCACCTAAAGGATTATTAGGAACACCTGTTCAATTTCTCACTAATGCAATTATCTAATCAACCAATCACATGGCAGTTGCTTCAATGCATTTAGGGGTGTGGTCCTGGTCAAGACAATCTCCTGAACTCCAAACTGAATGTCAGAATGGGAAAGAAAGGTGATTTAAGCAATTTTGAGCGTGGCATGGTTGTTGGTGCCAGACGGGCCGGTCTGAGTATTTCACAATCTGCTCAGTTACTGGGATTTTCACGCACAATCATTTCTAGGGTTTACAAAGAATGGTGTGAAAAGGGAAAAACATCCAGTATGCAGCAGTCCTGTGGGCGAAAATGCCTTGTTGATGCTAGAGGTCAGAGGAGAAAGGGCCGACTGATTCAAGCTGATAGAAGAGCAACTTTGCCTGAAATAACCATTCGTTACAACCGAGGTATGCAGCAAAGCATTTGTGAAGCCACAACACACACAACCTTGAGGCGGATGGGCTACAACAGCAGAAGACCCCACCGGGTACCACTCATCTCCACTACAAATAGGAAAAAGAGGCTACAATTTGCAAGAGCTCACCAAAATTGGACAGTTGAAGACTGGAAAAATGTTGCCTGGTCTGATGAGTCTCGATTTCTGTTGAGACATTCAGATGGTAGAGTCAGAATTTGGCGTAAACAGAATGAGAACATGGAACAACAGCAGGCTGCTGGTGGTGGTGTAATGGTGTGGGGGATGTTTTCTTGGCACACTTTAGGCCCCTTAGTGCCAAATGGGCATCGTTTAAATGCCACGGCCTACCTGAGCATTGTTTCTGACCATGTCCATCCCTTTATGGCCACCATGTACCATCCTCTGATGGCTACTTCCAGCAGGATAATGCACCATGTCACAAAGCTCGAATCATTTCAAATTGGTTTCTTGAACATGACAATGAGTTCACTGTACTAAAATGGCCCCCACAGTCACCAGATCTCAACCCAATAGAGCATCTTTGGGATGTGGTGGAACGGGAGCTTCGTGCCCTGGATGTGCATCCCACAAATCTCCATCAACTGCAAGATGCTATCCTATCAATTTGGGCCAACATTTCTAAAGAATGCTTTCAGCACCTTGTTGAATCAATGCCACGTAGAATTAAGGCAGTTCTGAAGGCGAAAGGGGGTCAAACACAGTATTAGTATGGTGTTCCTAATAATCCTTTAGGTGAGTGTAAAAAGGTTCGATTTTGGGTAATGTTGATTATTGTTAATAATAACAATGTAAAAATGTATAAGCCTTTTTACAGTTTCATAATTGTATTAATCATTATGGTCATCATTATGAAGGCATTTCAACGGCATTAATCTGTACACGTTATTGATGCTCGTGTGCGATAGAGTAAAGCCGCGCGAGGATAAGTCTATAATTCAAATTTACACAATTCGGATTCAAATTGTTTTGGCATATTTCTGGCTCTATATAAATAAAGCATTTTCAAGATATTTGTAACTTGTGCATTATAATTTACTTACACAGCAATATTAATAATAATAATGTCAACAATAATAATAGTACCAATAATACTAGGATGGTTAAAGCAACATTTTGGCCCCCCCTAAAAATAAAACCCTACAAATTAGTTATTTTATAACCCAATTTATTGTGTAAAACTTGCTACCAAATGTATTGGGTTAAAATAACCCAACAACGGGTCGGTGCTATATCAACCCACCATTGCGCTATGTGTTGGGTCATTTTGAACACAACTGATTTTAGTGAGTGAGACAGAGAAGAGAACATTACAAATTGAGCTTCAGGATGTTAAATCACAACTTAAAGGTATAGAAACAAGGCTCTGCTTTAGTAGCATTTCAGAAGCTGATTTCATGAAAAAAGCATCTCACCCTCTTGTTACAGTTCTGTTACAGCCAGAGAAAGATCTGAAAGAAGCAGAAGCTCTAACATTGTTTGAAGATAGAGAGTTGCATGGTCTGCCAGAAACCCTTAACAGGCCTGGTATTTTACATAGCAACTGGGCCAAAAATTGAGCGTGTCCTTTTCTGCATATCGTGGGGCTGTTTTGTGGTCCGTTCTGCATAACTTGGTGGCTCATTTTAGCCCGTTTTGGGGCCAACCCACCGGCCAGCTGGGTTCTTCCGATGGCCAGTCTGCCCCTGATCGGCCCCAAAGTGCATCTGCCCGGGAAATGCCCGGTATGCCAGATTACCAGTCCAGCCCTGCCTCCACCACAGAAGTGATGTATCACAGAAATGTCCTGAATAGATTATTATTATTTATTTGCTCAAACCTCAACCATTATACTTGCGAATGCCTTTTAAGATTCAGAACTCTATTTAGAACTGGATGCTTAAGTATTGATGCAGTGGAGTCATCCGTTTACACAAGGATCAGGTTTTAGCTGTGATTTAATTATTTTGAAACGCTGAATGTTTTTTCATCCATCTTTACATCCACCACATGTCAATAAGCAGCATTAGGCCCATCCTATTAATTAGGTATTTGATATGTTGCTTACTATGTCCGGTCCAGAGATTGGTAAACATATAAAACCCCTTCAGAAAACACCCAGATATCAAGTGATGATGGAAAGGAGATCAATAGTTGGCCTGTATCAGGATGAAAGCTCCTTCACTGGGGTGTGTAAAACATATGGGGGTTGTATGCTAAGCATAGTCCATGCTCACACAAATCTTCCTCATTAATAGGAGAGACTGCACAAGCACGCAGGATGTGCTGAGGATGAGGCTTTTGTGACAGCAATGCAGAGCTTAGATGTTCATTCCTCTCCTGTGTAGTCATGAACAGGGCTGGAAGGGTTACTTTTGAAATGTACCTAGTAAAAATTTTATCAATAACATAATACAGTTACCTTGATAAGAAATTAATGTAATCAGATTTATTTTTGATTACCTCAAGATCACATTTGTGAATAAAGTCAAGAGAAAAGCAATACGTTTCAATGACTTTTAATTATACCTTCTAAATGCAAACAAACCGCGTTTGAATAATGTTATAAGTGATGCAGTTAATATTATTTACAAAACAGGCACACTGCATGCTTAAAACAGAATATGTTCAAATGTAGAACAACTCAGCATTTTGAACTAAATCAGGTAAGTCCTCTATTTTTTGCTGAAAGTTGTATTGTTTTCTCAAAAGCAAATACAATAACAAAACAGATGCACTGAATTATGTCTTGGTTAACATTAAAAAATCTGATAGCATATACCTCAGATTCAAAAATACTACAAAGTTGAATTCTGTATTGCTGTTATCATGTAGACTAATAGGCACTGGCCATTCATTAACTTCCAACTGCAATAGGTAGATCACATGCTATCTTCATCATCATCATCATTATTATTATTGCTTCCTGTGCCTGTCATCTTGCTTTTAAGACCGCCGTCTCCAGATGCCCCTTATCCCCCTCTCCCGCTGCTCAGCTGATTCCACACCCTCCTCCTTACAATATACATGTGTACAATCTGGATCTTTTTAACAAAGAAAAAAATAAATGTCCCAATTACTGTTGTTATTTCAACATAAAAGCATTCCAGAGAACAATTTTTAGAGTTTCAACTGAAGTTAAGATGGAAATGAGAAGTCACACACTGAAGTTTCGACAGTAGACATCCCGTGTACCGAAATACTGGCCTTTCGCTGGGGAGAGTGGTCGTTTCTGTGCTTCTAATCCTGCTACCGCGAAACCGATCGACAGATGGTTGGATGATGAAATTAGGGAACACTTATGACTAGTGGTCGACCAATATATTGCAGAGGCCGTTGAATCGACCGATAATCTGAATTTTTTAATTCTCATATACATTTTCCTTTTTGGCCGATTTGATCTTGAGGGTGCTGAGAATTGGCTGCTTGCATGTGAAGCGACTGAGACATGTAAATGAACAGTCACGGTTCGTTTTGTTGTTATGTGCCATCGTGTTACTACAATAATAGAGGCATGCCTCAGGAATTATTGAAAATATGTAGACATACTGTATCCTGAAATAATTTCCCAGAATATGATTTAACAATGGATGGATTTTTTTTAAAAAAGAAGAAAGTAATATGAATATTATTAATAACCCTATGTACCTTTCACAGCTCAGGCCTTTTCAATTTCACCAAGTGCTTTAGAGTAGGACCATTTTTACTAGTAAGTCAAAGACCTAAGATTATCTGCAGGCCTACTTGTGAGATTCTGTTCAATCTGTTATTATTATGACGTGTAAACTTGAACGATATACAGTGAATAGTTTTGGTTGATGATCAGCTCAGTTGATCAGCTTAGACTTATTTTGCTTCTGACAAGCATGATCAGTTCACTATCTGCCTTTGTATGTGTGTTTCTATGTGTGCGTGCATGTGTTATTTAGACTCAAGTAAGAACTGGAGTTATACTGTATAAAACAGTAAAGCTTGAGCTTCTACGAGAGACCCTCAGCTCTGAGATTCAGTCTGGTAACCCTTTTTATTTATTTATTTTTAATGTTTTAATAGAATGAACCCAAAATGATTAGTACAGATCTATTTAAGTGACACTTTTACTATCACTTGGAATCATGTTGGTGTGATTTGCATCTTTTTATATTCTTAAGGCTGAGGCACTAAGGAAGTGTTTTTGAGAGATTTAATTTGAAAGAGATAGTAACAATGAATTTGCATTTTGTTGTTGTCTAGGTGCAAGCTAATAGGTAAGTGTTTAGTATTCTAGGAGGAGGATACATGAATATGTTTGTTTTTTCTTTACAGAAATATCACAGAAGGGCGATATATGATAAAATTGAGTGTTTTGGTTGGACTTCAAGATGTGCTGAGGTGCAGTACAGTATGCTTCAGAAACTCTTAAATATTAGACACCCTGTGTGTATGTACATTTTTCAGTTTTATATTTTATATTGCCACTTATTTATTTGCCATGTATTGGCTGGGAATTATTTCATTAGACTTAAACTACATACAGTAAATCAGTAATATTGTAACAAATGTAATATTAGAAAGTATAACGGACCTGGTAACTTTTCCAGCCCATCTGTGGTTTTGGTTTTTGGTCTTGCTTCATTTACTGTCAGTAAAAGTAATATAGGCCACATACCTTCAGGTATGAGCAACAACACTTGAAGGAGCTTTTTGCAGGAGCACAGTTGGTGAATTAAACTAGTTTTTTGTTCTTGAAAAGAGTTGAGATTATACCAATAGTCTAACAAAATTTTGTTTAGAACTTGCTTGCATTTACATTTCTGTTATTCAATACTGTGTTCATCCAGCATGTCACTAATTCTGTTGAAGTCACATCTAGTGGTTCTATTGTAACAATACATTCAAAAAGCTGTCACTCAAATTAGCATGCTTATAAAGATAAAATGTATCCATATTTGCTAATAAAAAGAATGCATTGTTTTAAATGACAATTACCCAAGTCATGTTTGGAATAGTTATGTTTGCATTAATTAAACTGCAGACTGCTTATTTACAATTAAATGCTTAAATACACACTTTGACTATATTCAGTGCATCACAGTCGCAAATGCAGTAATATTCTGTTTCTGAAAATTTCACAAGACAGAATTGTCCCACATACAGCAATTATGTCGAAATTAAACAGGGACTGTTCCATTGGCCTATGATTGGTGAGGTTGGGTGACTTAAGCCACTATTGGCAGAATGCTTTTCTAAAACTCACTGGCCTAACAATAAGAGCTATTTAAAAAGTCTATTCATGACTAATGATGCTCCCTGTGCATACAGAGGTGCCAGTGTACTCCCAAAGTTTTACCCCTGTGTCCTGTACTGGACTACTATACTGAGCTTTGTCTTTATTAAGATCCATTAGTTTGATTTATAATAGTTGCATTGTGTTATTAAATTACTGTGGTTGCCTTTTTTATAGTAATGTTTATTTTTTTGAGTTTAATTTGTTATGCATGTTATGTACAACTTAATGACGAAATATACATGTTAGGATATATTTGTATATTTATAGCTGTGTCAATACAATTAAATATCGATATATCGTGATACATTTTCTTAGAATATTGTATTGATGCTTAGAGGCATGTATCGTGACATATAGTATATTATATAAAGACGCTTCTATGAGGCATGAAATTAGGGTGACCATATTCTGGTTTTCCAAAAAGAGGGGTTCAAAACAGTGTTACAATCAATGCAAACTTTAATACAGTGAAAAAGACACTCTATTAGCATAACATAACATGTAACATGTATATAAATAAATAAACATTTCCAACATTCTTTTGAATGTCCATGTACTAAAATAAAATATTTGATGCCATTAGTGTAGGCCTACCTTAATTTACTATTAATATTATTTTGAATGGCCATGGAAAATGAAGCAATGTGATAACAGTTTTACCTGGTCAGAAAAAGTAGTCTGTTAATTTACCTGATGAACTTTCACCTTTTGCTGACCCTTTATGCTTCGCAGAGCTAATGTGTGCTTCTAAATCACTTGCACCTTTATTAGCAACTGACACATAAGTGCCATCTTTACATGTCATTCATTCTGCTTCCCACGGATCTCAACCTGGACGAAAGCATGGAAATCTTATGTAAATTTGCACTTTCGTTTGGCATTGTTTCCACTCAACTGTCATTTGCTGCTACTGTCAAGCAACTGTTTAATGCCGACCACAACAGCGCTTCGTGCATTCGCAGAGATATTGACAGGCAGGAATTTGGCCAATAGTTGCTTGCAAGCCTCTCATAATTGACCAATTGGTGTGCGAGAAGGCGGTACTTACAAAGAGGGGTTAAAGCAATGCAAGCATGCATACACTCAAAATGAAGTATTAGACCAGATGCAACTACAGCCGAATCCAGAGCCGGCCCAAGGCATAAGCGAACTAAGCGACTGCTTAGGGCCCCGGTGGCCACCAGGGGGCCCCCAAGAGCAGAGTGATTATACTGTCAATGGACAATGGCAATTATACAAAAAAGCAATATTAAATGCAATATTACGTTAACGGGCTGCAGGATGCAAGCACATTCAGACAGCAAAACAGCAATGTCACAAAAAAGGACATATCCTCTGGTACAAAGTAAAGGAAAAAGAAGAAAACAGAGGAAGAGAAAAACAGCAAGATAAAGGTATGTTAAGTAGCTAGGCTAAGTTACGAGCTAACATTAGCTGGCTAGTTAGTTAACATAGCCTATGTAGCATATCTTCTTTTTTTTGGAAAGATTGATTAATCATCCGTAAATAGCCTTGACATCTTAATATATTATTAGTACAACATATTACTTAGCAAGTTTTAGATTAAAGTTTTTGTCTTCTGTGTAAAAATAACGTTCCTGGGTATATATTTTTGTAATAAAAATAAGCTTCTGTTCCATAAACTTTGTACTGATAACAACTTAACATTATTTACATTAGTCTACCATTTTGGGGTCTTTGCTATTATATTCCAATATCATTATGCCTCAGTTAGCTAGTTATAGATTAAGAGTTGTTGTTTAGGTGTACAGATGGCTTGCTGTTGTGTATAATAATTTGTGTTGAGAAAATAACATATTTTGTCAAATATTCTGTCAAATATGTACTCTTATGAAACTTCCCTAGGAGCACTGTTGAAATATTTTGGACGTGGGGCACAACCAACGCCACCTGCCCCAAGTTCCAGTGCTACAGCTGATGATGATTTTTCAACAATCTCAGATCATTATATTTATATGGATAAGCCATGCCTTTGTTTTTGACAGACAGTTGCATTACCTTCTAATATGACATCTAACATGTCTAGCTTTTATTATTATTTTCATCTTTCATCAGGTCCATCCTCTGCATGCAAGGAGCACTTCCCAGCACGCACATCCACTGATGTGGTCATCTATCCTGTCTGACTCAGAAAGGACTGATCTGGTAAGCAGAGGGCCACTGCCTATAAAGGAAAACTTCACATTCCCTGAAAAACCTGATGGCCGAAGCTTCCACTACTAAGTTAATTAATGGGGAAAAAATGTAAGTGGAGCTGCTCACTTATTCAAAAAGAAATGATACTGTCTACAGCTGCTGCTTCAAATTGTTCTCTAGGAAGTCCACAAAACTGGTAACAGAGGATCAACAGGATTGGGTAAATATAGGTGTGCTACTGTTACATTTAAAACCATAGAAGGGTAAAATCATGCCAGGCAGACATTGGTATTTTGTAAGCAACACAGCTACAACTAATACAATTGATAAGGGGTGTGTTAGATTTATAGTGTGCGAATAATCAAGCATTGACAATATTCAATCATATTGGCGGTACCGAGAAATCATGGCCGGACGCATTTTTTTTGGTCCGAAAAAGAGGACTTGTCCGGGAAAAAGAGGACGTATGGTCACCCTAATGAAAGAGACTGAAAGGGATCTTCAGGATTCACGGTTTCTCTCATGGACATGCTGGACCTCTCTCATGCGTTCTTCAATTCGATTTCAATGTAAATTCTTAAAACGCCAAGATCAGTTTTTCTTGCTATCTGCAATCCCCTATAGTCATATGTGTGTAAATACTTAATAACCCATATGCTACAAAAAAAAAATCTTTAATTAGCCACTGTCTGGTACATTTTTAGATTTCACTCACCAGTGTTTGAGTGGTTTTTTGCCGAATAAGTTCAGCACCAGGATCTTTTCACTGAGTGCTGAGAGTAAAACTTTGACTCATTCTGTGTGATTTGAGTCCAAAGACGAGATCCATGCAGTCTATTTGTCATTGAATAATGTCTTTTTTAATATCCCTATGTTTATCAAAAACAACAAAAGAAACATTTACCATTTTAGCACTTGTTCTAAATATCTAAGTAAACACTTGTAAATAATACAAATTAGGCATGTAAACAACAATCATGTAACAATATACTGAATATATGCAATATAATATATGCGATTTCAATACATCATATTTACTGATGTAATAAATGGACTTTGTATATTTAAAAAAGAAGCTAAAATGTCACCAAAATGATGAAAACCTAATGATATAATACAGTTTGTAAAATGTATGTCCATAATTTAACAAGTTAGAAGGTCCCATTTATATACATATACACACAGTATCTCACAAAAGTGAGTACACCCCTCACATTTTTGTAAATATTTGATTATATCTTTTCATGTGACAACACTGAAGAAATGACACTTTGCTACAATGTAAAGTAGTGAGTGTACAGCTTGTATAACAACGTAAATTTGCTGTCCCCTCAAAATAACTCAACACACAGCCATTAATGTCTAAACCTCTGACAACAAAAGTGAGTACACCCCTAAGTGAAAATGTCCAAATTGGGCCCAATTAGCCATTTTCCCTCCCCGGTGTCATCTGACTCGTTAGTGTTACAAGGTCTCAGGTGTGAATGGGGAGCAGGTGTATTCAATTTGATGTCAAAATCAAACTGAACTGACCTCAAACTGGTCAGTTCAACATGGCATCTCATGGCAAAGAACTCTCTGAGGATCTAAAAAAAAGAATTTTTGCTCTACATAAAGATGTCCTAGGCTATAAGAAGATTGCCAAGATCCCGGCACTGAGCTGCTGAACGGTGACCAAGACCATACAGCGGTTTAACAGGACAGGTTCCACTCAGAACAGGCCTCGCCATGGTCGACCAAAGAAGTTGAGTGCACGTGCTCATCGTCATATCCAGAAGTTGTCTTTGGGAAATAGACGTATGAGTGCTGCCAGCATTGCTGCAGAGGAAGGGGTGGGGCGTCAGCCTGTCAGTGCTCAGACCATATGCTGCACACTGCATCAAATTGGTCTGCATGGAAGCCTCTTCTAAAGATGATGCACAAGAAAGCCTGCAAAAAGTTTGCTGAAGACAAGCAGACTAAGGACATGGATTACTGGAACCATGTCCTGTGGTCCGATGAGACCAAGATAAACTTATTTGGTTCAGATGGTGTCAAGCGTGTGTGGCGGAAACGAGGTGAGGCGTACAAAGATAAGTGTGTCTTGCCTAGAGTCAAGCATGGTGGTGGGAGTGTCATGGTCTGGGGCTGCATGAGTGCTGCCGGCACTGGGGAGCTATAGTTCATTGAGGGAACCATGAATGCCAACATGTACTGTGACATACTGAAGCAGAGCATGATCCCCTCCCTTCGGAAACTGGGCCGCAGGGCAGTATTCCAACATGATAACGACCCCAAACACAACTCCAAGACGACCACTGCCTTGCTTAAGAAGCTGAGGGTGAAGGTGATGGACTGGCCAAGCATATCTCCAGACCTAAACCCTATTGAGCATCTGTGGGGCATCCTCAAATGGAAGGTGGAGGAGCACAAGGTCTCTAACATCCACCAGCTCCGTGATATGGAGGAGTGGAAGGGGACTCCAGTGACAACCTGTGAAGCTCTGGTGAACTCCATACCAAGAGGGTTAAAGCAGTGCTGGAAAATAATGGTGACCACACAAAATATTGACACTTTGGGTTATTTTGAGAGGACAGCAGATGTACACTGTTATACAAGTGGTACACTCACTACTTTACATTGTAGCAAAGTGTTATTTCTCCAGTATTGTCACATGAAAAGTTATAATCAAATATTTACAAAAATGTGAGGGGTGTACTCACTTTTGCGAGATACTGTATATATATATATATATTCCTAATTTTATACCCATTCTTAACACTTGTGTGTTCAGTCTGGTTCTTGTTGAATGAAAAGATGTTTGTGATATTCCCCATTAGTTGTTCATCACTCTTTGTCTTGTGACAGTGCTTGCCTTCATAGAAGTTGGCAGAGAGGGCTCCTGCCACTGAAATGTGGGATTCTGCATTGAGAAAATAATAAGTGTTAAATATCCCATCGTTGTTCTGAATTTAAGGGGATACTTTCTGTCTGCCTCTCCCTCTGTTGTAGTGTTTTTTAGGATAAGGCCTCAGGGAACCAGGTCACCAGTATCTCTCTTTTTCTTTTTTTAAGTTGATATGACTCTTGATTATTGAAAAAAGATGTGCAACAGTGTTATCCAGTTAAGCTTAATAGTTGGTGTCATACTGATATTAGGTTAACATAGCAAATTATGAAAGTTAGGAAGACCTTACTTTGGATGTATATTAATAGAACATCTTATCACATCTAAGTAGCCTACTTGAGTTTTCAGGCTTTCCATTTTGAAAATATATATTATGTAATGCTTAATGTGTTGGTTCATATATTCCATGTCTTTTATTTTGAAAAGTTTAGTTCCTGTATCCCTAGTCATGTGATTCTGGTTTCCCTCCATGTTCATGTGTCTTGTTTTCATTGGTTTATTGTCTTGTTACTCATTATCAATTTATCAGTCATTGGTTTAAAAATATTAGTCTTATTATCTTGTTTATAGTTCTGTCTGTTCATTGGTTGTCTTGTTACCCATGTCTGTGTATTTAAGCCCTCATGTTTTCCATTGTCCCTTGTCAAGTATTGAATGTGTATGTTGGTATGCCACGTCTATAGTCATGTTGTTAGCTAAGGTTTTTGAATTTCACGTTTGTAAATAAACTGCAATTGGGTTCTTCATCTTCACGTCGTCGTCATCATCTTCGTCATTGCCAGTGCTAGCATCGTTACATGAAAATAGAGTAATGCAATATGAAAATATGCTATTTAAAATGTATTATAGTTACTGAATTACCAGTGTGTTGTTGTTTCTGGATGGCTGTATATATGGCTGTATATTTATAATCTTGACATTTAAACATGCCTGTAATTGTAAATTTTAAAAGTACCAATTTTCTTTTTTTATATTTTTTAATTTAAAATGATTAGTAAATCAAATATATGTCAACCGCTAGGTTTGTGTTTTTGCTATAGATGAACTGTTAATACCTGAAGTTGTGTATAGAGCTGCACAAAAGAGAATCCAGAGGAGGAACAGGATGATTTATCCTGTCTATAAGCCCCTTTAGAGAGAAAATCTTTAGAAAAACCAAACATTTTTGTCTACAAAAATATTTAGCCTGTCCTTCATTGAGAGATTAGAATCAGTTCTGTATACATACATGCATGTCGTGAATTGACCTAAATTATGCTTACCAAAGAGCAAGCAGAGTTGTATTGTTGTATCCCTCATGTTATTAGTTATGTTGTGATAGGCTCCAAGTGATGTTTAGTTCTATATCTTTCTTTTAAAGTAATATATATTTTTTGCGACATACTGTAGATGTTCAGCTTGTTGACTGAATTACAACACATCAGTCTTGAACAAACTTTGATAGAAATACATATATTATGCTAAAGACTGTTTCAGTCAGTTGGAGAGCAACTTTTTGAACGTTCTCTTTTATAAGTGTTTATAAATGATGTTCTCTTACCAAAGCGACTTAAAATAATGTGCTCAAATCATGTTTTTAGCAAATAGCAAGAGAGACACTAAAGACAATGGGAATAGATCTCTATCAGGAAGACTCAGAACAGCATAGCATAAAGGAATGACAATTTATTGATGATAAATAAAGTCTTTTGGCGTAAGCTCCGGTCTGATGGTTCAGTGAAAATTTTAGTTAACTATAGAATCCTGCAGGGGAAGATGGCTGGGGCGAGGAGTCAGACAAAGACTTGCTGGTGAGGTGGAGTTGGTTGCCACGTTGGCACCTGATGGAAGCAGAGTGGTTGACTGCTGGCAGACCACTTAAAGCAAAAGGTGAACAGTGATGGGTTAACCCTCTGGGGTCTGAGTGTGTTTTGAGCCCTGGAGAAGTTTTTAAATGCCTTGACATATTAATGGCTAAAGTCTGATAACACTGTATTCAGCACAAACTGGGCTAAATAATATGTGAGCAACATGTGTGAACATGTTTGTATTTTTGAGAAAACAACATTTATGCATGTTTTTTGAAAAAACAAAAATGTTATGTCATTGAAATAAGGCCATATAACACGTAATAAATATTTGTCCACAAGACTTTTGAGAACTGGATCTTGTAGCCTAGAGTTTTTGCTACAAATTGATGTGAAAACCATCCCAATCACTGATTCATACAAAACAATATAGTAACTGAACTTTTGTAAGACACTTTTAGTGTTAGAAAGGTCATATGTGAGGAGGCGTGAACAATAATGAATATTGATTTGTAATTCCCACATGAGGAGACAAAAGACCCCTCCCCTGGGCCTATCAATGAGGAATGTGACAGAAAGAGAATGAATGTGAGGAGACTTAATGATCAAAATCAAGTTTTAAGTTAAAATAAGTAATCTGACTATACATTTTCTTTACATAAAGACTTTACTTAATTTTATACCTACACTACCATTTAAAATAAGTCTCTTCTGCTCACCAAGACTGGATTTATTTGATCCAAAATACAGTAAAAACAGTGATATTTTGAACTCTTTTTACAATTTAAAAGAACAGTTTTCTATTTGAATATATTGCAAAATGCAATTTGTGATCAAAGCTGAATTTTAAGCATCATTACTGCACTTTTCAGTGTCACATGATCCTTCAAAAATCATTATAAGATGGTGATTTTCTAATATGGGCATATTTAAAGTGCATTTTACTCATTTAACCTGAACACATATTTGCAAGCACAAGCTTTGTTGATGATTATGAGGCAGCATAAACGCTAGTTAAAATATAATCTAAACATTCATATTATTTCATACAGCATACCTGCTTTAGCAGAAACAGCATTTAAATCTAACTAAAACTTGCTTATTAGGATACATTTCAAATGGCAATACTCTGAATTCTGGCTGGCAAGTCTGGAAACAGTCCCACTAGTAAAATATGTACATGTTTATATAAAATAGCATTTCAGCTAATGAAAACAAAATGACTTACTCGTCCGAATTTGTATCTTCAGCTGGATCAAGTCTCTCTTCAAAATTCAAATGTTCATCTGAGTCCCGCTCTTCTTCTGAGGAAAATGTTAACTCTTCCTTACTATCCAGGAGTTTCATCGCCTGTGTATCGTTACAAACACGCAGAAATGTTTAGTTGTGTTGTGTTTACATTAAACCTCACCGTCGGGGACGTTTACCATTTGCATTGATCACCTCAGCATATTAGCGTATGAATAGCAAGCTCTGCTGGTGGGAGTGATCACATTATCTATTATTAGATGTAAAATATGTACATCGCTTTGTTTCATACAGATTACATTGCAGCAGAATATTTGTTTTAAATTTGAGTTGTTTTATTTAAAAGTAAACATTTTAAGCTTTCAAATTAAAGAAATATCCAGCAGGACGCACCGGAGTCTGTCGACTCCAGAGGGTTAAAGGAAATTATGAATGAAACAATGAAGTGTACCACCTGAGTCTCCCTGAGAGAACTACCGCTTATACCACAGAACACAGCATGGCATATAGAAAATGACAATTTATTGATGAACATTAAAATAATTAAGGAAAGTTTGGGGTGCATAATTTGTACAATACCCTTGAAAAGGATAACAATTCTGTGAGGAAATATATGCTGCATTTAAGCCTTGAGATGGGTGAGCATTTGGTTGTGCACTATCCTTGAAAAGGATAACCAAAGCTTATGACACATCAAAGGAGAGGGGTATTGGTTGTGCAATACCCTTGAAAAGAGTAACCAATGCTTACAATACTTTTGAGCCCTGAATGGGTGAAAATTTGGGAGTGTAATATTCTTGAAAAGAATGACCTACTGTAAGCTTGTAATGTATTTAGGGGAAAGGGAGCATTGTTGTGCAATACCCTTGAAAAGTAGAAAAATGCTTGGGGAGAATGAGGGAGGGAAGCATTGTTTGCGCAATACCCTTGAAAAGGATAGCAATGCTTTTTTTGTGATTCTACCACCATCAGAAATGTACGAAAATTGTACCTTTGATGTGTTGATTAATATGAGCTGAGCTTGGTTGATTAATTGAATGTAGATTGGGATTTATGTATGTCTTGTATAATGAAGAAGACCATCATCCCAGCGTCTTAATGGAAAACTCAGAAAGTCCTTGTGAAGCAGCTGTTGTAGCAGCTCCCATCCTGAAGGAATGGTGGGAATGTCTAAACTATCTGTTTTGGAATGTTTAAGATATAAAAACATTTTATGGAGGAAAAGAAATCAGAAAAATTTTAATATCGAGAGTCAAGAAAGCTAGAGAATATGATGTGAATTCCCCACACCTCAAAAGCTGTACATAAATCCATAGAAAACTGTTTCTAAAAAATGTCATAAAATTTAGAAAAACAACCTTCTCTTAGAGTGGAAATAAGGAGGTGTAGAATGTCTAAAGTGATAGGAAGCTGTTTATCTGGAATGGTAGGGGAGATTTTTATGATACCTCCTAGATTTAGCCAGATGGATGAAAGGGAGAAAAGACTAGAGAATGAAGTTTTCAATAATCAGATGTTAAAACAGAAATCAATGAAAGCACAAAGAGTTGACACAAACACTGGGAATAAAGGGGTCTTGTGAGAGATGCAAAAATGAAGAATATTGAAGCCAATCGGAATCGTAAGCTTTGAGCGTAGAGAGGGCAATACCATGCCTCGTCAAATCTTCAGAATCAAGCAGGGGCAAAACGGTTTAAAAATATAGAGTGGAGCTTTGAGTGGCACAGGAATAGAGGAGCAGAGAATCGAGCATGTGCTTATGGATGAAACCTTAAAATATTGAAAGGATCCAGATAAGCCTGCCGACAGAGAATTAAATGTGGGGACTACTTCTACACTCAGTTGTGAGCCGGACAGTGAATACAATTTGAGACATGATGGCGAAATGGGCCAGTCAGCGGGGTGAGTGAGTATAAGTTTTGGAAGTGTCTTGATGTTTGCTTTGGTGAGTAGGGCGCCATTTCCAGCCTTGTTTGGGATTAAAGTATGTGGAGTGAAATATGTGATCTTTGAAGTAGAAGCTGCTGATAAAGCCTGTTAAACCAGCAACACGACGCATGGTCCATGACATGTAAAGCTTCAGTCGACTGAATATTCAGTATCTGCTTTGTAGGAAACGTTAATCTGGCACTGTTTACCTGCTGCTAAATTGAATCTGCAAAAATATTAACAGTGAAAAGGAGCCAAGGAGCAAAATGCATTGTTACATTAAAATAAATAAATAATGCGTTTTGGCAAACATAGTTGTAGAAATAATGTAGAAATCATTATGAGGAAGTTTATGTCTTACTAGCAGTTACGGAAAATTAACTATAACTGAACTGAAATAATACACTTTTGAAATTCCGAACACTATGAAAAGTAACCCGACACAGGTTTATCCAATGAGTAAACAAAACCTTACTTACTTGCTACTAAATGTAACTGCCCAAAGCACAAGCACATTAAAAGTGAACAAAGCAAATACTGAAATGCACTGACACTTAGTTAATGTAGTTAGGCTAACATAGTTGTTAAACTTGTAATGAGCTTTGAAATTTGGAACATTGTAAAGCCCCAATGATTAGAAAGTACCCATTGATTGAAACATGGTCCAAACAGTGATAAGAGAACAAATTATTTATGGAGAGCCATATAATACAAATTTCTGCATTGTATGATTTCTGAATAAGTAATAAAACATCAATATGACTATGGAATAGGAATCACACCCATGTGTGACTTGATCGTATAATGCAGCAATTAGATTAAGCAGTAATTAAATCCATATTAGCTCATCGGGGAGTGAAGCTGACTCAACGTCCGACATAGTAAATTGTAGTAAACTTTGCCATGTTGGCACCTGAAGGCAGCAAAGTGGTTGGCTGGTGGCAGACCTTTAAAGTGAGATGTAAACAGTGATTGGTTGAAGGAAATTATGAATGAAACGTACCGCGCGAGTCTCCCTGACAGAACTACCACTTCCATTGCTGTTCCTCTATAGGTCATTTTCTAGGTCTTCTTAGGCTTGTGCCATTCTGAGATTGATATGCTAACATTTTAAGTGTGTCTTGCTTAGTTTGGCAGTGATGCAAAGCTGTGTCTTTGCAGGTCTGCCCTTTCAGTACGCTGTTCCTAACACACTTGTTTTCTAGCAGTAAAATATACAATCCACACACAACTACAGCACAAAAGTGTTAAATATTCTTCCTTAGTCTGTCCGTAGCAGTGGGTAAGAGTGGGATGGAGTTTCATTAATGGTTATCTTAATAGGTCACCCAAAAAAAAAAAAAGAATTATCTCTTAAATTACTCACTCTCATGTCTTTCCAAAGCAGTACAACTTTATTTCTTATGCTCAATATAAATGCAGATGTTTAAATAATACTGGATCACTGGCCATCCTTTTAATGCAATGAAATTTTAAAAGCTTATTAAGGACCCAAAAGTATCATAAAATTAGTTAATGTGGCTTGTGCATTATAAATTGAGTCTTCTTAAGGTATTTGGTGAGAAACAACCGGAATGTAGAGGAATTTAAGCCTTTTTATCAATTGTATGTTTATGAGAACTATGAAAGAAGCTTTCTCACAGTAGCTCTCATATTCACACAAGAAGTGTTGTTTAGCGCGAAAAGTGACATGAGGGTCAGTAAATTACAACATAATTCTTGGGTGAATCCTTTAAGGATCTGACCTCCCCACCCATATGAAGGGCATATTAAGTAGGTTATCTAGCATAAAAGAAAACTATACATACTTATTTTACAAAATAGTAGGCAGAATTTTATATAAAATCATAATTTCTTTTACAAAACTATGTTGTTACATACTGTAGGAAATACACTGTGAGACAAAAAATCTGTTAAACCAAATAAAATTAATTTCAGTAGGCTACTTATGAAAACATGTATGAACATTTGACGTTGTCAGGTTCCTGTGTTGTCTGCCCCGGGTTTTCTGTTTCACATGCCACTTTTAACGTTCCATGTCATGTTTTCCTTGTTGTCCGCCCCGTGTTTCATTGTCTGTGTAAACAAACTACATCTCCCATGGTTCCCGGCCCTCATCACCTCTGCCACAGCGTTATTGTCTGCACCTGAATATTGTTTGTTATCCTCCTGTGACGCTGTATTTAACCCTGTTTGTTTCTCCATTCCCCTGTCGGTCTTTAATGTTTGTGGATGCTTGTTTCTGTGCTCTCCGTCATTGTTTCTCCTACCTGATTAACCCATCATATGTCTTTTGTGTTATTTTTCTTTATTTTCCCCATCGCGGGTATTTCCTTTGTTCCTGTTGTATTTGTTTCATCTTTTGCTTCAATAAAAACCACTGCACCTAGATTCTCGCCCCTCGTCTGCCTTCACCTACATTCGTGACAGACGTGTTCAGTTTCATTAAATAAATAAATACAATTTAATTTGTATTTACTGTCCTTATTATGGGTGCACCATTCATCTTTATTAGGAGTGAGTTTTATTAATATTTAATATTTATTAGTGTGTTTTAGGCAGTGAGAGGGTGTAACACTAGTGTCAAACAATTCACTAGTGGGAGCACTACTTCTAGACTAATGGATATTCACTCTGCAAGACTACTTAGACATTAAATCATGCCTCAAAGGACTATTTGCTCAAACAAATTAAATCATAATAATTACTCTGTCCTCTAATTGCTCATTTGTTTAATTTGAGGATTAATTACTGCAATATACCATGATGAGAAAGGCTTTAACTAAACTCATTTCACTTGATTGCAGAGCTTTTAGTTCATTGTGTCTTTGAGGGAGAATGCTGTTTTAATGAGAGCACTCTTTTTGTATCTTAAGTTTGGAAGGGAAGATTGCATGGCCATGATGTCCTAGCCTTTTCTAAAGTATCTCTTTACAAATGCAGCTTAAAGACAGATTTACATTGTTAGACATTGAATGCCTAGATATTTGACTGCCACATCCATGTGACTCTTTTCTCTCTTGTGTGATACACAAATCCTTAATTGATCAAACACTTGCTGATGTAGCCACTTATTACAAAATAAATATTTTCCAACAAATAATTTGGTTGATGTTAATTCTACATTTCAATAACGACTTCAAAAAGAAGCTAATGGGTTTTGTCTAGCAATACAATAGGAGAATTACATTTTAGCTGCTTCAACTTGAAAATAAATACATTTGGTAAATTTTCCTGTTTTTAATTATTGTGCATAATTCATAGTTGTTTTATTTATTTTCAGTCTGAGGCAATTATGAGCCTGGCAGAGTGACAAATTAATATGCTTTTCAGCTCTTGTTAGGACAACTGCTGCCTGAACAACTTTACACACAAACCAATGTTTCTAAAACAATGTGCGCTTTGGAAGTTTTTTTTTTTGCATCACATTTTGGAAAAATCTTATTTATAATGACAGATGGTCTCATCAGTGGTCTCAAGAGTTTGTGAGTGAAAGATTTCAAGTGTTGGCTGTAATCAGATGCTTTGGGAATCAGGGGACACATGCTCTCTGAACATCTTTGGAGGTCTGGCACCTCTGCCAACGTGCCGTCACATCTGAATATACTGGATGTACTGACTGATATGGTTTAGAGATTGTTGATACTAATAGGAGGGGCATTTAATGTAGAGATACATATTTAAAAAATGTTTTTAAAAATGTCCTCTCCTTGCAGAAATTCTAAACTGTTCTGTTAACCCCCTAAACTCTTGCTAAAAGATTGAAAGAGGTAGTGAATATATTTTGTTTTTCCTCAGTGGTATAGCTCTTCATATTTAGAATAAACATGTAGTTAACCAGCCAGCCTCTCTAGACTTCATTCAATAGGTCATACTTTATACTCTCAGATTTTAAACAGTTCACAAAGGGAAGTACAGTATTTTTTTTACTTCTTTTGAAGATTGCATTAAAATATGTGATTTTAACCATCATGATACATTTACAAGTTAATTGGAGATTCTAAATTGCCCATATAGGTGTGATGTAAGTGTGTGAATGTGTATGTGTGTTGCCGTGTGATAGGACACATAGGTAGGGTTGGGGAGTAACGAAATACAAGTAACTGGAATACATATTTAAAACACAACAAAATGGGGGACAGTGGTGGCTCAGGGTTACTGACCAGAAGGTCGGGGGTTCAAGCCCCAGCACCACCAAGATGCCACTGTTGGGCCCTTGAGCAAGGCATTTTACTCCAGGTTGCTCTGGGGGGATTGTCCCTGTAATAAGTGCACTGTAAGTGGCTTTGGATAAAAGCGTCTGCCAAATGCATAAATGTAAATGTAAAATAAGTAACTTTATTCCACTACAGTTACAATTTAAATAACTGGTATATAGAATAGTTACATTAAAAAAGTTTTGATTACTGAAGAGATTACTTTGCATTGTATTGTAATTTGTTTCATTTAATATTTAGTCCTTTCAGATGGAAAACATTAATACATATAAATGATGTGATCCAAAGTGTATTTGAACAGCAGTGAAATACTTTATGATGGTTACATTCAAACGAGCAGACAGAGAAGTTTTAAGTTGTCAGCTTTATGCTAAGCTAAAATTCTATTTCTAGCCATTTTAAATACACATGTTACCAGGCACGATCATATTTTTTTTATCAAGAAAATTCACGTTGGATCATAATTTCTTTTTTCTAGTAAGACCTTTGATATTAAGACAAAAATCATATTCTTGATAATTTTTGTATCATTTTCCTGTAAAAATATCTAAAAATCCATAAAACAATATCAACAAAACTGCATAAGATATTTAGGTGCAATGGGGTGCCCAAGTCGAGACTCGAGCTCGGGTCAATAGCATGCAAGGATTGCATGAAGTACTAGAGAAGTACTAGAGACACTTTGGTTCTTAGACCCAAATGCACACACAAGGCTGGAGACAGTGTGATGTTCAAAGGGCTGTCTTTACTGTACACAAAGGGTAATTTCAAGATGAGATACAAGGCACAAATCAGTCTTTGGGGAAAAGGCAATTTCAACACTTCAACAAAGTATATAATCCACATGGAGACACACCAAAAAATAAGGGAAAAATTCCAATGTTCCTGAAGTCAAAAAATCTCAACTGTATAAGAACATACAGGCATATAGCACAAAAAATCTGAGGCTGACTTACTTCAAGAGAAGACTGAGCAAATAACAATTGAAAAGACTGGGTTTAAATACAGATGACAAAATTAGGCGCAGGTGAACTAGGTCATTAATCAAACAGAATGGAGAGAGTTCAAAATGTGCATTGTTCCCCCTAGTGGCCAACCGGGGAATTGTCAGGAGTCTCACATTAGGTTTTTCAGAGTATGTATTTTTAACATGTGTATTTTGTCTTACTGTACTGACAGAATTTTCAAAACAAGTTAAAAAAATCTACCAGTGATGAATAAGTAATCCAAAGTATTTAGAATACATTATTGACCTTGAGTAATCTAAAGAAATACGTTACAAATTACATTTTACAGCATGTATTCTGTAATCTGTAGTGGAATACATTTAAAAAGTAACCCTCCCAACCATGCACATAGGACAACACAGGACAAGCCACGATAGACGATGGATGGATGGATTGATGATACATTTACTGTTATTAACTTAGCTGTAGTAAGTTATAGAAGCTAGCTATCCTAAATGGTGCATTATTTCACTAACCACTTGTCACTGGACATTTATAAATAAACAATATAGAACAAAATAGAAGAGTTTAATACCCTGTCTTCACCAGACTATGCTTACTGAAATTCGAAACACTGTCCCCAGTGGCTAAAGTGGTATGTGTTGTTGGGCTAATGGCAAAGTTTAAGCTAGATTTTACGGGTGTAATGTCCACGAAGTGGCACCAAAAGTGAGTTGTGAACTGAGATGTTGTATGCAGGCTGTTATAAAGTGGAGAGGATTGCATATTTTAAATATTGCTTTCCTCAACTTAAGCCCCAAACCTACACCTAACCATCAGTTGAGTACAAATGTAAAGTTAGAGGAAAAATGCAACCTCTGAATCGCACTAAACACTGACTATAGGAACACAATTACTTCCTGGTTTCAATGTAGAATCTGAGCCCGGTACTCCTACTCTGCTGACGCAAGGAGCTTTTGGCCACACCACAAGGGAAGGTAAACATACTGGAGCTAAATGCAAAAATGTCTGATAAGAGGGTGTCAAGGAGTCAGCATAATGTGGCAGATTCTAGGGTACTGGAACTCTCGGAAACAACATGCCGATTTCATATGTGATCATATTGTGATTTTGGAGTAGTCTAGTTAGATGAAGAGGACAGAATGTAAGAATTTTTTAATAGTCTTTGTGGGCACGGTAATACATTTAAAGTTTAATGTTCACATGTGTGTTGGAAAAGTAGAGAAATGGTGAAAGTAGGGACTTAAAGAAAGTATAAGAAATTGGTGTTTAATAAATAGATTGCTTAAAGCAATATACTCACTGGAGACCTATGAGTGGCTGAAAATATAGCTTGGGCAGTGCATTGGCAATCCTTGCTATGGAGGCTCCCAGGTTGTAATCTGTCCAATACACCCCACTGCTGGAAAACTTCTCTGATGCATGCTGTGATAGCAAAGCTCAAGGGCAAATTCTGCTGCAAGCCCTCCACAAGGGCCATGGTATTTATAGACTTGGCATGGAACAGAGTGAATATGTGTTTGTGATGCTTCAACACATACTAGATTACTCATGGGATCAGAGATGAAAGACAGGGAGATGAGTTTTCATTATTTTCACTCTTATCTCACCCATTCAAAGAGCAACTGCATCTTTTCAAGCTTCAAACTAGTCTTTATTAAACATGGTTCATAGGAATTTTTGTGCGGTGTTGGGCTTTCAGAAATCACACAAATGCCTTTTTGAAATCTAGCAATATATGCTCGCTTTTTGTACACATAGAATCAGTGGTTGACCGATATATGGCCGAGGCCGATACATTTTCCCGTTTCACCGATTTTTTTCTTGAGGGTGCCGCAAATCTCCTGCTTGCATGTGAAGCCTCTGAGACATGTAAACAGTTAATTTTGTTGTTATGTGCCATCATGTTACTACAATATAAGACCGGTGTGCAACACAGTCTCATCAACACGGTCCGCATATCAGAGCAGGTGCGTTTGAGCTCATATGATAAAAGGTAAACATAATGTTAAAGTACTCTCCTGTTTCATTCTCCCTTTCTCTCCTCAACAGTTCCCTGTAACTTCAACTGTCTTGTCTAATGAGAAAAAGGCAAATACCAATAAAACTATTATCAAATACTGTATGCAAATATGCGCATATCTCGTTTAAATAAATGTAATAAACCAACCTCACACAACTCAGCAGATTCAGAATCCTATGGAAAGCTCATTTATTTACCTCTAAAAGCATTCTATCAACCTCTCAACAGTTCCCTGTAACTCTAATGATAAAGGGCAAATAGCAATAACACTTAAATTATACCATTTGCATTTATGTAGATATCTCGTTTAAAAAGATGTAATTCATTTTCTTTCCATCGAGCGCTCATCTAATATCTTCCTCTGAAGCATGATTTCTATCAGCCAAAATCAAAAACTTCAGTATCAGGATCAAAGGTTCCTCTAATTCACAAATCATGACGGTCCGTCTGTAACAATTCAAGTAGGCGATCCATGCTGTTAAACTGTCAGGAGATTGAGGCTCATGGTGGATTCACATGCGACTTCAAGACTACATCTGAAACCAGGAAAATGCTGCACCCAGAGGCTGTATACAGAGATAGGATGAAAATAGGGTGCTTTTCAAACTGTTTGGAGATCAGTTCCCTTACGAGGGAACTCGCGATGCATCGATGACGCTTTGGGAACGCCTTTGCGTGTTTACCCCTGAAGCACGTATGTCAACTAGTCAATGGAATAAATGAACACCACGGGCGGGTGACGTCATGAACAGGAAAGGATATAAGCACATCCGGTGCATTACTCACGTTAGCTTTTGTGCCTCAGCAAAGCGCTCTGTGTCAAAACTGTCTGTCTTATTTATTGTTGTCTGTCTATCTTTATATTGGATATTATGGCGAAACAACTATTTAAAGCCTGTGCTTCTCCTTTCCCTCGTTATATCACGGGTGGAGCTTTGTGTAGTTTGTTTGGGAGTGGAGCATGTGATGTCAGCCTTCGAGAGGTCTGACTGTCAGCATTGTGAGCGTCTGCCGCTCCGCGTGCTCCGCTCCCGTCTGTCCGCATTTGAGGATGATGAACAGGCTCGCGAACCTCAGGGTTCTGGACCCGCGGCTGCCGAGGCAGCGCGGAGAAAACTCACTTGGGGTTTGCAAATGGATCTCTCGGCGGGGTTGGAGGCGGGCTCTGCCTTATCTCCTCCTTTACCCGAGGGATCCATTGCTCTCTTGCCGGTGTCGGAAGCCCGCGCTGCGGCTTCTTCCACCCGGGAAGAGAGCCCGACGCTTCGGTGCTCTAGCTCTGAGGAGGCAGACTTACTGAGCATTTATGAGAGTGACACAAACACTAACACAATAAGGGGAGCGGATTCGCCATCCCTCTCCCCAGCATATGAGGAGCTTAAGGAGGTGATAACTCATGCTGTTAATAAATTAAATATTGACTGGCCAGCAGAAAAAAGAGATACTCATCCTAAAAGCAAATTAGACGAGCGTTTTCTCACATCTAATGTTTCATCTCAACCACGGGCCATTCCATTTTTTTCCTGATCTACATAGTGAGCTATGTAGATCATGGAATAAACCATATTCATCATTTAGTCCCCATATTCACACATATTCAAATATAAAGGGGCTGAAAGATTTTGGTTATGGGTCGATGCCCCCAGCGGAACAGACGCTCGCGAGCTATCTGTCTCCTGGGTCAGCATCGTCCCTGAAGGATCCCGTGTTGCAGAATAAACCACTAAAAACCACATCCAATTTAGTGGGTAAGGCTTATACGGTATTGGGCTGTCTATGGCAGCCCTCGTAGCTACTGAGAGACATCTTTGGTTTAATCTTGCAGAGATTAAAGATAAAGAGTGGGCTTTTCATTTAGATGCCCCTATGTCTCCCTCTGGTCTTTTCGGTGACTCGGTGAATACAGTTGTTGAAAGGTTTCAAGAAAATAAAAAACAATCTGAGGCTTTTAAAAAAATTCCTTCCTCGCCGAGTCCATCCCCCTGGGGATGCTGGGCGTGAGCATCCCCATCCAAGTTCCTTGCACCGTGTGAAACAGAAAATAAGTGTTGCGTCTCGTGCTCCCCCGAATAAATCTTGGGGACCGAGCCAATGCTCTCAGCCGAAGTCGGCTAAGTCTAAGCCGGATCTGAGGACCGTACTTACGGCTAAGAAGGCTTTGGCTCAGAAAAGGTCCTGATAAGACTCCTGAGGCTATGCACGTCAGACCATCGAGGACAGCCCCAACCGGGGTGGAGCGGTGTACACCTCAGAATACGGTGCCCGCTCCACTTCGGGGTCCTCATGGGACCGGTCTGCCAACCCCGCCACCCTTGGTGCTTCAGGGCGCAGTGGTAATGTCGACTCGACGTTGCGTTGGACGTGAGCCCTCTGAGGGGGGTTCAAAAACAGTCAGTTCGGTCGTTTCCTGCCAATATGCTTCAGGTCGCCGAAGTGGCTGTTCCTTTAACACCAGAGGCCAGACTCGAGAGACTGGTACCCTTAGTAGATTTTCTGACAGAGTGGAAGAATCTGACGAATATATCTCCTTGGGTCCTGCAGATAATAGAGGAAGGTTACAGAATCCAATTCGGTTCTCCTCCGCCTCGTTACAACGGGGTGATACTCACGGTAGTACATCCCGAGCAGGCTCTGGTAATGGAGCAAGAATTAGAGTCTCTCTTAGCAAAGGGAGCTATAGAACAGGTGTACTCCCCCGACAGAGAATCAGGGTTTTACAGCCGATACTTCATTGTTCCAAAAAAGGATGGGGGGTTGCGTCTAATTTTAGATCTCCGTTTGCTGAATCGTGCAGTCATGAAATTGAAATTCAAGATGCTCACACTCAAACAGATAGTGACTCAAATCAGATCCGAGGACTGGTTTGTCACGATAGATTTGAAGGACGCTTACTTCCATGTCTCCATCCTCCCTCAACACAGGAAGTTCCTGAGGTTTTCTTTCGGGGGCAAAGAATACCAATATCGGGTGCTTCCATTCGGTCTAGCTCTGTCACCCCACACGTTTACAAAGTGCGTAGATGCAGCTCTGGCCCCGCTCAGGCTGCAGGGCATACGCATTCTGAACTACATCCACGACTGGCTGATTCTGGCGGAATCAGAGCAGTCAGCGGGTCGGCGTTCTCGCTCATATGAAGAAATTGGGGTTGAGACTCAAGGCCAAGAAGAGTGTGCTTTCTCCATTACAGAGAACCACTTTCCTTGGTGTGGTATGGGATTCAGTCACGATGCGGGCCACACTATCGCCCGTTCGTGGAGCTACTATCATCACAGCCACAAAAGAGTTGAAGCTAGGCCAGTCACGCACTGTGAAACAGCTCGAGAGACTGTTAGGCCTCACGGCAGCAGCGTCCAATGTGATCCCCTTTGGCCTGCTGTACATGAGACCTTTGCAGTGGTGGCTCAGGACCTGAGGGTTCTCCCCGAGGGGGAACCCGCTTCGTACGATCAAGATCACGCGGCGGTGCATCCGCGCCTTGATTATATGGAGGAAACATTGGTTCCTGTCCCAGGGTCCGGTGTTGGGAGCTCTTTGCCATTGAGTTGCTATCTCGACAGATGCTCCTCTCACCGGCTGGGGAGCGGTAATGGAAGGCCACTCAGCTCAGGGTCTGTGGAGGAACCATCATCTCTCTTGGCACATAAATTGCCTGGGGATGATGGCCGTCTTCAATGCATTGAGACATTTCCTCCCAGATCTGAGGGGCCATCATGTGCTTGTCCGTACAGACAACACATCGGTGGTCTCTTATTTAAATCGACAGGGGGATCTGCGCTTGCGTCCACTCTGCAACTGGCGCACCAGATCCTCTTGTGGTCCCTGGGGAAAATACTCTCCCTGAGGGCAGTGTATATCCCAGGATACCAGAATATAGGAGCAGACACCCTGTCGAGGCAGATGCTGAGGCCAGGGGAATGGAGACTCCACCTCGAGGCGGTGGAGCTCATTTGGGAATTTTACGGCCAAGCAGAAGTAGATCTGTTTGCGTCTCAGCTTACGACGCACTGTCCACTTTGGTTCTCCCTCACGCAACCAGCCCCCTTGGGGTTGGACGCTATAGTACAGACGTGGACGAGGCTACGTCTGTACGCATTTCCCCCTGTTGCTCTGCTCCCAGGAGTTCTGGAGAGAGTCCGCCAGGACGGAGTAAGTCTATTATTAGTAGCTCCATGCTGGCCGAGTCGAATTTGGTTTACGGACCTAATTCATCTCCTCGACGGCCATCCTTTCGAGTTACCTGTCAGGAGAGACCTTCTGTCCTCGCCGCTAACATTTGTGAGGTTTTATAGCCTGGACCTGGAAGCTGCCCCAGGATCCCAGGTGCTTTTTACTTAATTTGCCGACAGTTTTTATCATCTGGCATTTTGTAATTATGGCGGATTGGGTATTATCGTTCCCAAAGCGTCATCGACGCATCGCGAGTTCCCTCGTAAGGGAACGTCTCAGGTTACGACTGTAACCCTAGTTCCCTGAGAAGGGAACGAGACGATGCGTCGCCCTGCCATACTCAGGGAACTAGGGTTACAGTCGTAACCTGAGACGTTTCTTTAACATTTACATTTACATTTATTCATTTGGCAGATGCTTTTATCCAAAGCAACTTACAAAAGAGGAAAACATAAGCGAATCATCTTAAGGAGACAGTGGTACGAAAAGTGCCATACTACAAAGTTTTACTGGCATCATAATAGTATAAAAAACTATATATAACAATTTTTTTTTGTGACTGGTTAATTGCTCTTGGAAAAGATGTGTTTTTAGCCGTTTTTTGAAGACAGAGAGTGAGTCAGCTTCACGGATAGAGTTGGGAAGGTCATTCCACCAACGTGGTATGATGAAACTGGAGTCTGGGAAAGTGTTTTGGTGCCTCTTTTTGTTGGTAAAACAAGGCGACGTTCCTTAGCCGACTGCAGGCTTCTGGCAGGAGTGTAGATCTGCATATTTTAGGTATGCTGGAGCAGACCCAGTGACTGTTTTCTATGCCAGCATCAGAGCCTTGAATTTAATGCGTGCATCAACCGGCAGCCAGTGGAGAGAGACAAAGAGTGGTGTAACATGCAGTCTAATTGCACATGCAGGAAGGCCTGCAATGAGAGAGTTACAGTAGTCCAGTCTAGTTATGACAAATGACTGAACAAGCAGTTGTGTGGCATGTTCAGAGAGGAAAGGTCTTATTTTCCTGATGTTGTAGAGTGTAAATATACCTGATCTTGCAGCCTTTGAGATGTGGTCTGTGAAATTTAGCTTGTTATTGATGGTTACCCCAAGATTTCTGACCGTTTTGGAAGGCGATACTGTAGTTGAACCCAGCTGCACGGTGATGTTGTGTTCAACAGCAGGGTTGGCTGGAAAGACAAGGAGTTCAGTCTTGGCTGGATTGAGTTGCAGGTGGTGTTTCTTCATCCAGGCTGAGATGTCTGCCAAACAGGCAGGGATTCAAGCAGTCACTGTGGTGTCGTTGGGCTGAAAAGACAAGTAGAGTTGCGTGTCGTCAGCGTAGCAGTGGTAAGAGAAAACATGTGACTGAATGATGGGTCCCAGTGATGTTGTGTATATGGAGAAGAGAAGTGGCCTAAGCACTGATCCCTGAGGTACCCCATTAAGTAACTGATGTGGCTTGGATACCTCACCTCTCCAGGCTACCTTGAAGGACCTATATAAGAGATAGAAGGTCAACCAGTCCAGCACAATACCTTTGATGCCCAGATTAGAGAGGGTGGAGAGAAGGATCTGATGGTTGACTGTGTCAAAGGCTGCAGAAAGGTCCACCAGTATCAGAACGGATGATTTGGATTCAGCTTTCGCCTGTCTCAGCGACTCCATGACAGACAGCAGGGCAGTCTCGGTGGAGTGTCCACTTTTGAAGCCTTACTGATTGTCATCCAGCAGCTTGTTCTGTGAGAGATAGGCAGAGATCTGATTGAAAACTGCCCTTTCAAGTGTTTTTGCCATGACTGGGATGAGAGAGACTGGTCTGTAGTGTTCCATCTTTGTGGGGTTAAGTGCAGGTTTTTTCAGCAGTGGGATTACTCAAGCCTGCTTAAATGCAGTGCCTGTAAGTAGAGATGTTTTAATTATGTGTGTAAGTTCAGGTAGGATGGACGGAGAGATGGCCTGGAGAAGGTGTGATGGAATGGGGTCAAGGGAACAGGTGGTGGGGTGGTTGGAGAGGAGGAGTTTTGAGACCTCAATGTAAGTCAGAGGAGAGAACATAGATAAAGAATGGTTGCATACAGGAAACAGGTGTTTGACAGGGTGTGGTGCAGTGAATGTATTGCTGATGGTTGTAACCTTATTTGTTCCTAAGAGTTCCATTAATTCAAAACAGCTGTCAGTTAACTTGTTAAGTCTACTTACACCAATAACTGATTAAGAAGCAAGGTAGCAAGCCAGCTGCCTACTTTTTCAGATGCAGCCCAAGGTAAAAACTATCACTGTATGTACAATTGGTTTGAGTCTATATTTTTTGAGGAAATGCGATTACTAACTAGGACATGTCATCCATGATTACTGGACTACTGTGTGCAGTGTTATTTCCTTCTTCCTAATATATTAACAATTTAATAAATTTAAATAAATAAAAATTTGATGACTAAACAGAAATCATAAGAAACTGTTTTCTACCATTTAAAATACAATATAGTTTTTTTTTGGTTTTGTGTGAAATTTAGTAAATATAGTGTTAAATGAGTTTATTATTATATAGTTTTTTTAGCAATTTAACATTTGTTATTTACTATTTTAAATTGAGTGATATATCAGTATTTACTATATTGTGTGATATATTGGCATAAAAACCCATAGAATCATACGCAGAATCTCATAACACAACACAGAATCTCTGAAGCAGCAACATTTAAACATGCAGAAAAGATGATGTGGAGAGATCAGAACAATAAATGAAGCTGTCTCAAGAACATTTATCAGGATTCCACCTATCTGCTCCCATACTCGACATGTCTCCTTCCCCCACCTCAGGGCTATGGGGAAGCACCCGACATTTTGGGGCATCTGGGGAGGCTCCGTACAGCCCGAATGCATCTGTTCTTACACTCGTAGTAGCTTGCCTACACCCGCATCAGCAGTTCACATGACCAGTTCAGCCTTTGTGGCTTTTCATATTGGAAACCCTAGTGTCACTACATCGACACAACATCGAGTGAGTGACAGAAGGGGAATGTCTCAGTTACTGTCATAACCTCCGTTCCCTGATGGAGGGAAAGAGACGTTGTGTCCCTCTTGCCACATGCTGAACTGCATCGCTGTAATGTCCGGGACCTTGTCTCTGCTCTTCAGTGCAAAACCTGAATGAATCTGCATACTCTCCATTTTAAACCCATATGTCGGGGGGAGTGGCTTTACATGCTGACGTACTTCTCACCAGACAGTGCATCTGTAAATTTGACTAGAGGGTGCAGGAATTTGTTTAAAGCCTCCAGCACATCAGTGTCCTGCCACGTTGGGATAAGATGCCGGGAATACTTGTCAGAAGACACTACATGAGCAATGGACTTCTGCTGCTCAAAGACTCAAATCGTGGTCTGACATGATCCCCAACTAGTGGGACAGTCTGTCTTAAGTGAGTGTAAAATGTTATTGTTATGATGGTGTTGTGGTTTGTGTCTCCCTGTGCTTTCCTTGTTGTCACATCCAAATAAATCATAAAAAAATAAACCTGCTGATCATTAACTATGATTGGCTCAGCAGAGGAAGGGAGAGTACAACAGGCCCACAACTCTCTTCACCTTCGAGAGAGAGACACAGAAAATATTTTGGCATTTGAGCAGATTCTGCTAGTTGTTGTGCTAAAGTGAATATTTAAAATAATCTTGTCATATCGCGGTTGTGTACTGCTTATACTTGTGTTGAAATACTTAACAGTTTTGTGTGTTTTCTACACTAGTTTTATTATACTAGCTTTACTTTGTGTAACCTAATTAAATTGTTTATGATGTGTGATTCCTTAGTAGGGAGGTGGATGCCATTTATTTTGAAAGATTCTGTTTGCTCCTGTTTGTTTATAGAGAGGGAGTTAGGGAAGTGATTGTGTTTTCTTTTCTTTTGCTTTTGATAGGTAAGCTATTTTCTAAACCCTCTAGAAAGAAAGTATTTTTGGCTGGTTCCACTTCTAAAGTCTATGTTTGTTTATCCCACTGTTTCTTTCATTAATTGTTATATTTTTACAATATCATGTGTTGACATAATTTGTGGTTGCTCTGGAACCTGGAGACAGGATCACTCTCATACTCTCTCCAAACATTTGTTACCTACCTTCCCATACCCCTAGATCAAGGAAGGTGTGCCGTAATAGTTGACTACAGGAGCATGAATTTTTTTATTGCTAAACTTTTAAACAGAAATAAATATATTTTAACAGTTTACTGTAAGATTATATTATATTAGTTAACTAGAATGTACTAGATTATAAACATTGACAAAGATAAACAAATGCTATTACTTATTGTTAGCTCATGATACCTAATGCATTTTAATTTTAACAATTAGAACATTATTATTTTACAAATGATGTTCACTCATGAGATGATTAGTCTTTTAGAAAATGCTGCCTTACTCTACACTTTGCTGGGAGCACATACATGAGCATATATTATATAATACACATACAGTGAGGGAAAAAATATTTGATCCCCTGCTGATTTTGTACGTTTGCCCACTGACAAACAAATGATCAGACAATAACTTTAATGGCAGGTTAATTTGAACAGTGAGAGACAGATTAACAACAAAAAAATCCAGAAAAAAGCATGTCAAATATTTTATAAATTGAACTGCATTTTAATGAGGAAAATAAGTATTCCACCCCCTCTCAATCAGAGATTTCTGACTCCCAGGTGTCTTTTATACAGGTAACGAGCTGAGATTAGGAGCACACTCTTAAAGGGAGTGCTCCTAATCTCAGCTCGTTACCTGTATAAAAGACACCTATACACAGAAGCAATCAATCAGATGTCAGGGACAAGATTGTAGATCTACACAAGGCTGGAATGGGCTACAAGACCTTCGCCAAGCAGCTTGGTGAGAAGGTGACAACAGTTGGTGCGATTATTCGCAAATGGAAGAAACACAAAAGAACTGTCAATCTCCCTCGGTCTGGGGCTCCATTCAAGATCTCACCACGTGGAGTTGCAATGATCAAGAGAACGGTGAGGAATCAACTCAACTCGCCGTGTTTGGAGGAGGAGGAATGCTGTCTATGACCCCAAGAACACCATACTCACCATCAAACATAGAGGTGGAAACATTATGCTTTGGGGTGATTTTCTGCTAAGGGGACAGAACAACTTCACCGCATCAAAGGGACGATGGACGGGGCCATGTACCGTCAAATCTTGAGTGAGAACCTCCTTCCCTCAGCCAGGGGATGGGTATTCCAGCATAACAATGACCCATAACACACGGCCAAGGCAACAAAGGAGTGGCTCAAGAAGAAGCACATTAAGGTCCTGGAGTGGCCTAGCCAGTCTCCAGACCTTAATCCCATAGAAAATCTGTGGAGGGAGCTGAAGGTTCGAGTTGCCAAACGTCAGCCTAGAAACCTTAATGACTTGGAGAAGATCTGCAAAGAGGAGAGGGACAAAACCCCTCCTGAGATGTGTGCAAACCTGGTGGCCAACTACAAGAAACGTCTGACCTCTGTGATTGCCAACAAGGGTTTTGCCACCAAGTACCCTCATTAAAATGCAATTTAATTTATAACATTTTTAACATGCGTTTTTCTGGATTATTTTGTTGTTATTTTGTCTTCAATGTTCAAATTAACCTACCATTAAAATTATAGGCTGATCATTTGTTTGTCAGTGGGCAAACGTACAACATCAGCAGGGGATCAAATAATTTTTTACCTCACTGTATATGACCGAGCATATATTATATAATACACATGTATGACCAACCAAATGTAACTTGCTTTAGTTTTTATGTGACCTGTGAAGAGGACGACTAAGGAACTGGTGCCGCCCCTGAGGCAGGCAATGACGAGAGAGGTATCCATTTCATACAGCTCCAGTCTCAAATTCAGGAGCTGGGGAGGAGACACAACCAAGTGATGTCTACACTTACTAGTCTGAGCAGTGTTAATACCAAGACTTATGTCTATATTCCCAGAGAAAGACAAATTGTACCTTATTGTGGTGACTCTGGTAAAGACTGTCAGACTGTTGATGTTGATGTGTTTATAGAGGAACTTGAACGAGTAATCCGGGTAAGGGGATTGGGTGCAGAGGATCAAGTAGACATTATTTTGTCACATTTAAGGGGCTCTGCACTTGATGAGGTTAAATTGTGTATGGGGGGAATGCACACAGGCAGCAATGTGAGTACATTGGCTGAGAGCTTCTTCAGAGGGCACCTGCATGGGGAAGATAGTGATATGCACAGCACCACTAAATGGTTAAAGATTACAGCCGCTAACAAACTGCCTCTCCCGTATTTGGGGTATGCTGAGTTGGATATCCAGGTAATGGGGGTGACTATACCAGGCTGCGGATTCTTGATAGTCTGAGACTGGAGTGATGGCGAGGCCGATCAGTCACCTCCAGGCATTATCAGCATGAACATTGCCCAGCGCTGTAAGCAGCTGATTTGGGCCGAATTTGATGCTCTGGTGGGAACGTTAGACTCAGATTGGTGAAACGCCTTTAGTAAGGTACACAAAGCAGCACTGATTGGGCCGATCTCTACAGCTCGAGTATCTGGAAAATGCAAAACGTGTGTACCTGCAGCCTCTGTTGTCACTGTTTGGGATTGAATACATAAGGAGCTACCTGAGGCTACGGGTGTGGTGATACTCAAACCGGGTGCGACACCACTGCCGGGGGGATTGGCTCTAGCACCATCCGTGGTATTGTTCCGTAAACGTGTCTTCCCGGTACAGGTGTTGAATCTAGCGCATGAAGATGTCTGGCTGCCTCCTAAAGTAAGGCTGGGGTACTTACCCCAGGTTACCAGGTCGAGGGTGGTTCCTGTAATGTAGAATTTCAGAGGATTTCTGGGGATCATGAGGAAGTCACTGTTAGTGTAAGGCCAATGACAGAGACCCAAGGTGACTTTCAGTGTCCATCGGACAAGGTACAGATAGGTGGAATTATCAGGTAGCCGTCCATGAGAAGGACCGACATAAGACCGCCTTCGTCAAGCCTTTCGGGCTGTATGAGTATTTACAGTGCCGTTCTGTCTTTGTAACGATATTCCAGAGACTCATGCAGACTGTAATGAGTGACATGGTGTTCCATATGGTGCTTGTTTACTTGATGATCTGTTAGTATATTCAAGTACATTCAAGAGTCAACTGACCAGGCTTGAGATGGTGCTCCGTAGGCTGAGGGAGACCGGGTTGAATGTTAAAGTGGAGAAATGCCACTTTCTCCAAGCCGAAGTAAGGTTTTTGGGGCACCTTTTGTCAGCCCAAGGGGTAGGCCCTGACCCCAACAAGGTGATTGCAGTAAAAGAGTGGCCAGTGCTGAGCATGGTAAAAGAGCTGCGATCCTTCTTGGGGTTCTACAGTTTCTACCGCAGGTTTGTCGCGGGTTTCTCCAAAGTGGCGGGACCGTTGCACGATGTCGTGTATTTGTGCACACAGAAGACTAGTGGAGCTCAGTGCAACAGGTTGTTCGAGGGCTCTTTGACACCTGAGTGCCAGCGAGCGTTCGAGCACCTCAAGTGAGAGCTGACTTGCACTCTGATGCTGGGATATTCCGACTTCACTCTCCCTTTTGTGTTGGAGACAGATGGCAATAATTTGGGCCTGGGCACTGTCCTGTACCAGCATCAGGGTGGAAGGAAGACAGTAATAACCTACGTGAGTCGGTGGTTGAGGGGTGCCGAACGTAATGACCGAAACTACAACAGTATGAAACTGGAGCTCCTGCCGTTAAAGTGGGCCATAGTACATAGTAGGGGTTATCTGCTGGGGTCTCGGTTCACTGTCTTCACCGAAAACAGCCCGCACTGTCACCTGAACACTGCCAAGTTGGGAGCAGTGGAGCAACGGTGGGCACCGCAGCTGGCTGTGTTCAATTTCGAGGTCCTCTATCATCCAGGGCGTTGTAATTCAGCAGCTGATACCCTCTCCTAGAAGCCAGGGCTGGAAAAGGTTGAGGTTGTGACTTAGTGCCGAGTATGATGGCTGTGTGGCTATTTGCAACGAGCTGTGTGTGGGAACGGCCATAGAACCAGACCTTCCAGTGTTTGGACTGGTTCTGGAGGAACTACTAGAGGGGAATGCTAGCCCAGATTCGGCCCTTGGAAACACTCCGACATTACTGGGTATACTAAGGAGGACCTCGCTTTCAGGATGCAGACCCTGCCCTGAGTCTCCTGAAGCAGTTTTGGCATGCCTGGAGGAAGCCCTCTGCCCGCGAGAGACAGGGCTTGTCTCGGCACATACGGTCATTGCTGAAGTAGTGGGGCAGAATCAGGGAAGAAGGAGGATTATTTTTTGGGTAGTTGATGATGCGTTCCTAGGTGAGTGTCCGCAGCTGTTACTTCCTACTTGTTTGGTTGAGCAAGTGCTACGGAGTGTCCATGACCAAATGGGGCACCAAGAGAATGTTGAGCTTGCTCAAACGAAGGTGCTATTGGGCAGAGATGCAAGAGGCTGTGGACAAGTGGGTGAAAACCTGTCAACGGTGTGTGCTAGCTAAGATACCACAGCCTAAGATACAAGCATCCTGGACACCTTTTTTTGGCTTCCCGACTGTTGAATAGTGGTAGCTGTTGAATTTACTACCCTAGAGCCTGCCTCAGATGGTCGAGAGAATGTCCTTGTTGTGACAGACTTCTTCACTAAGTTTAGTCAGACGTTCCCTACATGAGACCAGAAGCTGGAAACCACTGCTAATATCTTGTTGAAAGAGTGGTTTCTTGGGTATGGGGTGCCACAAAGACTGCACTCTGATAAGGGGAGGATTTTTGAAAGTGCGGTCATGGCCAAACTTTGTAGGTTGTACGGGGTGCGGAAGTCGAGAACCACTCAGCATCACCAGCAAGAGAACCCCCAGTGTGAACGATTTAACCGCACGCTGCATGACCTGCTTATTTGGTTAACACCCGACAAGAAATGTAAATATCCTGAACACCTGCCTGAATTGGTGTATGCCTACAATGTGACCCCGCACTCCTCCATGGGGTATTCCCCATATCACATGCTGTTTGGGCACCAGTGGTTTATGTGGTGAGAGATGTTCAAGGGGCTACATATGTGGTGGAATTAGTAGAAGGAGGTGTGCAGAAAAGAATACACCAGTTAGATATTCAACCCTGTCCCTGACCGATCCCAGTGCCAGCACCATGAAGCAAGGTACGGCCTGTGAGGGAAGTTGTTAATCAGGTGGATGAGAGACCATCAATGTCCTCAGATGTGGAGTGTGTGAAGGAGACATGGCCAGTTGAGGAAGGGCAATCAATGTCTCCTCAATGTGAGGGTGTTGATGAGACACTTACTGTGATTGACGGAAAGGTAGATGAAGGAAATGGTGGTGTGGAAGTGGTAAAAGTTGGAGTTGACTCATTTTCAGATGTTGTTGTGAAGCATCCAGTTCCTGCTCCGAGGAGTAGTAATGACGGCGGGTAAACACAGTAACCCAAATAATTTGCTCAAGTCCGTTTGTAATACGGTGTCATTCAGCCCAGATATTTTGGCAGGCATGGTGATATATACATCTGAAAAACTAAAGGGAGTTATGGACAGCTTAGAGGGAAGTCTACGTGGACGTTGACTTATAGCAGGGGAGAGTGTGACCAGGCCAATAATAGCTTGCAATTGTACTACATACCGCTAGAGTTCACCCTTGTTAATATGTGTGGTGAAGTAGCCAAAAGAGAGGGTGATGTAGTGTCCGGTTCTGTGATAAATTATGTTAGAGGGAAGAAGCGAGACATGCGAGTGTACACGTGAGTTATTAGTGGTGCAGTGCTTCACAAAGTGAGTGTCATTTATTCTGTGCTCTATGACAAATGCTTTTATTCAATTAAGGGAAGATCTGATAAGTGGTGAAGTGTTTATAATGTTAATGTTCATCTGAGCTCATCAATAATTTGTCTTAAGAGAAGGAATGCAATGTGGGAAATTGTTAATTCGTAAGTATGAGTGGCTTATGTGTAAGTATCTTTATTAATCTTTATATGTTTTATTTATCTAGAAAACTGTAAAAGCCACTACCATTGTTTATTTGGGGTTCAATTACTTCCATGAAGAGTTTTGTGTATTTTGTTTCACTTTAGGATATCTGTAACTCCTTTTGGGAAGTTGTAAAGTGACGCTGATGTGAATCTATACTCTGCTGAGTCATCTAAAAGGTGAAAATAACCATAAGGGAAAAAGATACATAGTTTGACTATTATTCTGTATCTTTGTTTGTTTTCTTTGTAATCACAAGTGTTGTGGATATCGGAATCCTATTATAACTTTGTTTGTTTTTTGTTCTTTTGCTGCTGTTGAGAGTTTCGGTGTAAAACACCTACACGCAAACGGAAACCACAGACATTAATGCCGTGTCTTTCTCGAGCACGGTTGGAAATAAAGAATCCCTAATAGATGTCTTGCTGTGTCTGTGTCTCTTTAAAAGTAAGCATGTTCGCATGGCCATATTAAATTCTATGTAATTTGTTTTCATTTGCGGATAAATATGCTGAATATACAATGCTAAATGTCAGCACAATATCAGAAAAATGTCTAAGTGCACCTTTAATAAAAATAGCAATATAAATAATAAATTACATTATATCAGTGAAAACAAGAATTCTATACAACTCACCAATAGCTAAATGAATTCTATGTCCAAAACAATGTCCAGATATTCAGAGAGGCTGCACGAGAGGCTGCACTGATCATATTAGCTGCGTTGTCCGTTGTAATGCAGATGAGTCTTAAAGAAAACCCCATGCAGAAATCACATCTTTGAGGCCTGTTGCAAGATATTATGCTGTATGGTCTTGTGGTAAAAATTCAGTTTTCAAACATGTGCTCTTCATTTCAAACTCGCTGTCAATATAATGAATAGTCAGGCTCAGATACGGTTCCGTAGTTCTACATGACCACAAGTCGGTTGTGGCAGCAAAATATTCAATGCCACAAATTTCTCTGTCTATTTCCAGTCTATATTTCACATAAAGCTCAGGCAGAGCAACTTTCGAAAAATATTTGCGTAGTGTGCCGATTTGTTTAAACACCTCGTTTATTATTGGGCACATATCCTTGGCTAAATAAAACGTGATTGCCTCTGTATTTCTATGTAGGGTTGGGGAGTAACTAGTTACATGTAATGTTGTTCCGTTATTTAATTACAAAATAAATGTAACTAATCTGTTACAGATACTGAGAAAAGAAAAATTGAAATTAAATTATGGTTACTTATGAAAATGTTAACGATTACAAAGGGGGTTACATCTTAATATTTTTTGTAAAAAGCTAAGATATGTTGAATAATATTAATTTGTTGCTTTGCCTGTTTTTGATGTGCACGATGCCTTCTGCCATTAAAAGGCTGTTTAGTAAAGTGATGCAATTCTGATGCTTTTGACTGGTTCTCTTGTTTGAATTTGCAGTGCACCACGTCTGCCAATTACATCAATCCACATTGCCACTGAAAGCTTTAGGCTACAGCCTGTCTGAGAGTTGCCACCATGGCGAGTGTTAAAAATGCGTTCCAGTGCTGGAAATGTAAAAATTATTTCATCCAGAAATCAGAAAAGGGTGCAAAAATAACAGTTCAGTGCAAAATATGTTTTGCAACTATTAAAATGCTATCGATATCGAAGGTTTCTATGTCGAACCTGAGGAAGCATCTGTAGACATAACTTATCCTACAGTTAACTAAGCAGTCATCAAATAAAGTAGGAATGGCACTGCCTACTCCCGCCTGCCACACCATGCAACTAATGTGTATTCAAGATTAATTTTAGCTCTTTATTGCTTGGTGCATGTCCAGTAGTTTATTTAATGACGTTAATCTCCATTCATAACAAATTAGTTAGTCTGCTTGCTAGCTAAAGATGTCTTTACCAGCCACACTTCTATTTATGAACCCTTTGACAGAAAATATATAAAGTTTTTCCTCCTTGAATAAGGTTGGTAACCATGTCAGATCTAATATTACAGTTATTTTAGCATTGTAGCATAACATGCATTAATGACTCACAAGGTCATTGAGTTGTGAAATTCAGGGCACCAATGATTTTAAATCTGTATTTAACCTCAGAACAATCTCAAAGTATAAAGATGTGCTAAAGTCTGATTTTGTGGTGGATGTGCTTTATAGTTGAATTATTATAATTTTAATTGAAGTGATAAAGGATTTTGAAAGTCTGACAGTAATCAGTGTTGAGTACTACAGTATGGTTAACCCTGCCTGGTTTAAATGTTTGAAAATGATTAACAGTTGAAAACATTCATTAGAAATTTAGAAAAGTAATCAAATGTAATCAGTTACATAACTTTAATAAAGTAATTGAAATATTTTAACTACTTATGACATTTTAAATAGGGTAACTTGTAATCTGTAACCTATTACATTTCCAAATTAACCTTCCCAACCCTGTTTCTATGTGTCTTTGCGAGCCAGGTGAATATGGTGTTGCACTGAGTAATGTTCCCATTATTGTTGTCTGTATTGGGGAAGGCCGGGAATATTGTGTGGTTAACACTTTTTGTGTCTTCAACCTTTGACATTCTTGATACATTTTATGTTGGCTTTTCAGGTAATTTGATGAACTTTGTTGTGTTACCTTGCGGTGCTGATACAGCACGAAAGAACACTTTGCATACATCACTTTCTCCAAACCCGAAATACTTCCAAACAATGGAGGACGACGCCTTCAGGAACTAATGTATGTTCCTTCCTCTTGTTGCACTGCCAATTTGCTTGTTCAGTCAAGCTGAATGGCTGTATGCTTTTAATATGGTTATCTGCCGCTGCTGTGCTGTGCGTGTGAAGCTGTGAACTTATGCAACACCGTATTTCAAAGCGTGCTTCAAAATGAAAAAACTGATTTGTCATTAGCGAACTTCCAAATAGAGTGCGATAGGTCAGTCGAGGTGAAAAATAACTTGTGATTGTGACTTGGGATTTTGTTTATCATCAGTAGACTCAGCCCATGAGAAAAATTAACAATTTGCAACCTTACCAGGCTGATGTTTTCTGCTTGCTAGCACATCAATATCACAGACGTTTATGCTTAATTAATCGTGGGAGACAGAAATCGCAGTTAAAATACGATTAATCTTGCAGCCCTAGCAGAGTTTATTTTCTACTCCCTTTCTGACTGTTCCAGGTAATTTTTAATCACCTTTGGATTAATTTATGAGTCAAATCCACCCTTTTGCATTCTAAACATCTTACCTTTACTGCTCTATGTGTGGTGCAGAGCAGTATAGAGCCAGGGAAATGGCTGTGTCACAGCTGGTTCAGCTCAAAGTAGAGAAAATGGAAGAAAAGAAAAGCCCTTCTGGCATTTCAATACAAGAACACCTCAGCCGATGCTTGGTTAAGTGTCCTCCCCCAGTGCTTTCCTAATTCCAAATATTACCAGCTTACACCTGTTCCATCAGAAATGCCATTGCTATGGGTTATGGCTTCATTGACTTCTCTTTCCCTATCATAAGATTTTTTTCCCCAACTTTCTCTTTTTAGCTCTCATTTAGAAGCTCTAGAGTTTCTAGGGGGTTACGTAACAGAACATAGCTAGCCCAACCAACATCCATTACCACATATCCACAAGATTTTGGAACAGCCAATGGCATGCCATGATATCCCCATATTTACATTTGCCTGTTTTCCATGATTACGCACACTGCGATCCAGTGCTGAAACATTTTGCCAATCAGAATTCAGCAGAAATTATTCTGAAACAAGTAATGGCCAGAATCAACCAATCGTTGCCAACCATGTTAAAATAAAACTATACGTAAACAATTCTGAATCTAAGTACTATTTAACATTGTCCTGTGTCTGCCAAACATGTTGAGTGGTGCAAACATCATCTTTAGCCTGAAACTGAACATTTGGCTGGATGTTATAGAGTGCATGCACTTGGCTTCATAGGAAAGCAATGGGATGCTTCCTTGCTGCCTATTTAGTGAATGACTTAACATCCAGTCTCTCAACAAGGCATTTCCATCTGCAGAATTGCCACTCACTGGATGTTTTTTACCATTCTGAGTAAATTCTAGAGACTGTTGTGCGTGAAAATCCCAGGAGATCAGCAGTTACAGAAATACTTAAACCAGGATGTTTGGCACCAACAATCATCCGGAGAAATGACGTGGACTCACTTCACATCACCTAACTGGCTTATCTTATATATATATATATATATATATATATATATATATATATATATATTAGGGCTGTCGATTTAACGCATTAATAACATGCAATTAATTTTACAAAAAAACAATGCGTCAAAAAAAATGACGCAATTAATCGCAATGCTTTCCTGAGAAATTCCTGAGAAAAGCAAGCTTGTAGTACCACCTGTTTACTCCAGCTGTGTGAGTGTAATGATAAGCAGGTGAAGGCAGACGAGGGGCGAGGATCTAAATGCAGTGGGTTTTTTATTGAATGATGAAAAAACAACAAACAAGACAGGAACAAATGAAATATCCACAATGGGAAAAAACAAAACAAAAACACGGAAGACATCCAACGGGAAAACAGGCAAAACAAGCCTCCACTAACATCAACGACTGACAGGGGAATGGAGAAACAGCAGGGTTTAAATACACAGACACAGGATGATCACAAACGACATTCAGGTGCGAACTATGACAGAGTGTTGAGGACCGGGAACCATGGTGACGGTGACATGGAAAACACGGGGCAGACAACCAAGGAATCGTGACAGAATCCCCCCTCAAAGGATCGGATTCCAGACGATCCTAAACAAAAAATGACAGGGCAAACAGACAATCCAAGGGAGCATAAGGGGCAGACAGACAGTCCAAGTGAGCACAAGGGGCAGACAGACAGTCCAAGGGAGCACAAGGGGCAGACAGACAGTCCAAGGGAGCATAAGGGGCAGACAGACAGTCCAAGGGGGCACAAGGGGCAAGAAGGCAGTCCGAGGGGCCACACGGGGCAGACGGGAAGTTCAAGGGGGCACAGAGGGCAAAAAGGCCTGGGAGGTGGCCACAGGACAGGGACAGTTCCGGAGGCCTGGGAGGTGGCCACAGGACAGGGACAGGTTCAGGAGGCCTGGGAGGCGGCCACAGGACAAGGACAGGTTCAGGAGGCCTGGGAGGTGGCCATAGGTCAGGGACAGGTTCAGGAGGCCTGGGAGGCGGCCACAGGACACCCATGGGGAACTCCGAGGGCGGAGCCATGGAAGTCTCTGGTAGCGGAGCCATGGAGGGCGGAGCCGTGGAAGACTCAAGTGGCAGAGCCATGAGTGGCTCAGGAGGCGGAGCTGAGGGACGCTCTGGAGACGGAGCTGAGGGAGGTTCTGGAGGCTCAGGAGGCGGAGCTGAAGGAGGCTCAGGAGGCGGAGCTGTGGGAGGCTCAGGAGGTGGAGTCGAGGGAGACTCAGGAGGCAGAGCCAAGGGAGGCGGAACCATGGAAAGCTCTGGAGGCTCAGGAGGAGGGCCGTGGGAGGCTCAGGAGGCGGAGCTAAGGGAGGCGGAGCCGAGGAAGGTGCTGGCTTGCTGACCGTGGGAGGCGTAGGCGCTGGCTCGCTGACCGTGGCAGGTGTAGGCTCTGGCTTGCTGACCGTGGCAGGCGTAGGCGCTGGCTCGCTGACCGTGGCTGGTGTGAGCAGGGGAGCGGAAGCCTTTCTTCTCCTCCTCCTCCTCTGGGCGGACAAAGTTGGCAGCGCTGGCTCGTTGATCAAGGAAGGCGTGGGCTCTGGCTCGAAAGCCTGGCACTTCCCTCTGCCGGCATGTTGGTAGACCGAGCCGGTAGATGGTCTTCAGGGAAGCGTCATCGAACCCGGTGTGGATGGCAACAGTGGAGAAGAGATGTGAGTACTCGCGGATGGTCAAATCCGCCTGAGCCAGTTCGGTGAAAACCGCTGCTAGATCCATTTCGGTCGGTCGTTCTGTAATGATGAGCAGGTGAAGCCAGACGAGGGGCGAGGATCTAAATGCAGTGGGTTTTTTATTGAAAGATGAAAAACAACAAACAAGACAGGAACAATTGAAATATCCACAGTAGGAAAAAACAAAACAAAAACACAGAAGACATCCAACGGGAAAACAGGCAAAACAAGCATCCACTAACATCAACGACCGACAGGGGAATGGAGAAACAGCAGGGTTTAAATACACAGACACAGGATGTTCACAAACGACATTTAGGTGCGAACAATGACCTGAGTGTTGAGGACCGGGAACCATGGTGACAGTGAAATGGAAAACACGGGGCAGACAACCAGGGAATCGTGACAGAGAAACATGGTGACGGTGACACGGAAAACACGGGGCAGACAACCGGGGAATCGTGACAGAGAAACATGGTGACGGTGACAAGGAAAACACGGGGCAGACAACCAGGGAATCGTGACAGAGAAACATGGTGACAGTGACACGGAAAACATGGGGCAGACAACCAGGGAATCGTGACAGTGAGCAATGCAAAATGTATACAGTGAACAAAACATTAACAACTCTTCAGCGGACACACAACACAAACATGCGTTACGTTCTTGCATTCAAAACATTTGAAGGAGCACAAATGCGAACTAAGGGATCTCAAGATGTGTTTAAAGATTGAGATGTGACCCGAGATGTGACACAAGCATGTCTGACGCAGGTCATATGGTCTTTACCTCACAAATGTCTACAAATTACCAACAAGGTTAAGGAGGTGTCCTTTATACTGTTACACCGTTTTTACCCTGTCAATCTTTATTTAAGAAACATGCTCCCTGAAATAGATCCACTTTCCTCCTTCTGTAATTCTGTAGATGAATCTGCCCCTCACCTTTTTTGGGAATGTGTCCACGCTCTAGTATTTTGGAGAAATTTTGTTTATTTGTATGTACATCTATTTTAACAAGTTTTTCTATGCTTTATAAAGAAGTTTTATTTGGTTTTCACAGTTTTGATAACTTAATATTTTCAGATTAATCTGTTTATTTTTATTGCCAAGTCTTTTATACATAAGTGTAAATGTATGTCTCCAAAGCATTGAAAACCATTGCACTATGTATTTGTCTTGGCATTATTGTAAAATATATCTGTAGTATTGTGTACTATGAATACACCTGGCTTGTTTAAAAAAAAAAAAAAATGTCTGACGCATTGACGGGTCCTTAAAAAAAGCCCTCATAATAAATCTCCAACTGATTGACAAATTTTCTTGTGAATTGGATTTCTGTGAACTGTATGCCAATGATTGACTTATGTTCAATAATATGGTAGTAAACAATACATTGTATTCTAAAGCCGTTTTTTGAATGGTCTTATCAATGATTAACTCTTCTGCCACAAGAATGTAATGCATTTTAATTATATGAATATTTTTAATTTTATATATATATATATATATATATATATATATATATATATATATAATTTTGCAATATTTAAAGAAAACTATGTATAATGATTTCATCATTATGTATTGAATTATTGTTATATGAGGGGCTTTCTCAGTAAATATTTGTATATGCGATTAATCGCGATTAATTAATCGGGACACCATGTAATTAATTCGATTAAAAAATGTAAGCGATTGACAGCCCTAATATATATATAGATTTGTCCAGCTATCTCACTCCAATGAGTAATTTTAAAAAGTTATTTAACTGAAACCCAATCAGCCAATCTAATTAAGACTATATTTGATTCAGTCTCTGCATCAAGTGTTAATTAAAAGGCACAACTAACTGAATAGCTCAGTAGATGAGCAGCTTAAAAGGCATGGGCATGTTATATGTAAATGTGTCTTGTTAAATTGAGAGCCTGACACAGAGTTAAGGAGTTTGCAGTGCACGTACTTTGTAGCACGTGTAATTCCTCATCCCTAACACAACACTTCAGATATAGTGCAGTGAGATGTGACATATCTAGAGCCCAATACAGTGCCCTAAGTTACCTAGTCATTTATTCTTTATGAAGCTTTTATACCCTCTGACATTATTTATGTGAAGTAGAACAGATTTTCTTTCCAGTGGTGCAAGAAAGTCTGAATGAACTAAATTTTGAAGTTTGAATAATTAACTTGTAATCCAATCTCCTGACTTTTTCCAAGTAGGATGTAAGGCTCAATTTGTCTGCTTTTTCATTAAATATCATACAAAATTAAGTGTTTGTTCAGGTCAGTCTCACAAGGGATGCGTCACCTTTGAGAATTTTTGGCTGCAATATGAAAACGTCACTAGCAGAACAGTCTCTACTCAGATTGGATGATTCTGTCATAGGCTTGACAATATTCAGATATTAACACGTTTAAATCACTGGTTTAACCCCACAGTGTTTTATTATATTTATGAATACTTAAGATTGCAAGTCATATTTATTTATTCCAAAAATTGCCAAAAAAAAATATAAAAGTATTCCAAAGGACTTTTGCTGCATTCAAAATTCTCCAAAGTGACAGAGGAACAGAGAGAAACAGAAGGATTTAATTGCTGCAAATATTCCTCTTCGTGATGGCAGTCGCATCTCATGCAAGTACCAACAGTAGAAATGCATTTTGAGGCTACAATTTTTGTTTTTGTTTAAATGAGTGTGGGCTGTGATCTGAGTGTTATGGTGAATAGGAATAATGATCGTTGAATAAATCCAGAAAACAGCACACAAATAGAATATTACTGTGACGAGGCAGGTGAGGAATGAGGATATATTTGCAGCTTTATTAAAATAAACAAGAACACTCAGACTAAATCAAATCACAGAGAACCTAGAACCAAGCATAACAAAACATGCAAGAACTGCCAAATAGACTGGGGGAAACAAGGGCTTAAATACACAAGGGAAAACAAGGAACACCTGGGGAAACCATCAGGGAATGAGAAACAATAAGTGGAAAACCTATCATAAAATGAAACTACAAAGAACTACAAAAACCTAACAGGAAACAGGAACTAAACAAGAACTTCAACATAAAAGCACAAAAACAAAAGACAACAGGGAATATGTGACAATTACTTTAACTACAATTTTTGTCATGCTTTTTTTCCATTTCTTTGAGTTGCAACTTGGACATCCTGAAAACTGTTTCTCCCACAGCAAACAATAAAAAGTAAATAATAAAGCAATGAGTAAATCATGAGGGAATTTTAAAATTACTTCATTTAGAAAATTTGCCTAGGGTAAAGTAATGGAATGCTTTAAAATTAGTTGTATATGGCATTAAAGTGACATTTAAAATACAGACAAAGGGCAATATTTTGGTGGTACTGAAAAAAAGTTGCTCCAGTGACATTTATTATGACAAAGTGTTTGTTTGTTTGCCTTCAAATTCAGTGAGCAGCTACATCTTTGTTGGTTGAACTAATTGTGGGGAAACAAACCCAACTGGTGAAGAAAGAGACGATTTATCCTCATTCGATCTATTAGAGCTATTCTTCCTCTGTTCGAATCAAACAGACAGAGTTATCTAATAGTGATCCAATCTCAGCAGTGGATATGTACACTCCCTGCTAATTGAGATAGGTCTAACTGCAGAACCGCAGAACCACACGTCATAGCAGTGTGAGGACGACAGCGCCAGCCTAACCGTCTGATGCCGGAAGTGGGCGCGGAAAGGCATTGCGCTACTTCCGCGATTTGGAACGTTTTAAAGTTTAAAACAACGTTATTATAAATACTTTTTTAAACAATTTAATTGAAAAGATATATATATATATATATATATATATATATATATATATATATATATATATATATATATATATATACCTTAATTCTCAAATAGTATAAAAGATCAGAATTATGTTTTGTCCAACAAAAGACAATATACTACTATTAACAAATGTTAATAGTTTTTTAAAAGTTAAAATTATACTTTATCCATTTGTTTTGTTGAGTCAAATGATTAACAATATAAATTTAACAAAGCTTAAAACAAAAAAAATACAATGAAAACAAAGCTTGAGAGTTTGAACATTTGATTTAATTGAAAATAATTGTTAATACTCAACCAACAATTTTTTTCATCGAACACAACAATTATATGATGGACTGAAAAAACAAAAATGATTAATTTAAATAAAATTAGTTTTTTCCTCAAATCATCTTTTGAAATATCAAAAGAATCACACACTAGCTGTACCTGCTCCAAATAAATAATAGTAATTAAATAAAAATACAAAATTGAACTAAATAATAAATAAATTATATAAAACTAAATCAAACCAAAGAATATAAATCTTATAAAAGTTATGCAGGCACACATTTAACGATAATTCTCAAGAGAAAAATAATTAAAATAAATGAAAACTCCATACAAATGCAGTTAATCCTGAGGCGCCTTTCATCATGACACTTGCTAAGAAAAAGTTCCATGTCTTCCTTAAACTGGAACTGAAACATTAAAGGCTCTTTGGCCAGTTCCAGATCATCTTTCTTCTCTGCCTGATCAAGTTTAAGAAGGGCCTTTTCCTGGTCTTCCTTATTTAGGTTAAGATACTACGGCTCTTCCACAAAACCTCTGAACGAGTGGCAGTTTTCCCGGAGCCATGCAACTGCGGTCCTGAGGTCTTTGACTATCTGTGGTTCCTTCATGAGAGAAGAGTACAAAAAAGGAATTAAATATTTAATTCATTTAAAATAAATTATTCTCACAAGAGAAAAGATGGTTTGCACCACATTTAGCTGCTAGCTAATTTCCATCTGTTGTCCCTGGGGAGATTGGAAGTGTCCTCAACAATACATTGTGTTTTAATCAGGATGCATGTAAATTATTGTTTTGAAATTATGCTCTTTCATGTGCCCGTTTGAGACGATAAAAACATACCTTGTCGCCGATTTCAGTTTCTTGTGCTTTAGGTGGCACCTGCACATCAACGGCAGCATGTTTTCTGTGACAAATTAATTTTTAAGTTAATTTATAGACAGGGAAAAACTACTCAAACTTATCCCTGTTGTGTGTTTAAATGTTTAATGGGATGCATTCATAGATATGAAATATCATTATAAAAAAATACACAAATATATAATTGTTTGTGTTTTGTTAGCTTAAGTTTCAGTGTGCATTGTTTGTGTAACCTTTAGACGTTAATGAAGATAAAGAAATATTTTATGGCTAAATCATGCAGAAAACCATCTAATTCCAAAGGGACTACTATTAAATATGTGTACATTGAAATGCAATGTAAATCGCTTTGGATTAAAGCGTCTGCCAAATGCATAAATGTAAAATAATATCTATTGCCATTGTATATTATAAAATAACTCCAGATGTTCATACCTCCATGAACAACAGCCTTTTTAAAGTGGAATTTAATGTGATAATTCAATTTGTCAAACCCGTCTTGTCGGTTTAAAGATACTGCTATCACAAAAAGGGCAGTGAAAATTTCTGCAGCATGTTGTGCATTGCTCCAAAGGTGGTAGCGCTGAACCTCTCTGAATCATTATGTGGTTCTATAGGTGAAATAAAATACAATTAATGCAATTCTCATGGTCAGAAAATTTAACAAATGCCGTAAAATACAACGCCAACAACAAATTAAATCACAAACCATGAATATGTAACCTAACAAAGTGATACAATCCAACTGTAAAATAACAATACATGATCAAGTGCCTTCGTCACAATTCTCACTTAGTCACATTTATTATATAGCACTTTTTACAATACAGATTGTTTCAAAGCAGCTTTACAGGGATAATAGGAAAATTATGCAACAAAGTTTGTCTCTGTAGATCTAGAACAAAATAGTGTCATAATCCAGCTTAAGTAAATTCAGTGTTGATTAATTTCTGTTGTAAAAAAGTTATTAATTCTGTTAATTAATCTATATAGCCATTCTGGAGAAAACAGTGATGTTATCGTCCAGTTCAGTTCTCATATAATGGTGTCAATGACAGATCAATAGTAGTGTTGAATATTAACTTACAAAATACTTAGAGCCGTTTTGCATACGCGTATAACGTTAAGTATGTTGCATCCATCAAAGATATAACTTCTTTTTACCTTCTTCTCTTCTTCTTTTCCTTGTTCTACCGTGTGCTCCGCCATAGTTAAACATGAATTCCGTCCACTTCCGGCATCAGACTGCTACCCCGCCCACTTCCGGCATCAGACGGTTAGGCTGGCACTGTCGTCCTCACACTGCTATGACATATGGTTCTGCGGTTCTGCAGTTGGTTATTATTGTGCTAATTTGATTGAGCTTGTTTTTGTTTAGCACCAAATATCTGGTGTCATGGATATTGTATGCCCCTTGCCATTATCATCATGGAGAACTGATTTTGTATTCACATTAGAAGCTCAGCGGGTCTTCGTTTAGAATAGTTACTTTTGTCAATCTGGTGTGGAGGGGACAACTGTTACAGTAAACAGGCAATTTGAAATCTGGGCAGGTGTAAAGTTGTTTTTTAATTGCATTAACCCAGGGCAAATTTAAAAGTTTGCAGTGTGAATAATTTAGAGTTGAAGTCAGAATTTTACATGCACCTTAGCCAAATACATTTAAACTTCCACATCCCACAATAAGTTTCTGGAATTTTAAGCCATTCCTCGAGATTGAATCAGGTTTGTAAGCCTGCTTTCTCGAATGCGCTTTTTCAGTTCTGCCAGATTGAGGTCAGGGCTTTGTGATGGCCTCTCCAATACCTTGACTTTGTTGTCCTTAAGCCATTTTGCCACAAATTTGGAGGTATGCTTGGGGTCAATGTCCATTTGGAAGACCCATTTGCGACTGAGCTTTAACTTCCTGGCTGATGTCTTGAGATTTTGCTTCAATTAATCCACATAATTGTCCTTCCTCATGGCAGCATCTATTTTGTGAAGTCCCTCTTGCAGCGAAGCAGCAATACATGATGCTGACACCCCCATGCTTCACGGTTAGGATGGTGTTCTTCAGCTTGCAAACCTCACCCTTTTTCCTCCAAACAATGGTCATTATGGCCAAACAGTTCATTTCTTTGTTTCATCAGACCAGATGACATTTCTCCAAAAATTTTGATCTTTGTCCCCATGTGCACATGCAAAATGTAGTCTGGCTTTTTTATGATGATTTTGAAGCAATGGCATCTTCCTTGCTTAGCAGCCTTTCAGGTTATGTCGTTATAGGACTTGTTTTAATGTGGATATAGATACTTGTTTACCTGTTTCCTCCAGCATCTTCACAATGTCCTTTGCTGTTGTTCTGGGAATTATTTTCACTTTTCGCACCAAACAACGGTCATCTCTAGGAGACAGATTGCGTCCCCTACCTGTGTGGTATGATGGCTGCATGGTCCTATGGTGTTTATTCTTGTGTACTATTGTTTGTAAAGATGAATGTCGTACCTTCAGGCATTTGGAAAATGCTTCCAAGGATGAACAAGACTTGTGAAGGTCCACAATTTCTTCTAAAGTCTTGTCTGATTTCTTTTGTTTTTCCCATTATGTCAAGTAAAGAGGCACTGCGTTAGAAGGTAGGCTTAAAATACATCCACAGGTACACCTCCAATCCAATACACCTCCTATTAGAAGCTAATTGGCTAATTGTCTAAAGGCTTGACATCATTTTCTAGAATTCTCCAAGCTGCTTAAAGGCACAGTTAACTTAATGTATGTACATTTATGTCCCACTGGAATTGTGATGTAGTCAATTAAAAGTGAAACAATCTGTATTTAAACAATTGTTGGAACAATTACTTGTTTCATTCACAAAGCAGATTTCCTAAACAACTTGCCAAATCTATAGTTTGCTAATATTAAATCTGTGGAGGGGTTAAAAAAATATTTTGTTTCATAAATTAGTTTTAATGACTTCAACCTAAGTGTATGAAAACTTCTGACTTCAAATGTACATGTTTCCATTGATCATAGTATAAATAATGAGGGGTCTATGCTAAGTTGATTTCAGTATCAGAATCAGCTTTATTCATTCATTCATTCTTTATTCAGTTTTAATCATCCCCCTGCAACCACACACGCCACTACAACCACACACTCTTTAACACCAGACACCTTTACTTCCAGCTCTCCATCCAACTTTAGCAATTTAAATGACATATTAATTACTTAAATCTAGCATTTAGCCTGTCTCTTTCATTTGCTTTGACTATCCTCCTTATTGGGGGTCTTACTGGGGAAACGAATGTGGGATGAACTTCCGCAGGAAGTCATCCTATAGCATTCGCTAATATAGTCAGCAGTCATTTAGACCCCATTTACAGCTTGTATTATGATGTGATTCAGATGATCCGATAACAAGTGATTAGCACTATATACAGGTGTAAATGGGGTGTAAAACCTTTTGTGATCGAATCACAAAAAAACACATATGGAGGTAGACAAAAACGCATTTGAAATTCTGTTAAAAACATCTGTCTGGGATGCAGTAACACATGGCTTTAAAGGGAATTAGTGTCTTCGTGAGACTTTACAGTACATGAAATTTCTGCTGTACCTGTTGTGCCATTTTTCCAAGGTTCTTTGTCTTCTTTGGATTTTTTTTCGGTTTATTAATGTATGATGTTGTAAAGACTCAACGTAGGGAGGGAAAGGAGGACAAATAGAACTGGATTATTCAACAAAAAGGTATGGCTTTAATAAACAATTGTGGCCACACAAAGAGTGGCTTTCACCTGCATAAATGCCTATTGACACTGCTCCGTCCACTGGACTTGGTCTGTAGCTCCCTTTTTTGTGAGATCAGTCAGTGGGCTGGTGACGTCCGAATAAAGGCACAAACCTTTTATAATAGACAGCCACCCCCAGGAATTGTCTCACCTCCTATTTGGTCTTGGGACTCGGGCATGTCGTCAATTCTCTGCAGTTTTGTCAGTTTGGGAACACACCTGCCCGTGGCCCAAGTGGAACCCCAGATACCATACCTCCACCTGTCCAGTTGCGAACTTCGTAGGGTTTGCTGTGAATCCCACCCATCGCAGCGACCTCAGATCCAGATGCTGCATGTGCCGCTGCCTATCATTACTGTATATAATGATGTCATCCAGATAGGTAGCGGCATAAGCCAAGTGCTGTCTAAGGATTCGGTCTATGAGGCACTGAAATGTTGCAGGGGCCCCAAACAAACAAAAACGGAAGCGTCACTAATTGGTGTAAGCCAAACGGTGTGGAGAATGTTTTTCGTGGGATATTGGTGTTAAGGGGCTCTGTCAGAAACCCTTTGTCAAATCCAGTGTTGAATAAAAGTGAGCGGTGCCCAACCGATCGAGCAACTCATCAATACGAGACACTGGTTATGTATCAAATTTAGACATTTTGTTGACCCGTTTCCTATAATACACACAGACCAATCAATTTTAGGCACTAGAACAACCAGGCTGGACCAATCGCTGTGGGATTTCTCTATTACTCCCATATCGAGTAGTGCATCTAATTCTTCCCAAACTATTATTTTTTGTGTTTGGGTAGTCGGTAGGGATGGCTTCGTATCACTAGCCGGCTCGGCCTTGATGTGGTGCTGGATGAGGTTTGTACGACCCAGCAGAGGAGAAAACATTTCTGCAAATTCTTTCTGCGTACTTTGTCCAATTCTCCCATGTTTCAGCACCAGTGTGAACTAGAAGACTTGATGTTGGGAGAGAAAGGAGGACACAGGTAACTGGATTCTTCAACTCAAACGTACAGCTTTAATAAACAAACTTATAAGGCTTTTCAGCATAACACAATTTATCTTAAATTCTCTTTCAGTGGGGTAGCTGTCTCTCTCATGTCTCTGGTGTGGTCCCTTTATATTGCTCTCCCCAATGCTTTCTGCAATTAGAAACAGCTGTTAGACATTATAAGGCTCAGGTGTGTGCACCCTTATGGCTTTCTCTCTCTCCAGACAAATGCTCGCTATGCCCCTGCCGCCACAGATGTAGTGATGCTATATGTTACTTGTGGTCACAGGAGATACATTTGTGCGAACATCAGCGGTGTGTCTCGTCTGACCACATGTGATCGGATCACCCGAGATGCATCTTAATACTGTGACGATATGCATTAATTACCAATACCTGCTGTTCTTCAAGAATCCAGTAGATGGCACTGTGAAAGCAAATGTCACCAATGGTTTGAAAACAGTCTGTAAACAGAGACACTTTGAGATGTGAGTCATTTTATTTTGAATCATTGAACAAAGCAAATACCAGCTATAAACAAGGTCTAAGTGAGAATTGTTTTATGTTTTACTCAAGTCGTTTCAGCTAGAACATGTTACAATGTCCTTACAGAGCCCAGGGATAACGTGCAGTTCGTGGCTGGTGTTACCAACCCCTTCAACCCATTGCCTTCCAGCATCTCTTTTCTTTCTCTCTGCTGAGATTTGAAGTTTCAGATCACTGTAATCAATAAATCAACAGACTGAAAGCCATTCGAATTATAGGCAACCCACCATCTCTGGGAATGAGCTGACAGAGTCATGAAAGCAGTCCTCATTACAGCCTATTGACTAAACTGTCAAGAGTTAAGCTAGCGAAAAACTCGCTAGACAGTCACATTGCATAAACACATTGCATTGCACTGGGTGAGAAAGAGAGAGAAAGCAATAGTAAGAGTTGTGTTTTAAGGCGAAATACATCTTCTGCCAATAGGATTTGAGCAATAACAGTATAAAATTAAAAACTGGGTATTTGAAGAGACATTTTGAAAGCATTTATTTTAACTTTATTATTATTATTATTATTATTATTATTATTATTATTATATAAGAGTTTGATTTTGAAGAATGAAAGGATCACCACCATCATGCAGGTGAAAGGAAACAATCATTGATGCAGCCTGCACTTTTCATATTCTCCTGTTGGTGGCAGTGTGATACAGCTAGTTTTGTCTATGTGGCTGTAACGTCTGTGAGCCTCCCAAATAGGCCTACACATTTCTTCCTGTTTACCTGTCACTTTAAAATATCCTAGAGAAACTAAGCTTTGAAATGCATCTAACACCCATGATTGGACAAAATCATAACCCCAATTTTAGTGTTTATTGTTGCCTTCTCACTCATAATGCAGTGTCTGTACTCAGAAAGGGATTTTTGGAAAGATCAAGGGTTTGCAACTACTAGATTATGTCTCTCTCACTTCCTCTTTCCATCCATTTCTCTCTCTCTCTCCTTCACACACTCATACACTCATTCACCCACACATGTAAAATAGGTCATTAGAATGCTTGTTAGTCACCTCTCTTCATTAGAGGTGCAACCAAGCTTTATTAAATACAAGACATACAGCAAGGATATTTTCATTTAGAATTAGATACTTTGTACATGACTTCCAGCTCATATTCTAATTTTCTCATCCCTCATGATCACATGTTTTAGCCCAAGACCCTCTCTACAAAGAAGGGCAGAGAAGTGAAACTATTCATAAGTAAATCAGTGTGCATGGAATGCAGGCCTTGCGTAACAAAATATATAATATCTGACAATGCAGCATAAACATTGCTGTCTTATTAGAGGTGCTTGCTTAGGTACTTTTACTATTGCTCGTATTTTGAATTAGGGAGTTGAACAAACCCCTAAGCAGAAGTATTAAATATAGGCACATAACACATTCAGAATCGTTTGTGCTTATTATACCTCAAATTGTGTTGCTTTGTTGAGAAGTTTGCTATAGTTTTTAGACTTGGCTGATGATAAACTGGGCAAAAAAATCCCTCAGAGTACTAACCTGATGCAGCATGATAAGATAGCTAGGGACCAGAATACCAAAGGCATCATTTCTACCGTCGTGCCAAACATGAATTCAGCAAGATGAGTAATAAGTTCAAGTAGCATTTACACTTAAAAATGTTTCGGTATTGAGTGATTATGAACTGTTTCTAGCCCGGATAAATAAATAAATAATAATAATAAAAAAAAACTTGCTTATGGAATCGCTTTAGTGACATGCCGACTGACAATTGTCCACTTGTTAGCCATACTAAACCTAATTGAGCCTGGATTGGTACAGCATGCCCCAATGGAGGAAAAAAGTCTATAGAGACTAGGTTTTTTTTTTTTTTTTTTTTACGTTGGCCAGTAAGAAATCACCCAGAACACCCTGGCAGCCATCCATAACATCCTAGAAACCACAATACAGCTTTTTAAAAATATTTAGAAAACTTTAGCTACCACAACTTTCAAATAGTATAGTGTCAGTGACTTTTGCATAGGTATTTTCATTTACATTTTTTATTTTATATGACACGGGTCACCCCCTCATGGGGTGACATTGCAAACACTATAGATACAGTAGATACGTTGTAAATCCACCAAAAGCTGAATACGAAAGAGAAAAGGAATTTACATCACTTGCCTAAATGCCGCTCCCAATCTGATTAGCTGCACGTGTGTGGCGCACTCCAAATGAACGTGACAGGTTAACAACATGGAGACTGATATTTAAGACAGTGCTAATAAGATATAAAAGACGGTGCTAATATTCCCAGTACTATTGTACACTGTGTGATTGATGCTAAGCTTGGTCTATCATGCATTTATAGATATTGATTTCTTGATAACTTTCTTGGTTTAGATAAAATGAATACCTACATTGGCTAAGAATTATTTAGCAGTTTTCTTACTTTATTCTATTATTTCTGAACATCTGGGTTTATTTGATTTTAATTTATTTTACATGTACACTATGTAGGCAACTTCCTCCTGTGGTGCACTTTTTTTTCTTGCACATCTTTGTTCCCTTTACAAAAAGCTTCACTTTGATGCTGCGCTTTTGCTAAGCGATACGGGGAACAATCCTGCATTGTGAACAGCTGTGAATTTGTGTGAAACACGTCAATGAACATTGACCTGAATTTATAGCCTCGGCTGGTGATGATCATTAGATGCACCTGTGGCCAGGCTATAAAATAGAGGCGTCACCAGCGTGTCGACAGATATTTTTCATTCAGAGCATACTGTGCTGTGTGTCTCACAACCTGCTAAGAAAACTTTCTTCCCTCTTTGTTAGGAGTTAGAAATTGTTAGGCAGTGCGTAGAACTTTCTTTCCTTTCTCTCTCTGCTCTGAAAGAGATTATATATATATATATTAAAAAAAAGAGAGAATGGTGGAGAAACCGAGCAAACGATGCGTGTTTCCTTGTCAACGTTTCATGACGGACAAGGACACGCATGAGTTTTGCTTTGTTTGTTTGGGGGAAGAGCACGCGGCTCTCGCGTTGGGGCGGGGCGGGTGCGCGCATTGTGACCTTCTTTCGGTCGGGATGCTTCGCGCTCGCCTCGCTTACTTCCGAGAGCCAGCACCCGCACTTCATTCGTAGGGCTCTCATATGGATCTGGCTGAGGAGCGAGAGACGGGTGCGTCCCTTTCGCTCGCTCTCTCCCCAGATCCGGCTGGTCCTTCTCGTGATCTTGAAGCGCGCTGCGGCGCCTCTTCAGTTCAGGAGGGGGACCTCGATTCTCTTGGATCTATAGATTTCGAGTTACCCACATCCGAGCACTCAAAGCATGACGCAAAATCCTCTGAGGAGTTACTCGATGTGGTTACTCGTGCTGTGGCCAGACTTCAATTAGACTGGCCACGTGATCAAGAAACCCCCAAACGCTCCAAGTTAGAGGATAGATTTCTGTCTGATGGCCAAGGGAAGGGAACACCTCATCAGTCCCTTCCCTTCTTTGATGACCTCCACGATGAGCTTGCTCGTTCGTGGAGGAAACCTTATACCTCGCGTGTTCACATGTCCTCGACGTCGTTATATTCGACTATCGTGGGTGCTGAGGCGCGAGGGTATTCAAGGATGCCGCCGGTCGAAGAGACACTTGCGGGTTATCTCTCGCCGGGTTTGGCATCGTCTTTGAAAAAACCTGCTCTCCCCTCTAAGCCATGCAGAACTACCTCCATGCTAGTGGGGGGGGCTTATCAAGCGGCAGGTCAGGCTGGTGCTGCGCTGCACACCATGGCTGTGTTACAGGCGTACCAGGCTGACCTGCTAAAAGATCTGAGTGCGGGTAAAACTCTCGACAAAGAGGCCTTTTCAGAGCTTCGTCGAGCTACGGATTTGTCTCTCTGCGCGACCAAGCAGTCAGCCCGTGCCATTGGCCGGTCTATGTCCGCTTTGGTCAGTACGGAGAGGCATTTATGGCTTAACATGTCAGGCATCCGAGATAGGGACAGAGTTTTCTTAATCGATGCCTCGGTTTCGCCTTCTGGTCTCTTCGGAGACGCCATGAATACGGTTATCTCCAGATTCCAGGAGGCGAAAAGCCATGAGGAAGCCTTTGGGCAGTTTCTTCCTCACCGCACTCAGGGGGCGGGGCCGTCGGCCACCCAGTCTTGCCCCGATTCTGCTAGGAGAGAGGCTCAAAAACAGAGCGTGGCGAGTCGTGCTCCCCCTCGTAGGGACTGGGGACAGGCTCGTCACCCTCAGCAGCCACCCAAGAAAGACCTCAGGGCTGTGATTTCTAAAAGAAAGAAGCCCTGACGGTCTTGTACCCAACTTTGTAAGGGTAGTTCCCATCGGGATGGGGCACGTGTACCATCCACTTCGGCCCTCCCGATACCCTCACGAAACCTCTTCACTCCTGCCGCCTTTGGTGTTTCGGGTGATAGAGGCTTCCAACAAAGAGTAGGGTGTACCGTTGCTTCCTGCCTTAATCCAGAACACGGAACACTCAACATCCCCTCAACAGGAAGTGTTGAAATTAGTACCCATCTCAGAGAACCTGGCAGCGTGGAAACTTCTGCCAGGTATTTCTATGTGGGTTCAAAAGACAGTAGAAAGAGGCTACAGAATTCAATTCGCTCGCCGCCCTCCGCGTTTCAACGGCGTGGTTCCCACTACCGTAAGACCGGAGCAGGCATGTCTACTGTGGAGAGAACTGCAAAATCTCTTGGCAAAAGGGGCCATAGAACATGTTCCCCTTCCAGAGAAAGAGTCAGGCTATTACAGCAGATACTTCCTGGTTCCCAAGAAGGGTGGGGGGTTGCGTCCGATTCTAGATCTTCGAGGCTTGAACCGCTCGGTCAGGGTGTTCAAGTTCAAGATGCTAACTGTCAAGTCGGTCGTGTCTCAGATCCAACATCATGATTGGCTGGTCACGATCGATCTCATGGACGCATATTTCCATATTGGAATTCTGCCACAGCACAGGAAGTTCCTGAGGTTCACTTTCGGGGACGAAGCCTTCCAGTATCGGGTTCTTCCATTCGGCCTAGCCCTATCACCCCGCACATTCACGAAATGCATGGATGCAGCACTGGCTCCTTTGCAACTCCAGGGCATCCGCATTCTGAATTATTTAGACGACTGGCTGATACTAGCACAATCTCAAGAACTGGCAGTTCAGCCAGGTTCTCTGGGTCTGAGACTCAACGTCCAAAAGAGCGTTCTTTCTCCAACCCAGGAAATTACCTATCTAGGGATTATATGAAACTCGATCACGATGCGGGCACAGTTGTCTCCAGCTCGTGTCAGGTCCATCCAGAACTCCCTGAGCAATCTCAGGCTAGGTCAAAGTTGCACTGTTCATCAGTATCAACGAATATTAGGTCTCATGGTGTCTGCGTCCACGGTGATTCCTTTGGGCCTTCTCCATATGAGACCATTTCAGCTGTGGCTAAAAGCCAGGGGATTTCATCCAAGGGCCAGTCCCCTAAGGAAAATAAGGGTTACGCGCCAAGTGCTTCGTTCCCTTTCTGTGTGGTTCAGACCCCGGTTCCTTACCTTGGGTCCCACTCTCGGTGCGTCATGTCGTCGCAGGATGCTAACGACAGACGCCTCTCTGACGGGTTGGGTTGCGAGCTTAAGTGGTCGTCCAGCCCAAGGGGAATGGGAGGGTCATCAGCTCGATTGGCACATCAACTGCCTCGAGCTGATGGCGGTATTTCTGGCCCTGAAATACTTCCTCCGACATCTGAGAGACTGCCATGTCCTTGTGCGGGTGGACAACATAGCAGCAGTCTCCTGCATAAACCATCAAGGAGGTCTACGTTCTCGCCACCTGAATTTGCTGGCATGTCGGATTCTCCTTTGGGCCCAGGGCAAGCTCCTGTCACTCAGGGCAATTTACATCCCTGGACGCCTAAATGTGGGAGCAGATTTTCTGTCCAGACAAAACATACCGAGGGGCGAGTGGAAACTCCACCCCGAGGTAGTACAACAAATTTGGGAGAGATTTTACAGAGCAGAAGTGGACCTCTTCGCCTCTCAAGAGACTGCGCAATGTCCCCTCTACTTCTCTCTGAGTCACCCAGCCCCCCTGGGTCTGGACGCGATGGCGCATACATGGCCCAGAATGTGTCTGTATGCTTTTCCCCCGGTTTCTCTGCTCCCGAGAGTCTTAGCCAGAGTTCAACAGCAAGGGTCTTGCCTCTTACTGATAGCGCCTCGCTGGCCGAACAGGATTTGGTTCTCAGAAATTATATCTCTCCTCGATGGCTCGCCTTGGGCGATTCCGGACAGGAGGGACCTTCTGTCTCAGGCACAGGGGACGATATTTCATCCCCGGCCCGAATTGTGGAAACTTCATGTTTGGCCCCTGAAGGGTACCAACTGAGGGACACAGGGCTGTCGCCTGAAGTTATCGAGACCATTCTTAGTGCTAGGGCTCCCTCCACCAGAAGAATCTACACCAATAAATGGGGTGTCTTCGAAAAGTGGTGCAGTTTACATGGTGCAGATCCAGTTAACTGCCAAATTGTTTCAGTTCTGGACTTTCTGCAGGAAAAACTGTCAGCAGGCATATGCCCCGCTACTCTCAGGGTTTATGTGGCCGCCATTTCGGCTTGCCACGCCTTGACGGACGGGGTGCCTTTGGGGAGGCACCCTCTACTCGCTCGCTTCATTCGTGGAGCCAGGCGACTGAAGCCTCCTGTTAGGACCAGAACTCCCTCATGGGACTTAGCAATAGTCCTGGAGGGTCTGGCTGAAACCCCTTTGAACCTCTAGAGTCAGCGTCTGACAGACTTCTGACTCTCAAGCTGGTTTTTCTTGTGGCGATTACCTCTCTTAAGAGAATCAGGGATCTACAGGCTCTGTCTGTTTTGCCGGCCTGTTTAGAGTTTGCCCCAGGTATGGCCAAAGCTATCCTGCATCCTCATCCTGACTACCTTCCTAAGGTGCCTTTTTCGACACTACATCCTGTCACTCTGGAAGCCTTCTGCTCCCCGCCATTTTTAACGCCGGAGCAGGAAGGTCTTCACGGACTCTGCCCAGTCCGTGCCCTTCAGACTTATGTCCACCGCACTAGCCAGTGGCGTAAGTCTGAGCAATTATTTGTCTGCTTTGGGGGCCGCAACAGGGGGCAGCCGCTACCAAGCAGACTATGTCACATTGGGTGAGGGATGCTATTGCCCTGGCCTATGAGGCACGCGGTCAAGTTTCGCCAGTAGGTGTCAGGGCTCACTCCACCAGAGGGGTCGCCGCCTCTAAAGCCTTGGCTAGAGGGGTCCCTCTGCAGCAGGTTTGTGATGCGGCAGGCTGGTCCTCTCCGCACACATTCATCAGATTTTATCGTTTGGATGTTCATGCTACTCCGGGCTCTTACGTCCTTGAGTCGACATCCCAAACTCATGCCTGAACAAGTTTGTGACGCGGCAGGCTGGTCCTCTCCGCGCTGACTCTTCAGTTTTTTATGGCAGGCTCATGCCTGAACACGTTCGTGATGCGGCAGGCTGGTCCTTTCCGCAAACGTTAATCAAACTCTATGGGCTAGATGTTTCTGCTACTCCAGGCTCTTACGCCCTTGAGTCGACATCAAGCTCATATCTGGGACCTCTCGCGGTTTTGTGAGCACACTTCACAACCGTAGGGGTCCGGACAGCCCCAGTGCGGCGGCGTGGGTATTGCGTTCCCCGTAGCGCTTAGCAAAAGAGCAGCATCAAAGTGAAGCTTTTTGTAAAGGGAACGTCTCGGGTTACATGTGTAACCCTTGTTCCTTGAAAAAAGCGGAACGAGATGCTGCGCTTTTTTGCCGCACTGGGACGTCCCAGGACTGCCCTTCAGAAAAAGGTATTTGTTGACACGCTGGTGACGCCTCTATTTTATAGCCTGGCCACAGGTGCATCTAATGATCATCACCAGCCGAGGCTATAAATTCAGGTCAATGTTCATTGACGTGTTTCACACAAATTCACAGCTGTTCACAATGCAGGATTGTTCCCCGTAGCGCTTAGCAAAAGCACAGCATCTCGTTCCGCTTTTTTCAGGGAACAAGGGTTACACATGTAACCCGAGACGTTTCTTATAATTAAAAGAACTTGGATATTTCTAACCAGTATGCCTTGCATTCTAATAAAGTATATGCAATCTGAATCATGTTGAAGTACATTTTAAAGTTGAAAAAATTGAAAAGTGAATCGTGAATCATCCATAAGTTTGATAACAATCTTGATTTTATTTGTTTGCCATATCACCAAGCCCTAGCGCACGCACAAGGCGCTGTTCAGACGGGGCAGAGAGCTTGCGAGTCGCTGCTGCGTCAGTCACAGTCCAGCACGCAAGAACATGCGACAATTCCTTTGTATTTGATACAAGAATGTTCATAATAGGGATGTGTATTATGAGATGTAAAAAAAAAACACAGAATAAAAATAACAAAACAGAAGATAAACGAACATATTTTCTATCCAGAACTATGTGTTTTATGATTCACATTTTAAATTAATATTCACATGTTGCTGGTTGCTGTAAAATTTTTCAGCATTTGTGTATCACCTGTAATGTCACTGTATGATTTGCTTTGTTCAGCAAGGTGGGAAATGCCCCTACGCTCATCATTATTGATAGCACAAATAATGATAGATCTGTCACCATACTCATCAGAGGAGCAGATGCTTTTCCTTTTTGTCATGTTTGCTTCAGAAGGAAGCCATACTTTTTGTGAAGGTGGGTGGTATTGTATGCGTTTTCATCTCTCTCTCACACACACAAATAACAAGTCGACTCTATAGGGTTACACACGAATGCTTCCAAGAATGACAGAATCCATTCTACCATCTATTCCTTTTCATTAGGTACCATAATGAGATACTCCCTTTGAGATGCGTTACAAGACTCCTCCACCTCACACTGTCTGTCCTGTTTTTCTCTCTTCTCACCTCCCCCTCCTCATTCATGTCACGTATTTAATTACTCTCGACTTCATTATATGCTTACATGTGATTTTAAAGGGAACTTGTTACAAAAAGGAAATCTATTTTAAGTTGCCTTGAAATAGGCATCTTAGAGTTTTCTTTGTTTATTAATTTGAGTGCTCTGTCTCTGCTCTCGCAGTCAATGCTTTGCAATGACCCAACTGGCCTAGTTAGAGGACATCCAATGGGGGCTTGACTTCATCAGGTCTGATCATCAATGACTTAACCAGGGAAATACTCATTATGAGGGTGTATGAGACAGAGTGAGAGACTCATTAAAAGTCCTTAGAAATGACCTGCCAGATTACATAACAGTTCAATTTATGTGCACATGGTAAACACAATCAATTAAACATAAGAAAGACAATAACTTTTTATCAGCATTGGTGCTTGTACTGGGCTTTTGAAACAAGGCGGTCCCATCTCTGGAATTGCATTTTTGTTTTTTAGTCCAATTTAAATAAATGCTCCAGATTTATTTGATGTTTGCACGGTTTCCAGGTAAAAGGCAGATGGAACACCTTTAATATTACACTCCCAACAAGCAACCAAACTATATTATTTATATGTTTATATAAAAACTTTATGGATGTTTAATAGTCACAATGTTTCAAGTTTGTTATTTATTTTAATTTTATTTTTTGTAATAGTACATTTAAAAGTAAGAACTACATTAATATATTAACAAGCAATCATTGTGCTTCTTGTTACTGCTTGTTAGTATTAGCCTATTAGTCATGACCTTTTTGGACTTTTTGTCTGACAATTTGCAAATGCAAGTGTAATGATGGTGCCAGGCACGGAGACACACCTTTAAATTTAACAGCTTTAAGAGTTGTCACTAAAACCGAATTTCTTGTGGATATTTGGTTAATTCAGATTCCGTTTTGAACTGTTGTTATCCAAGTGGGTGAGTGGTTTACTCTGTAATAGGTCTGTCCTTTAAGAGTTTGACCCATTCAATCCAATTTGCAAACAAGTTGAGAACACGAGGCAGGCAATCAGCAATCATGGGCACTGCTTCCCAATCAGATGCCTCTGATTAACAGGCATCAAAAACATGCAGCTTATGTGAGCCTCAGAGTGTAAACTGTTTTGTGAACTAATTATTGAATTATTTATGTTTACTTTTTAGACTCTAGGTCTTTCTGTTCCTTGTAGGAGTTTTGTCTTGATCATCATTATTTCATATACTGTTTATTATAACAAACATTAATTAAAGAGGCAGAGCTGTGGTGCATTGGTGGTGTGGTACGAGAGAGAGAGAGAGAGAGAGAGAGAGAGTTGGCCACACAGGGCTAGCTGTCACGCACTAATGTGTGTTCATAGTGCAAAAGTCTGGCTGAGTCACATCGTCTCTGAAATCCACTCTCTCCCTTTCGCGCGCTCGCTCGCTCTCTCTTTCTCATTAAAGTTATTTTCCTTAGATGTCACATCCTGAGGCTCTACTGATATTTCTGGCATTTGTACAGGTGTTCTGAATGGTGGATTGGGTCTTTCAGAAAAGCCTATTCTCACTGCATTGCAAATTTTATTCATCCCTACGCCATATGCACAATTTATTTTTCAAAAACAGACCATGCTAATACCTTTGACCATGTGTTTTTCTCAATGAAATCTGACAGACCTGTAATATATATTGTAGAAAAGTGGGTAAGAAGGAGGCAGGTTGCTCCAAATCAAGGTAAGACTTTTTAATTAGTAACGTCAGCACTTACAGTTTCATAAGTAATGTAGTTTTACAAAGTAAAAATAACATCCCAACAGGACTCTCTCTGACTCCCTCTCGTCTGGTGGTTCTGTGGCTGTTTATATGCCACGATCCACATTCTCACTGAAATTAGAGACAGGTGTTAGACATAATTTAGCTCAGGTGCAATTTAGCTTGACTTCACCCCCGCTGCCACGTATGCATTATATATATATATATCTATATATATATATATAGATATCTATATATATATAGATATAGATATCTATCTATGATATATATATGATATATATATATCAGTTGAAATCAGAAGTTTACATACACTTAGGCTGAAATAATTGAAACTCGTTTTTAACCACTCCACAGATTTAATATTAGCAAAATATAGTTTTGGCAAGTCGTTTAGGACACCTACTTTGTGCATGAAAGGAGTACAATTTTACAAAAACGTATTTACAGACAGATTGTTTCACTTAATATACTATATCACAATTCCAGTGGGTCAGTGCCTTTAAGCAGACTGGAAAATTCCTGAAAATTATGTCAAGCCTTTAGACAATTAGCCAATTAGCATCTGATTGGAGGTGTACTGAACTGGAGGTGTACCTATATATGTATTTTAAGGCCTACCTTCAAACTCAGTGCCTCTTTGCTTGACGTCATGTGAAAATCAAAAGAAATCAGCCAAGACCTCAGAAAAAAAAAAAATGTGGGCCTCCACAAGTCTGATTCATCCTTGGGAGCAATTTCCAAATGAAGTACCACGTTCATCTGTACAAACTATAGTGTGCAAGTATAAGTACGATGGGACAATGCAGCCATCATACTGCTCAGGAAGGAGATTAAATTTGTTTGGTGTGAAAAGTGCAAATCAATCCCAGAAAACAAAGGACCTCCCTGCTGAAAAATCCAGCTAAAACCAGCCTAAGCTGGTTGGCTGGTCTTAGCTGGTTTAAGATGGAAGTAGCTGGTTTTAGTTGGTCTCCCAGCCTGGCTTAGCTGGTCAAGCTGGTCTCCCGTATATACTATATATATATATATATATATATATATATATATATGTTTGTGTGGGTGCGCTTACACTAACCACAGTTTGGTCTTTCAACTGTTTTTTGTTTTGTTTGGTTTGTTTTTTTATTTTTTTCAAAATATATTCACATTTAATTTTACTTTCACAGAAATCCCAACTCTCCTTCTGGCTATAGACCACTTAGGGAGGTTAGAATTGTTTACATAATATAAAGCACAGACTAATGACAATGTTCCACATTGCCTTGCCTTTTTAAACTTAAGACCTTTAGAGTTTTTTGGTTGCTCAGTAGTAATATTTCTGCCTATTTATTTCAGCCCATGAAATCAAATGCAGATGTCCCTGAAATAAGATTTAAATCTAATTCATTAATTTGTTTGTCATTATCATTATCGTTGTTGTTGTTGTTGTTGTTGTTGTTGTTGTTGTTGTTGGTGGTGGTGGTGGTGGTGGTGGTGCAGTTTACAATAGCTTGTGGAGTCTGTTGCAGATGTTCATGATGTACAGGTGAAACTCGAAAAATTAGAATATCGTGCAAAAGTTCATTAATTTCAGTAATTCAGCTTAAAAGGTGAAACTAATATATTATATAGACTCATTACAAGCAAAGTAAGATATTTCAAGCCTTTATTTGATATAATTTTGATGATTATGGCTTACAGCTTATGAAAACCCCAAATTCAGAATCTCAGAAAATTAGAATATTGGGAAAAGGTTCAGTATTGTAGGCTCAAAGTGTCACACTCTAATCAGCTAAACACCTGCAAAGGGTTCCTGAGCCTTTAAATGGTCTCTCAGTCTGGTTCAGTTGAATTCACAATCATGGGGAAGACTGCTGACCTGACAGTTGTGCAGAAAACCATCATTGACACCCTCCACAAGGAGGGAAAGCCTCAAAAGGTAATTGCAAAAGAAGTTGGATGTTCTCAAAGTGCTGTATCAAAGCACATTAATAGAAAGTTAAGTGGAAGGGAAAAGTGTGGAAGAAAAAGGTGCACAAGCAGCGGGATGACCGTAGCCTGGAGAGGATTGTCAGGAAAAGGCCATTCAAATGTGTGGGGGAGCTTCACAAGGAGTGGACTGAGGCTGGAGTTACTGCATCAAGAGCCACCACACACAGACGGGTCCTGGACATGGGCTTCAAATGTCAAACGTCTTACCTGGGCTAAAGAAAAAAAGAACTGATCTGTTGCTCAGTGGTCCAAAGTCCTCTTTTCTGATGAGAGCAAATTTTGCATCTCATTTGGAAACCAAGGTCCCACAGTCTGGAGGAAGAATGGAGAGGCACACAATCCAAGATCCTTGAAGTCCAGTGTGAAGTTTCCACAGTCTGTGTTGGTTTGGGGAGCCATGTCATCGGCTGGTGTTGGTCCACTGTGCTTTATTAAGTCCAGAATCAACGCAGCCGTCTACCGGGACATTTTAGAGCACTTCATGCTTCCTTCAGCAGACAAGCTTTATGGAGATGCTGACTTCATTTTCCAGCAGGACTTGGCACCTGCCCACACTGCCAAAAGTACCAAAACCTGGTTCAATGACCATGGTATTACTGTGCTTGATTGGCCAGCAAACTCGCCTGACCTGAACCCCATAGAGAATCTATGGGGCATTGCTAAGAGAAAGATGAGAGACATGAGACCAAACAATGCAGAAGAGCTGAAGGCCGCTATTGAAGCATCTTGGTCTTCCATAACACCTCAGCAGTGCCACAGGCTGATAGCATCCATGCCACACCGCATTGAGGCAGTAATTAATACAAAAGGGGCCCAAACCAAGTACTGAGTACATATGCATGATTATACTTTTCAGAGGGCCGACATTTCTGTATTTAAAATCCTTTTTTTTTATTGATTTCATGTAATATTCTAATTTTCTGAGATTCTGAATTTGGGGTTTTCACAAGCTGTAAGCCATAATCATCAAAATTATATCAAATAAAGGCTTGAAATATCTTACTTTGCTTGTAATGAGTCTATATAATATATTAGTTTCAACTTTTAAGTTGAATTACTGAAATTAATTAACTTTTGCACGATATTCTAATTTTTCGAGTTTCACCTGTACATTTTACATGTTGTTCATATCTATGAACATATGATATAGATACAAAACAAAACAAACTTGTGCATTGTACTCAGGACCACGATCACGAACGGATGGATGGGGCGGGGCCCAGCGCCATGCTTGTGACGTCCCTGATTGTTCTTGCATCTGAACAAGGAATAGTCTGCTTTCTAAAGGTTTTTCTGATGTACAGTAATAAGTGACTTGTTTCTAATATATGAATTTCTCTCTTACAAATGTCAAAGATTCCATCTCATGTTCCCATCTCACATGCTCATAAAGTAAGTATTTGCTGCTTTTTATGTAATGTCTGTGCCACCAGCTATTATGTCACATACGAAGCATAACTATTAAAATAATGACTGTTTTCTTGAGATCATTAGATAAACTTATATTGTAACAACAATTGTCCAGTACTATTGCTAACATATATCCATTTACTGTATTAATTTTAGCCTTTGGAATCAAATGAAGATTTCCTTGATGTAAGTTATGCATTTTTAACTATTGTTTTTATTATAAATATACTTGTACAAGTTAGGAACATTATTCATAGCATCCTAGTGATTTGAACATGACTTTGGTAGATAAAGATTAGTTCACCTAAAATAGATACTCTCATCATTTACTCACCCTTGTGTTGTTTCAAGTTTGTATGACTTTTTTTCTTCAGCATAACAGCAAGATATTTTCTGATGGAGATATGGTGAGTATATGCATATACAGTGCATCTGGAAAGTATTCACAGCGCTTCACTTATTCCACAATTTGTTATGTTACAGCCTTATTCCAAAATTGATTAAATTAATAATTTTCCTCAAAATTCTACAAACAATACCCCATAGTGACAACATGATAGAAGTCTGTATGAAATCTTTGCAAATTTACTAAAAATTAAAAATAACAAAATCACATGTACATAAGTATTCACAGCCTTTGCTCAATACTTTGTTGAAGCACCTTTGGCACCAATTACAGCCTCAAGTCTTTTTGAGTATGATACTACAAGCTTGGCACACCTATTTTTAGGCAGTTTCTCCCATTCTTCTTTGCAGGACCTCTGAAGCTCCATCAGGTTGGATGGGGAGCGTCGGTGCACAACCATTTTCAGATCTCTCCAGAGATGTTCAATCGGGATCAAGTCTGGGCTCTGGCTGGGCCACTCAAGGACATTCACAGAGTTGTCCTGTAGCCACTCCTTTGTTATCTTGGCTATGTGCTTAGCGTTGTTGTCCTGTTGGAAGATGAACCTTCGCCCCAGTCTGAGGTCCAGAGCACTCTGCATCAAGGATGTATCTGTACATTGCGGCATTCATCTTTCCCTTGATCCTGACTAGTCTCCCAGTTCCTGTCACTGAAAAACATCCCCACAGCATGATGCTGCCACCACCATGCTTCACTGTAGGGATGGTATTGGCCAGGTGATGAGCGGTGCCTGGTTTCCTCCAGACATGACCCTTGACATTCAGGCCAAAGTGTTCAATCTTTGTTTCATCAGACCAGAGAATTTTGTTTGTCATGATCTGAGAGTCTTTCAGGTGCCTTTTGGCAAACTCCAGGTGGGCTGTCATGTGCCTTTTTCAGAGGATTGGCTTCTGTCTGGCCACTCTACCATACAGGCCTGATTGGTGGAGTGCTGCAGAGATGGTTGTTCTTCTGGAAGGTTCTCCTCTCTCAACAGAGAAATGCTGGAGCTCTGTCAGAGTGACCATCGGGTTCTTGGTCACCTCCATGACTAAAGCCCTTCTCCCCTGAACGCTCAGTTTGGCGGGGCGGCCATCTCTAGGAAGAGTCCTGGTGGTTCCAAACTTCCATTTACAGATGACAGAGGCCACTGTGCTCATTGGGACCTTCAATGCTGCAGAGATTTTCTGTACCCTTCCCCAGATCTGTGCCTCGATACAATCCTGTCTCGGATGTCTACAGGCCATTCCTTGGACTTCATGGCTTGGTTTGTGCTCTCACATGCACTGTTAACTGTGGGACCTTATATAGACAGCTGTGTGCCTTTCCAAATCATGTCCAATCAACTGAATTCACCACAGGTGGACTCCAATCAAGTTGTAGAAACATCTCAAGGATGATCAGTGGAAACAGGATGCACCTGAGCTTTTGAGTGTCATGGCAAAGGCTGTGAATATATGGGATCAATTCCATGCCACATATATTTGCAAAATTATAAAGTATTGCAAAATAAAATAAAGTTTTGCAAAACAAAAAAAGTATTGAGCAAACAAAAAAAAAATTTTTAAAACAAAAATTAAGTATCACAAACGTAAAATAAAGTATCGAGAGAAAAAAAGAAAGTTTTGCAAACAAAAATAAAGAATTGCAAAATATAAATAAAATATAGCAAAAATCAAGATGTAATTAATTGCAAAAATCAATGACTGTTGTAAAATAATCTAAAGATCTTTTATCCTTTTTTATCTCTGCAACAGATTTTTAGGCAGCAATGATTTTGCCACACATCTTTTTCTTTGCAATGCCTACTAATTATTTTGCAATGCTCCTTTTAATCTGCATTTCCATCACGTGTGAGCTCGTGATACCGTTTTGCCTTTGCGCTTCACTTTTCTCTGCGTTTCACTTTATGGCACTGTTTTGACGTGGGGGTGGAGTCAGGGGATTGGGGCGTGTACAACGGGCTCAGTGATGCCTCTCTGGAAGTTAGGTCATTAGCTTGAGACACGGATCAAACATCATGGCTGAGCACAGGCATGCAGTTGGATCTCAGGTATATAAAGTTGATTGTTTCCTTTTATTTAATTAGCATTAAATGTGTTTTAACAGCGTTTGCTTCAGATAAATTAGAGATCAGTTAAAGCGGTGGATTTATTAGCCATACTCGCTAACTTAGCCAGCATCTGCAGTTTATTCTTTCTCAATTGATTGGACTATTGATTGATTCTTATGTTTATTTTATAGATTATAATTGTCTATACCATAGTATGTTGTCTTCTAAAAAAATGTTAACTCCATATTTAGATGTAACATTATCACTGTTAAAGGAGACAATAAATAGATTACAAATAAAAAGTTAAACGATCCTAACAAACGTGCATGTGTTCTGTCTTTAAAAATAAAGTTTTGAAATATAAAATGTTCACATCCCCTATATTCTTAACCCTGCGTTATACAGCTATGTGGCATGGGGGGCGTGGTCGTGTGTCAGTCTGCGGGAGAGAGAGAGCGAGCGGTGAGGCTTGTCACCTGGTTTGTAATTATCTCTAACGCCTGTGTCTTGTTGTAGTGATATGGAGAAAGACATTTAAAGGGACGCCAAGTGTCGAGAGGGAGTAGATCCAGAAAGCTCCACAGACTGAGTGTGATATTGTTTTGTTTATGTTTACATTTCTACGGCGGTGACCGTCTTATGTTCGTGAAAGAAATTAAAGTGCTGATTTCAAACCTGCTTCGCTGTCTCCTGACTCCTCCATTGCTCAACGAACCTGTTCACAAGCTACTTAAGTACAATGCTCACAGTAAATGTACGTGTATCTAGGTCATCTCATGTAATTATTTGCCATGTCACATTTAGCAGAGAGAATATCTAGATGTCGTGACGAATCTTATTAGTGTTCTGACTCAAAGCTTCGGTCATATTCAGGCAGCTCAGGGTCAGCAGCAACAACAACAACAACAGCTTTCTCCTGCTGTTTCTCTGCCTCGAGTAGAGCAGGATATAACCAGGTTATCAGCACCTACTCTTAAGAATCAATCTGTTAAATTTGTTTTGCTTTTGCACAATTAACATAAGTGATGTTCTTTTATTGTTTGTAGATCGTTTCCTGGGATGCTTATTTGTTACGATCGTTTAACTTTTTATTTGTAATCTATTTATTGTGTCCTTTAACAGTGATAATGTAACATCTATTTATATATTTTTAAATATGGAGTTTACATTTTTTTTTAGAAGACAACATACTATGGTATAGACAATTATAATCTATAAAATAAACATAAGAATCAATCAATAGTCCAATCAATTGAGAGAGAATAAACTGCAGATGCTGGCTATGTTAGCGAGTATGGCTAATAAATCCACCGCTTTAACTGATCTCTAATTTATCTGAAGCAAACGCTGTTAAAGCACATTTAATGCTAATTAAATAAAAGGAAACAATTTTTTTTTTTTATTGAACACCAAGAACAGAACAAAAAACAGAATGTACATCTACAATGGCATTGGTAAGTACAGGTAAATGAGTATTAAGCAAGGCACATATCAGTTAAAATAAAATAAATAAATTATATGTATAAAATAAAAAATACAAATACAGAGGGGTCTCTTTATTCCTCTTTTAAGAGCTCAAGGTCTCTTATTATTCCAGCCAATTTCTGGGCCTTTTTACTTTACATACATTCCAACGCTGGAAAGAAATTACAAATCAATTCTCTTTTAAATACAGAAAAATAAGGTTTCGTCTTCATACATTTGGACTTATGAATGAAAAATGTGCCCAGTATCAACATTACATTAATAAGAAATTCATTTCTTTTCTCGTCCAACAGCACTCCAAACATAACATGTTTCCTAGCAAAAGTGGGCAGTGAGTGAATCTTTGATTCCAACCAATAAGACATATTTTCCCAAAAAGTATTTGAAGAAAAAAAGATGATCAGAACGTCTCTGTCAATTTGACAAAATTGACATTTTCTTCAAAATTAAACCGTTGTCTTAAAAATTCACTTGACGGGTATACCCCATTGAATATTTTAAAATGAGTTTCCTTAAACAATCAACTTTATATACCTGAGGCTCAGCCATGATGTTTGATCCGTGTCTCAAGCTAATGACGTTACTTCCAGAGAGGCATCACTGAGCCCGTTGTACACGCCCCAATCCCCTGACTCCACCCCCACGTCAAAACAGTGCCATAAAGTGAAACGCAGAGAAAAGTGACGCGCAAAGGCAAAACGGTATCACAAGCTCACACGTGATGGAAATGCAGATTAAAAGGAGCATTGCAAAATAATTAGTAGGCATTGCAAAGAAAAAGATGTGTGGCAAAATCATTGCTGCCTAAAAATCTGTTGCAGAGATAAAAAAGGATAAAAGATCTTTAGATTATTTTACAACAGTCATTGATTTTTGCAATTAATTACATCTTGGTTTTTGCTATATTTTATTTATATTTTGCAATACTTTATATTTTTGCAAATATATGTGGCATGGAATTGATTCTATATGAATACTTATGTACATGTGATTTTTTTTTTTCTTCTTTTTTTCTTTTTAGTAAATTTGCAAATATTTCAAACAACCTTTCATGTTGTCATTATGGGGTATTGTTTGCAGATTTTTTAGGAAAATAATGAATTTAATCCATTTTGTAATAAGGTTATAACATAAAATGTGGAAAAGTGAAGCGCTGTGAATACTTTCCGGATGCACTGTAGACATACAGTCCTAGTGCTTAACACATGCAGAGAGCACTAGGTAGAACCAGGAAGTTATTTAATTAATCATGATCATTAAGTTGATTGCTGATGTCAAGATTTACAGTAGAGGTATATTTTGGAGGAATGTTTTGGTCTGTTCTCACCCAAAATCATGAAGACATTTGCTTCAGAACACATTTATTAAACTACTGGAGTCTTATGGTTACAATTAAGCTTTTTGTCTTTTTCAGAACATGAAACTCATATTCACTTGCATTTTATGGGTGTATTCACATCATACATCCATCAAAATATAAGTCACATGACTTAAAAGCAGTAATGTTTAGATAGTTGGGCAAAGTTCTGATATTCTAATACTTCTACAAAGATTTTATGATGCTCAGAGTTATGTGTATTGTTTTTAATCTATCAATATTTTGCTTCACAGGTGCCAAAGGCTCCATCCAAGTCTTCTCTGTCTGGTTCTGCCAAAGTAAGTATTTTGTTTTCACCTTGCAAAAATACATTGTGCAGTTACATCAGTGTCATTGCTTTGTTAATTCTTAATAAAGTGTGTAAATGTTTGTAGGTAAGCTCTTCCTGTCTGTAAACTGTCCGTCTGTAATAACATTTAATTTTATTATTTTTTTGTCATTTTTACTTTTATTAGTGTTGCAGTGATGCTAATTATGTAAGTACTTTTTGCTGAGGATTTAGGGCTGTACATACAGATTTGTTATGCATTTCTGTGATGGATGAAATGGCTGAATAAAAACTTAAGTTGAGTTTTAAATAATTTATTTGAAAATAATTTATATTGTAAACCTCTTTTTATGTGATCACAACCACAGGTGGAGTTAGCACATGGCACAGGTATAACCATTCTAAAGCATCAATGGACTTCTGCCGTGCAGACCCAAACAGCCACTTCAATGGTACATGTTCTTTTACTGGCCTCCTTCCCACTGGAGATTCTGATCCACAGCAATTTGAAAGGTAAACAGTTTCGAAGGCCAGGTCATAGTTTAAAAGTTGCTAAATCTAGCAACAAAATTGTGAAGTTTGCATCAATGCTTAAGCCTGCTCTACGCAGCTGCTTGTTGCCGAAGGTTCGCACACAAATTATATCATTGCAGCGTTGCTGGGTAAAAACTACAGAGTAGTGTAAAAAAAGGCTAATTCTACCTCTCCTTCATTATTTCCTTTACTGTCCAAAACATCCATCAAATCCAGCATACCTATAGTTATTTTTCTTCAGTTCCACTGTTAAGGTGAACAAAAATATTTGGAAATTTAAAACTAGTTTGAAGACAATGGTGCATGCCCTCTGTACCCTATACAAATGTTCATGTATCGTGTATTGTCTTTTGTAGGAGGAATGAGTAAAACTGAATGAGTAAAACTGACTGTGGTGCAGAGAGAAGGAATGCCCTTGACAAGGACACCATGGCAGCAATATATGGTAAGTCAATAGTTGCTGTGCATCATACTGTTTGAGTAGGTACTACATTTGTATTTGAATTTACTTCACAACCATTAAAAATGTATGTTCTATATGAATTAAATTTTGAATTTTAATTATTTATTTTTTAAAATACTATGAATTCGGACATACTACCATGTTGGCATACTTTTTTTCGAATACTGTATAGTAGATATGTATTTGATTTTGGATACAGAGTTGGTGAAAGGAAAATTTACTAGAAAAATTCAGTTAAAGGATTAATTCAACCAAAAAATTAAAACAATTTCATAATTTACCCTCATGTTGTTCCAAACCTGTAAGACTTTAGTTCATCTTCAAAAACACAAATGAAGATTTTTTTTAATTTTTTATGAATTAACTTTTTGAAGCGTTAAATTGGTAGTTAAATTGGCGTGGACTGTCAATGGAGGGACAGAAATCTCTCAAATTTCATTAAAATATCTTAATTTGTGTTTTGAAGATGAACGAAAGTTTTATGGGTTTGGAATAACACGAGGACGAGTAATTAATGACAGAATTTTCATTTTTGGTTGAACCATCCCTTTAAAATATAGCTGTGATTTTTGTCTCTTACAGTGGCAGTGAAGAAGTTTCCCAATGTGTCCAGAGGAGCTTTGGGATTTGCAGTGAATTCTAAGATGGGGGAACTAAGATGGCTTGAAAAAAAGTTAATTTTTAGAAATTTAAAGTATGTTCGTTGCTTGATTTTTATTCAAATGTGTTACATACATGTTCACATTTTAGACATCATATAAAGATTTTCTTCAAATCTTACATGTGTGTATTTTCTTGTATTGAAATATATGGAGGGCAAAATATATTTTTAAATGCCTTTAAAATATATTTAAAATATATTTTCAAAAATGCCCAAAAAATGTATTTGTAGATGTATTAAGACAAATATTTTAGCAAATATATTTTTTGTATATTTTGAAAAAGACTCATTTGCCCAAAAGATAGTTTTGGGCAAATTAGACCTGACCAACTAAGACCAGCTAAAACCAACACTGACCAGCTAAAACCAGCCTGACCAGCTAAGACCAGCCTAAACCAACACTGACCAGCCTGACCAGCTAAAAAAAGTGTTCAAAACCCCTCTAAAACCAGCCTGATAAACCAGCTATGACCAGGCTGGGAGAACAGCCTGACCATCTTAGGCTGGTTTAAGCTGGATTTTTCAGCAGGGCTTGTAAAGATGCTGAAGGAAACAGGTAGAAAAGTATCTACGTTGCCACAACGTTGCTACGACAAACAGGCATCGTCACAAAGTTACATTGTGGCGACGAATCCAGGAATTTCACTTTTCCGGTTGTCACGACGTAACCACTTACGTTGCCACGACAAAAGATTTGTAATGTGATTACGTTGCCGTTACTTAATGGTCACGTAATTTGGCTAGCTGGGAAAGCCAACACTGACCAGCTAAAACCAGCCTGACCAGCTAAGACCAGCCTGACCAGCTAAAACCAACACTGACCAGCTAAGACCAGCCTGACCAACTAAGACCAGCTAAAACCAACACTGACCAGCTAAAACCAGCCTGACCAGCTAAGACCAGCCTAAACCAACACTGACCAGCCTGACCAGCTAAAAAAAGTGTTCAAAACCCCTCTAAAACCAGCCTGATAAACCAGCTATGACCAGGCTGGGAGAACAGCCTGACCATCTTAGGCTGGTTTAAGCTGGATTTTTCAGCAGGGCTTGTAAAGATGCTGAAGGAAACAGGTAGAAAAGTATCTATATCCACAATAAAACGAGTCTTATGTCGACATAACCCATGTAGGAAATTTGGTAGTATACTGTACTGATTAATGTGCCTGCGTACCTCCACCATTATATGTAGGAACAGTATGTGAGCAAGGAATTAATTTAAACTGTCCTTATTCTACATCATTATGTAAGGACATTTATAATGGAATTAGTCATGATCGACAACCATTTATAAGCAAGATAAATGTTTAATAATTAAAATAATTTTTCTGAATAAAATTCTCCACCACTAAAATCATAATACAACTTCTCGTTGTAACCACTCACAATTTCTATTATAAGGAATTAGCTTTATTAAGTGAATTATGATTCATTCACTTATTGGAGTAATATTATTCTCATGGCATACTGAAAATAATATCATGCATATTTAGGTATAGCTTTGTAGCTAAATCTTTTAAAACAGGGATGAGATTTATAAAAAAAATATACCACAGTCAAATTATCTTTGAATACAGACAGACTTTATTGCTATTCTAAACATAAAACTAATCTAACACATACAACATGAAACAGGTTGGTGAGTAGTGACACAATGTGAAATAATTGATCAATACAGAGAAAATTAACATTATGGAGTCCGTTGGCAATGCTTTAAGAACCAGTTATCCTTCTTTGAGTCTAAATCGATTTGCAATCGGATTAACCAAAATATTTAAGTAATACATCAGCACTCTTTTGGCGTAGAGTGTGGCGACCTCACCGCCCATCCTGAGACGAAAATCAAAGGATGCAATCAGCAAAGTCATGCGCATGACGTAAAAAATGCAATCGGCTGTGTAGGGCTAGTAACCCGCATGGCTTAAATAAAACTACTCCGAAAGTCACAAAAGAAGTACCCATTCCGGGCAACAAACCGTCTTCGTCGTGTCGCTGTGCGATTAATTCACTTATGACGGTGTATACACCCGACAATGCAGCGATAATACAGGACAACAAAAGTACCACCAACTCGGCTTCCCACCGCCACTTCTCCCATCGTAAAATAACCAATGTAGCAACATACAATGTCCGAACGCTACGTAGAACAAACAAAGACGGCATACTCTTAACACCTGAAACTTTCGAACAATCAGAAAGATTTCACCAGCTCATCCATGGCTGTGAAGACAAAAATATAGATATTGTCGCAGTACAAGAGCATAGACTACCAGCCTCAGACAACATCAATACCTATACAGAAACCTACAACAATAAAGAATGGCGATTCGACTACTGCTCAGCAACAAAAACATCTCAGGGAAATCATGTCGGAGGAATTGGCCTTCTTACAAACAGTGAAGCAGCCAAAACTATGACATCAACAACTAAAGTGTCAGACAGAATAATGAAAGCGAATTTCGCTGGCAATCCAATAACAACTGTCAGTTGCATACGCACCAACCGAAGAAAAGTCAAAAGCAGAGAAAGACGAGTTCTATGCCAAGTTGTTAAAGTGCGCACAAGAAGTACCACCACACAACATGCTTGTCATCGCAGGTGACTTCAACGCAAGAATCGGCCTCGATAGCAGTATATCAAACCCGAGAGCAGTAGGCAAACATGCCCTGCACGAGAAGACGAATGACAATGGCAGTAGACTTGTAGAGTTCTGCGAGACAACAAACACAAGATCTGCTCAGTTCAGATTCCCGCACAAGAAGTCTAGAATCTGGACGTGGCAACCTGACGCTAATAGAAAGGAAAACGTAGACAAAAATCGAACACAACTTGACCACATACTTATAAGCGGAAAATGGGCAAACTCAGTGAAGCACATTCGAGCATATAACACAGTAGACATTGGCTCAGATCATCGCATAGTCAACGCGAAAATAAGAGTCAGTCTGCGCGCACCAGTCGAAAATAAAAACAAGAGACCAAAATACGACTGGAGGAAGCTAAAAGAGAATAACGAGCTACAAAACAAATATGTGATCGCAATCAAAAACCACTTCAGCGTGCTAAGTGAAGACGAAGACGTACAAACTAAATATGACCACTTTGTAGCAACCATCGAAAAAGCGGCTAAATCAACAGTCGGTCTTATCAAGAAAAAAGCCCCTAAAAACTGGGTCTCAAGCCGAACAACAAACTTACTTGACCAACGAAATCGAGCCAAACGAGACCGAAAAGAAAAGCAAGAGTGCCATGATCTAAGTCAAAAGCTCCTCGAGTCTTACCAGCAGGACAGAATCGACTTTCTATCAAAGAAACTCAAGCATCTCAAGGAAGCTGCGAAAGAAAACAGGCTACGAACCACATGGGAAGTTATCAATGAGATCAGCGGCAAAACAAAATCAATAAACAAGCATAAAATGAAGAAAACAGACGGTAGCAATATCAATTCTTCTAAGGAACTGCTAGATGAATGGCAAAATTACTTCAAAACTCTACTGAACAATGAAACAGTCACGGAACATCTACACATCGAGCCAGCTACCAGAGACTTAGAAATCGATATAGGCCCATTCACGCTCGACGCAGTCAAAATGGCCGTAGATGAACTCAAAAATGGCAAATCACCAGGTTCCGACTATCCCATTACTGCGGAAGCTCTTAAATATGGAGGCCCCCACGCAGTCAGACAGCTGTGTAACATATGCAATGATGTCTACATGCAAGAAAAAGCACCAGAGCAATTCACCACCAGTCTCATCGTTCCATTGCCTAAGAAAGGCGATCTTACATTGATGAATAACTACAGAGGGATCAGTTTGATGTCGTGGCGAAAGTCTATAATAAAATTCTTCTTAATCGAATAAGAAAACCAGTCGACGACATCATAAGAAAGAATCAAGCAGGATTTCAAAGAGGAAGAGGATGCACCGAACAAGTTCACATACTTAGACGAATAATCGAGGGTGCCATCGACAAGTACCTAGACCTCTACATCATATTCGTCGACTTTAAGAAAGCGTTCGATTCGGTTACACGAAACGTCTTGTTCAACATCTTGCGACACTACGGAATTCCCGATAAAATCGTAAGAGTGATTCGCACTATCTACAACAATTCAAAAAGTCAAGTAATGGTTGAGGGTAAGCTATCGGAACAGTTCAACATCTCAACTGGAGTTCTTCAAGGAGACACACTAGCTCCCTTTCTATTCATCATCGTCATAGATTTCGTCCTAAAGAAAGCAGAACAAGAGCATGCAATATCAACGGGCTCACATGGCTTCACGACGAATCTATCTAGATCATCGAGATATCCAGTCACTTCACTGTTCGATCTCGACTTTGCAGACGACATTGCGCTGCTCGAGGGCGGCGACAACAACAAGCAGCAAAATCTAGAAAAATCGCAAGCTCAACTTCAAACAACAGCAAAGTGGGCAAAACGAGTAGGACTTGAGGTCAACATTAAAAAGACGGAAGCATTTAGCAACCAAGAGCTTGCTGGGCCAGAGACGCCGATCAACCTACATCAATTCATCGAACTCGATGGACAAAAAAATCGAATGGACAAAAGACTTCAAGTATTTTGGCTCTTACATCGCGTTGAGCGAAATAGACATCAGAGCACGAAAAGGACAAGCGTGGGGAGCATTCTGGAAAACGAAGGATGTATTTCTATCAAAAACTCTTCCAATCAAACTCAAACTAAACATCTTTGAAGCAGCGTGCATCTCCATCCTCCTGTACGGCTGCGAAAGTTGGATTATCAACCAGAAAATGCAAAACTCACTCAACAGCTTTGCCACCAGTTGCTACAGAATCATGCTCGGCATTAAGAAGATGGATCGAATAAGTAACCAAGCTGTATACGAAGCAGTCGAAAAGAACCAGCTTATCCTTCAAATCCAACAAAGGCAGTTACGCTTCGTCGGCCACTCACTTAGAAGAGACCCAAATGACCAAATTAATAAGTATGTGTTATATGCGCCCGAAGAACGACATGGCAAACGAAGCCGAGGAAAGCCACGCACATTATACCATACATACATCGGCAAACTAATCAACAATGACATGCCACCAACAGCTGACGAGATGCGAAGAGCTGCCAGTAATCGAACAGAATGGAGAAAACTTGTGACCGACTGCAAACCCGTTTTGTTCGCAGCCGATTGATGATGACACCAGCACTTTGAGCAAAAGTCTGGAGATGTACTTGCATGTCATTGTGTTTCCCTGTGTTGTTTTCTTTGTGTTGCTTGGTTCTTTGGCTCTTTGTTGAAAGTTCGTTCCATCAATGTTTTGGACTCCATTGTGATTGTGGATAGTTATTGTCTGGATGGCTGATAAAATGGGTTTTGAAGGGAGGCCTGCTGCAAGGACGAGTCGCGATTCCCGTTGGGTGTGTGAACCATAGAGCAGAGAGTGAAAGGCTTCCTCTGGACTTTTGTGTCCCAAGATTTTCTTGGACTCTACATGGCACGGAGGATTAGGAAGAAGCTAGAGAGCCGAAGAGATGAGTTCTAAGCAGAAGAGAGAGAATTATTTCTTGGTAGGAAAGTTTTGAACTGAAATTGGCCACAACCCAAAGGTGTCCTGAACCAATCAGAAGTGGCATTTCAGAGTCACATGGTCTATTGGTCTGTACTTTCATAGTTGATTTACAAACTTTTGTGTGGAGAATCCTTACATTCTTTCTGCTCAAATTAGTGAATGTTTAATCATGAACTTTTATATCTTGAAACCAGTGCAAGAGACATGACATTCGTTGTCATCAACATTCTCTACGTAAACAAGCATTTACATACTAAATGTGACATGCTTTCATGAATATTACACATGTATGTAACAAAACATGAAAATCCCTGTTTTGGTTATAAGCAAGAATTAATAATTATCAAAGATAATTATCAATTATTAAAATCAAAAGAACATTGATTTGAATCAATGCTCTTTAATCCTTTAAATCAACAATCACCAAAGATATCCACCAATTATCAAATTTAATAGGATATTAATTATTATCAAAGATAATCATTCATTATTAAAATCAATGGAACATTGATTAGAATTAACACTGGCTTATTGATCGTATTGAATTCAACAATCATCAAAGATTTAATTCAGTTATCATAATCAATAGAATATTAATAAGGATTAATATCTCTGGGGCACCACCCTGGAATCAGGGACTAATAACCAGACAGTATAACGGTCTCAATATTAGATTGTTCTTTTAAGAAAATTGATATCTGGACATCAACATTCAAAAGGAAACAATGAAGGTTTGAATCAGAGCACTGACATCCCCTGCCAGCCTAAACTAAACCAAAACACTACACTTTAAAATAGAACAGTTTATTGATGCAGTAATATAAATTCATAATCAATAAAATGCAGTCAATACATTTCCGACTTACAACTACAAACTAAACAGTTGTAGCGAATCAGCTCTATATTCTTCCACCATTAGGAAGCGAATCAGATCTATGAAATATTAATAATCAATCATAACTTGTTATAATCAATTATGAATATTTGGATCAGTTAATCGGGTTAACTTGATGTAGCTACATTAACATTACAACCAAATACTCGGTTCATCCCGTGAACACTCAATTTTGGTTATTAATTAATTAATTAATTAATAGAAATGTACATTTCGGGGCAAGGGAAATGTCTTTCTTACTAAGTATTAAGAGCAAGTAGTCAAAATCTATGATTAGTGACTTTAGATATGAGCTTGAGACACAGACAACTTTACATGTGACATGAACAAGACTTTATTAACTAGACTAAACATTTAAACTACTCTAACATACATATACATACATTCATACAGTTTACCAAGGGAAAGAGGGCTGAAGCAGAATACAGGAAGGCAAGAAGTTATAGCATTGTTTGAAGTTCAGCAGATCAACAGCCTGAGCAAACCATCATATTAGTTCTGACACGCCCTTTTTAGAAAGGGGTTAAGGATACTTAATGTATCAAATAATGAGACTAAGTTTGATACTTGCATGTCCCATTTGAAATAAACTGTCCTGATGCAATTTGTTGAGGCTCCAGTTGATCTTTGATGTTGTCTTGATGAGAGAGAGAACCAGTGAGAGTCAGAGGATCTTGGTGAATGGGCAGTCAAGGCCGTAGGTAGCCTGGCGCACGCTTGGGAGTCCTTGGGGCCTTTAGTTTGGCATCATTCAGCGAGAGAGTGAGAGAGCACAAGGCTCAGAGAGCAAGAGAGGCTAAGAGCAGCGAAGAGGATAAGAGTTGGTAAGATAAGAGATAAGAGGATGAGAGGAAGTGGGCGCAGCAATTTTATACCCTCGGGAAACAGGTCCCACCTCTCATTGGCTCGACCAATGAGAAGGGTTTGGGTTCCAGGCGGGAATTTGGTTTATTGCTCTTTGTTGTAAAATTGCCCATTGCATGTGCAAGAAAGAAAATAGGAAATATACTTTTAATACTAATATGTTGTTGTTATCGACATATCATGTACACAGTCATTTCGATCTTCAAAATACCAAGTTATAGAGACCAAATATGCCACACATATGATTTTGGTTAACCATAGTATGCAAAGTCTGAAACATTAACCCATTAGTTTGCAAGAAAACATAGATCAAGCACATTTAAGGGAAAATGTGAGATGGCACATTAGATACATGTCAATATTTATCACATGGATATATAGAATATATATATATATATAGGATTAACAGGGTTCATTTCTCTTTCTCAGTAAGAGAATGAAGGGAGGGTCAGCACTTCTCTGAACATTCCTTTGGAGGTCGTAAAGGCCTCCATTACTCTCCATTACAGCATGAGAGAGTTCCTTTGTCAAAGCTCATTTGCATGTTTATGACAGTAAGAGATTTTGGGCTGAATGACTCAAAAGATAGTAAAACATCACGTAATATCATTCTACAGAGATCTTATATTCGAATTCAGCTCGGACAAATCGTAAGGTTTAATTTGATACCAAGAAAGGTATATTTAGTACACTTAATAAGGAAATATACACTGAGGCTATTAAATATGAGGCCTCAGAGTTTAAAACACACAACGAAACAGTTCTAACTGAGTTTGATATACCTCAGAAATACACAACATACAGGGATTACACGTATTTCATTAGCAATATGCAGTTCTGTGTTTAACTGGAAAACACACACACACACATTTTTACGTTCAAAGTTTCCCCTTCCTGTCCACACGATAAGCACGTGGTGAGCATCGCGGATGTCACATGCGGTTCTCTGTCAATAGTTCATTGTCTCTTTGTCAATACATTTATTGTGCTTGTGGAGACTGGCTGGCGCTATTTCAGTAATTAGGGAGTTTTTAACAGTACGTTCTTGTTTGTTCAGTGAATCTGTTAAGGCCACTGATCCTCCGCCATACCTTACAGTCCCCTTTTTCGTCAGGTGGTGTCCCTGTTGGAGACATCATCGGACGACAATCATCACAATGGCGGATGGCAGGTGAATCATGAGGGTTTTGTAGCAGGTGGTTGTTCCACGGTGGGTGATGTAGACAGTAGCCAAATCCAGGTCTCTGCAGCAGGTGCAGAGGCAGCAGGTGCCTTGACAGTGTGTCACCTGTCATTATGAAGTCAGTTCGTTTGAGGCAGGTGCTTGTTTGTGGCTGCAGGGAGTGGTTATGGGCATTGTGTAGTGTGGAGCGAGTTTCAGACTGACCTAGAACTGGTAGCAAAAGGGCAGCAGGTGGCCGTTCGCCCTTGGTTCGGCACCCAGTCACCAGGTGTCTGAAGTCTGCAGTGTTACTCTGCTCTGGCAGCAGTGCTGACTTGAGACTTGAGCTTGCCTGAGTGGTGTTGGGCAAGAGTCAGAGGTTTGTTCTTCCCAGTACTCCTCAGGGGAGTTCTGTTCCAGGAGCTCTTTTGCTAGTGCTAGCAGCTCTTGTAACTCAGTAACAGGCGTTTCTAGCTGTCTTTGTGCAGCCTCTGTTTGGCACCTGTTTGAAAGGTGTACAGGAGGATGTTGTTGTAGACTGCTGTGGGACGTCCTGTGGTGTTTGCTGGGTGAGGCCTTGTGTTTGTTAAAGGCCTTCTGTGTCAGGTCACGCAGTTGTTGGATAGGCATTGTGTGGGGGCAGGCCATAATGCCTAAATGGTGACTTACCATAGGATGGAGGTTTCGGAGGAAAAGGCACTTGAAGCTGGTGTCCTCCTCCATCCCAGGTTTGTTGCGAGCTCCAAGTAAGCTCGTCTGAGTCTGTGGTAGTAAACATAGGGAGTTTCATGCCGACCCTGTTTGGTGTCTAGGGCAGCGATCAGTCCGTTGTTAGACTCTGAGAATTCCCTTATGATGGCTTGTTTCAGCTGCTGGTAGTTAGACTGGATGTTTTCTGGCTGTCGAGCCAGAAAGCGTCGCAACTCTGGGCTGGACGTGATCCAGATCAGATGGAGTCTATCTTGATGGTTCACACTCATCAAAGACTGCAGGTGAAAGTCAATGTCTCGCAGGTAAGCGTGGGCGTCGTGGTCTCCTGCAAGCTCTGGTGTAAATGCAGGGATATGTCTGGCCATTCGGTTGAGGTCTTTGAGTGTCGCTACACGTGTCGTTTGAAGATTCGTCTGAATCAATCCTTTTCCTTCGCGGCTGCGGAAGCTTTCAGGAAACTGTCCGATGGCGTGTTAAGCAGAGGGGTTTGTCTCCCCCTTTGTAAATCTGTGCTTGGCTGGGGAGGTTTCTCTGCTGATTGCAAGTGGGGAGTGAGATGTCTCTCCTGCTGTGGTTCCTTTTGCAGCAGGTAAGAGTGTCTCAGTTCTCGTTGGACCATGTCAAGTTCATCTTTGGTGTTTTCCAGCTGCTGAGTCAGCACTTTAACTTCAGCTCTGGACACATTCAGTTGACCTTCACAGGCCATGATTCTGGCATCTTTGTCCAAGAGTTCAGAATTTGCTGTTTTTAACAGTGAATCTTTGTGAAAAAGTACCTTTTCCAGGTGCTCTCTAGCTGTCTTTTCCAACTGCTCTTGTTGTTTAGCAGCTGTCAGAGCCGTTTGAAGTCTGTGGATTACCTCCTGTGACTCCCTTCTGCCAGGGTCCTTGTGTCTGTCCTGAGCCTCCATCTCTAGCTGGTCTATGCGGTTTTTAGCATGTGTCAGCTCCGTTTGGGACTCAGTGATCTGGCGTTTGAGGTTGTTTACCTCCTGTTTCAAACCTGTGAGGTTGTGGGCCAGGGCGATAACCTCAGTCAGATATTTGTGCTCATACCTCTGGTTTGAGTCGTCTGTCATTAGTTCTTTTCCTCGTTTTCCAGTTGCTTTTTGTTCTGTTGCTGAAGGTCGTCAGCAGCCATGGATAAAAGGGTGTTCCTCAAAACACCTAGCCAGTCCTTTTGGCCTGCCATCTGGGCAGTTAGGCTGAGCATCTGCAACATTTTGGCACACTTCTGGTGAGAGTAAGGGCAAGAGACTAATGCAAGATCAAACAGAATTTGGAGCTAAAGGCAAAGTGAGACAGCAAGGTGTATAATGTACAGCTAGGTTTTGCTAGGTGTGGTTAACAATTGAAATGTGTTCCTGATTATTACTATCTTAGCTGCAAATAGCAGGATGCTCAGATTTGTGTGGATCTGAGTGGCTTTGCTAAAAGAGCGTAAGCCTAGATTTAATAAATGACTTAAGATGTTTCTTTGGGTCAAATTATTTATCAGCACTTACTGATAGCATACAACAGGCTTGATCTTTGAACACATGAAGAGGAGAAAGAAAGAGGAAGAAAAGAGCTTTCCTATTAGATTGTGTCTATAAGTGGTGCTCAAAATTATGCCATAGAAATCGTCTAGATTACTAGTGTAGCTGGCTCATAAAATTTAAGCAACTTGTTGCAAATAAACACAAAATCGAGAAGAAAAGTATGTCTAGTTACTTTTGCAGTTTTATGGGGAAATAAAACCACACTAGACCAAGAGGGTTAAATGGAAAAATAAATAGCTGACTTCTATTATTAGTAAAAATAATAAAAAGACTTGAAGAAGTGATTAAAATAGCAGAATAACCTTGTATTGGGAATAATCAATAGCACTTATGATCAACAATTAGATTTGCTTTGGGCATCATTCTATAGTTGGTCACAGCTGTTGCGTGTTCAAGACCACACAATGTGTTTGTCCCTCTATAAAGTTTAGTCAACGTGCCATTGAAAGTTCCCAATAACTATAAAAATTATTCTCTATCTAAACAGTTTACATGTAATCAAGTTTTTAGATTTAATTAACAAAGTAACTGCAAATTTAGCTGAACAGCGTTCAGTAAGGGATGCACCTGAAAGGTGCAGGTGAAGATAGATGAGAAGAATTAAAGTTAAGGAAAGAGAAAGTGAAAATTCAGAAACCAGAAATGGGGTTAAAGGAAAATGGTTTAGATCACTTCACTCTGCATGCACACAAGCTGTAGATAAAGGCTTCATGTAAATTATGCTAGCAGCTAACTGTTGAAGCTATTAGTTAGCTTAGCCTAAGCTAAGGGGCTGCTAAGTTGGGTTAGCTTAGCCATCTAGGCTGGTTTGTTTACAAAATGGCGTCGGAAGGAAACACGTGCTATCTGGAGTGAGCACTTCCTGTGACAAGTCGTTGTCATGGGAACCAATGCACTTCAGAGTTTCAGTGAGTGAAACACAGGTTTGATCACCAGGAAGCTAAGCCTTTTAGATGCACAGATAAAGTTTAGATGAAGGACATCAATCTAACTATAATTTGTAAGGCCTTTATACTGTGAAAAGGGAGCATCGCCCAAATCTACATTTATATAACACTGTACTGAGATTTCTTCATCAGAAACAGGTTAAGCAATCAATTCTGGTACAGTTTACATGCCGCTGAGCTGAGATTCCTTCATCAAAACAGACTTACACTTTAATACTGAAATTAGGGTTTCTCCGCTAAAATCATATTACTCGTACACTGATACCTTTTGAAAATATGCTTAAATGTTTTAAAACTCTTTCAATTACAGTAGAGATGTCAATTCAAGCCATCACCTTATCCGCATCCAAACAAGCCAGCAACTAGTGAAGCAAATGCCGTTTAGCATGTCATGTCCTATTCTGACTGGAATTATTCAATGCACACTTTTAAGTTGACAGTGGTTAAAGCTCATAACCTTTGTTTAATCATGCCCGCATTCTCCACCATTATGTAGCGAATCAGCTCTATATTCTTCCACCATTAGGAAGCGAATCAGATCTATGAAATATTAATAATCAATCATAACTTGTTATAATCAATTATGAATATTTGGATCAGTTAATCGGGTTAACTTGATGTAGCTACATTAACATTACAACCAAATACTCGGTTCATCCCGTGAACACTCAATTTTGGTTATTAATTAATTAATTAATTAATAGAAATGTACATTTCGGGGCAAGGAAATGTCTTTCTTACTAAGTATTAAGAGCAAGTAGTCAAAATCTATGATTAGTGACTTTAGATATGAGCTTGAGACACAGACAACTTTACATGTGACATGAACAAGACTTTATTAACTAGACTAAACATTTAAACTACTCTAACATACATATACATACATTCATACAGTTTACCAAGGGAAAGAGGGCTGAAGCAGAATACAGGAAGGCAAGAAGTTATAGCATTGTTTGAAGTTCAGCAGATCAACAGCCTGAGCAAACCATCATATTAGTTCTGACACGCCCTTTTTAGAAAGGGGTTAAGGATACTTAATGTATCAAATAATGAGACTAAGTTTGATACTTGCATGTCCCATTTGAAATAAACTGTCCTGATGCAATTTGTTGAGGCTCCAGTTGATCTTTGATGTTGTCTTGATGAGAGAGAGAACCAGTGAGAGTCAGAGGATCTTGGTGAATGGGCAGTCAAGGCCGTAGGTAGCCTGGCGCACGCTTGGGAGTCCTTGGGGCCTTTAGTTTGGCATCATTCAGCGAGAGAGTGAGAGAGCACAAGGCTCAGAGAGCAAGAGAGGCTAAGAGCAGCGAAGAGGATAAGAGTTGGTAAGATAAGAGATAAGAGGATGAGAGGAAGTGGGCGCAGCAATTTTATACCCTCGGGAAACAGGTCCCACCTCTCATTGGCTCGACCAATGAGAAGGGTTTGGGTTCCAGGCGAGAATTTGGTTTATTGCTCTTTGTTGTAAAATTGCCCATTGCATGTGCAAGAAAGAAAATAGGAAATATACTTTTAATACTAATATGTTGTTGTTATCGACATATCATGTACACAGTCATTTCGATCTTCAAAATACCAAGTTATAGAGACCAAATATGCCACACATATGATTTTGGTTAACCATAGTATGCAAAGTCTGAAACATTAACCCATTAGTTTGCAAGAAAACATAGATCAAGCACATTTAAGGGAAAATGTGAGATGGCACATTAGATACATGTCAATATTTATCACATGGATATATAGAATATATATATATATATAGGATTAACAGGGTTCATTTCTCTTTCTCAGTAAGAGAATGAAGGGAGGGTCAGCACTTCTCTGAACATTCCTTTGGAGGTCGTAAAGGCCTCCATTACTCTCCATTACAGCATGAGAGAGTTCCTTTGTCAAAGCTCATTTGCATGTTTATGACAGTAAGAGATTTTGGGCTGAATGACTCAAAAGATAGTAAAACATCGCGTAATATCATTCTACAGAGATCTTATATTCGAATTCAGCTCGGACAAATCGTAAGGTTTAATTTGATACCAAGAAAGGTATATTTAGTACACTTAATAAGGAAATATACACTGAGGCTATTAAATATGAGGCCTCAGAGTTTAAAACACACAACGAAACAGTTCTAACGAGTTTGATATACCTCAGAAATACACAACATACAGGGATTACACGTATTTCATTAGCAATATGCAGTTCTGTGTTTAACTGGAAAACACACACACACACATTTTTACGTTCAAAGTTTCCCCCTTCCTGTCCACACGATAAGCACGTGGTGAGCATGCGGATGTCACATGCGGTTCTCTGTCAATAGTTCATTGTCTCTTTGTCAATACATTTATTGTGCTTGTGGAGACTGGCTGGCGCTATTTCAGTAATTAGGGGAGTTTTTAACAGTACGTTCTTGTTTGTTCGTGAATCTGTTAAGGCCACTGATCCTCCGCCATACCTTACACAGTGACATGATTTGATATGGTAACCAAAATAAGCCTATAACAAATGAGAGGAAGGTATGTGTGTACGTTGTGTATGTGCACAACGGAGATGTAGCAGATCTAAGGATTTGTTGGACAAGGTCTAGGGAGTCCAGGTAAGCCGGAATCCTTCCACCACTCAGACTGTTGACTGAGGAGCTAATTTCCCTGATGAGGCTGTGCATTAGATCTCTAACGATATGCACATACAACCTCTGGCAAAGTCCCTAAAGTTTGCAAAGTGTTATTGAAAAGACCGGAGTACATTTACATTTATGAGACGCTTTTATCCAAAGCGACTTACAGTGCACTTATTGCAGGGACAATCCCCCTGGAGCAACCTGGAGTCAAGGGCCCAACAGTGGCATCTTGGTGGTGCTGGGGCTTGAACCCATGACCTTCTGTCAGTAACCCTGAGCCTCAACCACTGAGCCACCACACCACAAATTTACCGTGACTTTAGTACCCTTAAGGGTTTTAACCAGGCCCAGTAATTGTTCTTGTTGGAGTCTCTGCTGGATTTCTGGATGATGGTGACTTGTCTATCTGAGGCTTACAAACTGTTTTTTGGACCAAGTGGTCTCAGTGTGCCAACCTGAGCCCATATGTCCATGACAGCAGTCAATGAGCGTAGCCAATTGGTTCAGTAGGTCCTGGCCAATTAACAGTGATTCTGTATTAATGGGACATATTTAAACTGGGTATACTAGTGTCATCCCTTGAAAGGTAATGTCAATCCACGGCCGTTTTGTGATAGACAACATATCTTGCAAATAGCTTATGATGCTTACGTTTCAGGTTTCTGTCTGTAATTGTTTTCCAAGGGGGAGTTTTGCTCTAGCCAACTCTGCAAAGGTGTTCGAACCCATCTGACTTATTTAGGGACTATTATAGAGTAGTGCGTTGGAGCTGATGCACACTCCTATCACTACTGATGTATATATGCTTAGGGCGTTGCCCTTACGGGTCAAATCGCCCAAGATGGTAAGAAAAGGAGGGTGTGGTGTGTTAGTAGTGACTGTTTTGGGGAGCAACTTGGACCCTGTTTGCCTTTTTCCAACATATAAAGTAAACTTTGGCATTAATGGGAGTGGGTACATTGTCTAGTCACACTGATGGAGGTTCAGCTGTGTTCCTTTGAGGAGTTTGGCAGAGCTGGTGAATGACTGAGCACGTCAAGCTGTGTTACTAACTCCGTCAAGCATCTCCTAATATCCTCCATCCATTTTCTTTCTCAAATATTGTTCTCTGAGGGGTTTTGAAACCTTGTCTACAAGCTCAACTTCTTGCTGCCTGTGCAGGGTTTTATTTTCCTCCTGCATCCGGGGCATTATCTTCCTGAGGCCGGACTCTCTCAACTTGGGTGCACCTAACTTCTTGGCACAGGCTTGGTAGCTGTTCTGCAGCTGGGCCTGGTGCTCTTCGGTTTGCAGATGGGTTCTCAGGTGATGAAGAAGGAACATTTGGCCCACGAGGTCCGGGATTGTGCACTTCGGCTTCCCGACCGTTGTTGACATAATCAACTAGTTCCTGTAATGCTTCATCACAACGGCTAATATTGTAGCTGTTAAGGTTTTCTCTCTCCTCTATGGAGAGACGGAGGACAGCAACGACCACATTTTGTAATGCAGGGTCATCTGACCTCTTAGGACCGTTCAGCTCCGGCCTTGTGGGGCGATTGGCATCTAATTTTACTGTGCAGTAAAAATGCTCGCAACACAGTAGCTCTGATAGCTTGTTGAATTTCAGTTGCTATAATGCTGACACGAACACACAGAGAGAGGCTTTGACCTTGAGGTTTACAGGTTGTTATTATGTAATGTGTGAATTTCACTGCGTTCTCTCCTTGGTGAATCTCACTAAGGTGACCTGACACCACTCTGTAACATCTAGTTGAAAGTGTTAGGAGTTAAATAACAACAACAGTAGGCTTTGAGCAGACTATCGTAAATTTACAAACCCCTAATTCACTCTAAGAGCACTTTCACACCACACTGGCTTATGCTTGGCAAGTCATGAGGTCAGTTGTAAAACAGAACCAAATTTTGAAGTAATGATTCAAGGTATTACATTCCCTGCCAGCCTTTGACACAGGTGTTTGCAAAACAAACCAAAACACTTCTCTTTGAAATATGTTTATTGACGCAGTAATATCAATTAATAATCAATACAATGCATTCAATACATTTCCGACTTAACAAAATGGTCCTAACTAAATCATGCATTTGTATCGAAAGCATATGAGCCAAATCAGAAAACGTTTATTACAATTCAGAATCAAGTATCCAAGCTTGACAGTAATTCATCATACCTAAAAAGACGTGACTTGTTTCTTTGTTGACAGTTTAGGGAATAAGGTGATGGCATGAACATGGGATGGATCGATTTAATGACCGTCATGAGAAATCATATAACCCAGATAATGTACAGATGTTCGTATCAGTTGCAATTTTTCACCTGTACACTTATGGCTATTTTCAGCTAAAAAGAGTTTCAATTGTATGTGTCCTACTAGCAGGCTTCTTCACAAGGGCTTGCCAAAAGCAAATCACTGACATAAATCAAAAATGCACTTTCAGCTGGAGTTTTGAAAGTGTAAATATTGCACAACAACTAAGCCATAAAAACCATTGGGGAGTCAGTAAACCCCTGTGGCATGACATTCCACGGAATAAAAAATAAATTATTTGTCAAATCAATTACAGAAAAATGAGTGGAGAAATTGGTCGTAAGATTGGGTACAATCGGGGCTTAGGGGAACACGGCTTAATTTACCAAGCGTAAATACTGGACCATTCTGTATTTGCCATTCTTTTTCTTTACTGCCAAAAGAGTACAAGAGACTGGGGAATATGCCGCCTTTGTCCAAAAGAGAATCAATGATCTCTGTTATCTACCTGATATCGTATGAGTCTTTAGCCAACAGAGCAAAGCAAAAGTACATTGTTATTGCTGTCTGTTACTTCTGAACTATCATCATTTTTCTCTTGTCTGGATCTAAAAAAGGTAGCCATCATACAATTTGGAATACTAGTAACTTAAAAGTGAGGGTGAACAATTTCATCTTTTTTATTCCAAACTCTACATGCTAAAACCTTCTTGTGGCAGGGCGGAGGGCAGGGCCGGGTCGTGATTATATTATCAGGCTAATCAAGCCTCCGAGATGGATAAAGGCAGACTGCTGAGGATTGTGCGGGAGAGAGAGATAGTTTACGGACATGTCTGTCATGTGTGTGTTTGTCATTAAAGCTATTATTTATATGGACAAGCCGGTTCTCGCCTCCTCCTTTCCATTGAATACGTTACGCTGGTACCTAAATCCGGGAAGGAGGAAGGATACGCCATAGTAGAGTTCTCGCCACTACCGTCCACTCCAATGGGGCAGCCGCCGCCATTTGCCGGGGGATGAGGGCCGCAGACCACGAGGGGAGAAGGGGCTCCTAACCGACAGCTTGGAGTGGTCAGGGCTGCTGCCAGGGGTGGAGGAGTCCCCTACAAGCTACTGAAACATGGTGGGGTCTGAGACCGCTGACCGCGAGCAGGGAAGGGCTCGCTGCCGACTGCCTGGAGCGGGAGAACCGCTGTCAGGGGTGGGGGAGACCCTTCTGATCCTTCTGTAAAATCCATGACCCGGCACTGCCCTGCCACACTTCTATATAAAACTTATCATGGTTTTTAATTCTAACTTTTTTGCTAGAGAAATTTTGGGCATGACTTCCTTGAAAATGTCTTGTTGTTGATTTGAAAGCTTTACAGCAATACCTATGTATTCAACCCCCAGAAATATTTAACCTAAAATCAAACATTCACTGATAGGCCCAGGCAACCAATATGTTTTATATGACAAGTATGGACCCATTTGGGAGAATAGACTAGTACAATGCAAGATTTCTGGTTACTCCCAATCAGTTAAATCCAATGTTGCATACAGCTGTTGATGAACATTGCGTTCAGTTATAATTCCATGAATAAAAACAGTTGGAAATGATCTGTAATGAGTAAAGGCCAATTCAGTCATCCTAACAGATTGCCCATTAGATTTACTGGACCGTGCTCTGACAGGAGGAACCTGTGTTTTGAGTGATATATTTCCCAATTTTGCAACTATTGGTTCAGAAAAATATTCAGTGATTGGGAGACCAGATTCGCCTTTGGTTATGATCGAATCGGAGCTGGGTTTAAAAGGCAAAGAGCCCTTTGACAACACTGGCATCAGTATCTACAAGAAACATCATATTTTTAACACAAAACAGAAAGCTCAATGTATGGGTAATTTTTCATTTTGTCAATTTTGGAGCTTGAATTATACATTGACTTTTATTTTCACATTGTTTACCAGTCCACTCTCCCTCCTATATTTGTTTCAGATTATTCACTGAGATTCTTGGGAGATTATATTCAGTTTCATTGTTCTGTGGACAACATTTAGTGAAATGGCTGTATTGTCCATAATTAAAACAGGCACCTAGGGCTGACCGGCCTGCCCCGCCTGAACAATGGTATTTGCATCTTTGCTTCATCAGGTTCAAAAAGTAGTCACATAACTCATCGTCATTGTCTTCCTCCATCTTTGTTTTTCTTGATTTGGATTTGGAGGCATGATTGACTTTACTGGGTCTCTCTCTCCTTTCTGTATTGTGACCTCTATGTGCTCTAGATCTGGTTTGAGAGGAGACTGGTTTTTCTTCCACAGTTGCTCTTGCTGGCTGAGAGGATGAAGCCCCAGTGACATCAGCTGATAAGGGTTTGCTCATGGAGGCTGGAGTGGAGGGTTGCGGAGAATCACAGGGAGGGGGAAGAGGAGACCCTGGAGACAAAGACAGACTCACAGCAGCATCAAAAACATCTTTCTTTTGTCCCTTATAATATTGACCTTGTCTATTATCACCTAAAAGTGTTTTCTTAGCCTAATTTTCCCACTTTTAAAATTATTTTACAATCTATTCCACCTCTCGTATTCTTGCTCTGCAAAAAACACCTACACTCTTCGAACTTTGTAACACTTAAAATGCCATGTTCTGAGAACTTGCCCTTTGGCCATTTATGCCATAGCTTTACTTGTTTTTTTTTTTTATCTAGTTCTCCATAACCTTTTTCCCATTTCTCTCAAAGGTCTGGTGTTCCCTTTTCTCTTTGAGGAGATAATTTATTTATGTATTTGTTAGATTTTTTTATAGAGCTCTTCTGAGGGCCTTCCCTCTGTTTCTTATGACTTTGTACGTCTAATAAGAAGGTTGTGAGCTATTATCTTAGTACAGTCACTGACTTTAAAGCTATATGCAACTGTGAACTATCCAGTTCACTAGGAATCCCCCTGGGACTCCCCTCTGATCAGAACTATCTCTGTAAAGCTTTATGCAACTGTGAACCCTGTTCACTTAAGAGTCAACTACTTTTCTTCTGCTTTACCAAAGCAGCCAAATATATAAAATAATGTCACTGGCTCCATCACTCAGCATGAGCAACTGCTGGAGCTATGCGAGTGTCTCGTTTTCCGAGAAATCCACTCATAGGGATCTCTTCAAATTTGGTCTAGTTGTCATCTGTCAGTCACTTTGAGATGAGATGTTTGAGGCCACCCAGGGATGGCAAGAAATGTGGTGGAAATTCACCTGTAAAATGAATCAGACCACTCCAGTGGTAAAACTTAAGCAAAGAAAATCTTGATTCTTACTCACAAGCCCGGGTAGCCCTTCTACTACAGAATTATAACTCAGAGAGCTACAAAGGTTAGTTTCAAAATACAGAATATGTATCCAACACTATCAGCATATTCATTTTCAGAAGAAAAATAAATCAACTAAATGATTGGCTAATACAGGTGAAACTCGAAAAATTAGAATATCGTGCAAAAGTTCATTAATTTCAGTAATTCAACTTAAAAGGTGAAACTAATATATTATATAGACTCATTACAAGCAAAGTAAGATATTTCAAGCCTTTATTTGATATAATTTTGATGATTATGGCTTACAGCTTATGAAAACCCCAAATTCAGAATCTCAGAAAATTAGAATATTGGGAAAAGGTTCAGTATTGTAGGCTCAAAGTGTCACACTCTAATCAGCTAAACACCTGCAAAGGGTTCCTGAGCCTTTAAATGGTCTCTCGGTCTGGTTCAGTTGAATTCACAATCATGGGGAAGACTGCTGACCTGACAGTTGTGCAGAAAACCATCATTGACACCCTCCACAAGGAGGGAAAGCCTCAAAAGGTAATTGCAAAAGAAGTTGGATGTTCTCAAAGTGCTGTATCAAAGCACATTAATAGAAAGTTAAGTGGAAGGGAAAAGTGTGGAAGAAAAAGGTGCACAAGCAGCAGGGATGGAGAGGATTGTCAGGAAAAGGCCATTCAAATGTGTGGGGGAGCTTCAAAAGGAGTGGACTGAGGCTGGAGTTACTGCATCAAGAGCCACCACACACAGACGGGTCCTGGACATGGGCTTCAAATGTCAAACGTCTTACCTGGGCTAAAGAAAAAAAAGAACTGGTCTGTTGCTCAGTGGTCCAAAGTCCTCTTTTCTGATGAGAGCAAATTTTGCATCTCATTTGGAAACCAAGGTCCCACAGTCTGGAGGAAGAATGGAGAGGCACACAATCCAAGATGCTTGAAGTCCAGTGTGAAGTTTCCACAGTCTGTGTTGGTTTGGGGAGCCATGTCATCGGCTGGTGTTGGTCCACTGTGCTTTATTAAGTCCAGAGTCAACGCAGCCGTCTACCGGGACATTTTAGAGCACTTCATGCTTCCTTCAGCAGACAAGCTTTATGGAGATGCTGACTTCATTTTCCAGCAGGACTTGGCACCTGCCCACACTGCCAAAAGTACCAAAACCTGGTTCAATGACCATGGTATTACTGTGCTTGATTGGCCAGCAAACTCGCCTGACCTGAACCCCATAGAGAATCTATGGGGCATTGCCAAGAGAAAGATGAGAGACATGAGACCAAACAATGCAGAAGAGCTGAAGGCCGCTATTGAAGCATCTTGGTCTTCCATAACACCTCAGCAGTGCCACAGGCTGATAGCATCCATGCCACGACACATTGAGGCAGTAATTAATGCAAAAGGGGCCCAAACCAAGTACTGAGTACATATGCATGATTATACTTTTCAGAGGGCCGACATTTCTGTATTTAAAATCCTTTTTTTTTATTGATTTCATGTAATATTCTAATTTTCGGAGATTCTGAATTTGGGGTTTTCATAAGCTGTAAGCCATAATCATCAAAATTATATCAAATAAAGGCTTGAAATATCTTACTTTGCTTGTAATGAGTCTATATAATATATTAGTTTCACCTTTTAAGTTGAATTACTGAAATTAATGAACTTTTGCACGATATTCTAATTTTTCGAGTTTCACCTGTATATAAAAATTAATTACCATAGAACATCCTATCTTTCTTCACCTTACAAGGACAGATTCCTGTCCTGCTCTATTCTTCATCCACACCAGTCTTCCTCAGCACATTACATAATAATAAGATGTTTTTCACTCTTCGTTCAACATTGATATCCAATCTCTGTTTCACGATAGCAATGCTCCAGAAACAGTAATTTAGTTTTTTGTGCCTGGAGTACAAATGAAAACATGCAATATAAAAACGGGACTTCATACGCCAGATGAATCCAGTTCGCCACACTTGGGTCAATTGTCCATGTCAAGCATTCATTGAAAAACATCCAATAGCACTTTGCTACATATATTGTTCTCATCAAGCCAGACAACTTTCAAAATTACATTCATTAGCTCCACCTAACAGGAAATCGGCTATTTTGGACTGAATGTGCATTTTTTTTTTTTAAATTGCAGGCACTGAACTTTTGAATACGCCTCCTAGGGGATTCATATGACTGGTACCAAATTTAGAAAATATTATGCCAAGACACCGATCAATTAAGCAATCAATTAAGGGCAAAAATGTGAAACAGGAAAATCCTTATAACTTTAGTGTGTATTGTATGATTTTTATGAAAATGCAGCTGTATGTTTTGTAAAGGGGGCTAATCACATTTATGTGGCTATTATGAGTCATGGTCATAGTGCCACCACCTGGCAACAGGAAGAAAGGAAATTTTAACAGACTTTGAAATTGCACTCTTGTTTTTATGTGAATTGCTTCAAAATTCTTGTTAATTTGAAGACACTACTGATGTAAAATTGTAAAGGTATATTTGATATCTTAAATACTGTTGCCATTACAATTTATTGTGCAAGTGAAAGCAGTTTTTAAAGTGAAATAAAAAAGCTATAGACGTCTATGTTTATTGTAATGAAAATGTACTGCACAAACTTGTATAGTAAAAATATCAACTGAAATTTAAAATGACTAGAAAATCAAAGTCAGTTCTGTTCCAAAATTTTGATTGAGTGGGAAAGTGCTCAGTTGCAGTAACATACATGCCCAATAGAGCACATCCAAGCTCCATTGGTCTGAGGATAGTCAAGCTCCAAGAGTCCTCACTGCAGCCTGTAGCGCAATGATTTACTGGATTAGTACTGGATGTTGTAAAGCACGCACCGGAGTGGATTATGGCGACGTCATGATTGTTTGAACATGCATGCACTAACTCAACGGCACAGATGAACTGTTATTGTATGTGTTTTTAGTGCTCACATTGTCTTTGTTTGTTAAAATTGTCATTGTTCATGTCTGGATTCATGAAAAATATAGTAGGGCTGCACAATTAATAACATTTAACCACGCTCATGATTTCTGCCTCTAATGGTTAATTAAGCATAATCGTCTGCGATATTAGTAAGTTAGCAAACAGAAATTAACAGCCAGCTAAAGTTGCAAATTGTTGCTCATTTTTATAATAGGCTTTGTCTAAAGATGATAGGTCAAATCACAAGCTTTTGAGATTATTTTCACCTCACCTGATCGATTGAGCTCTCTTTAGATGTTCGCCATTGACCAATCACTTTTCCGTTTCGAGCAAGCACTGACACACGGAACCGCAGATGTTTACGAGTATGTTTCATGATTGATAGATTGATACAAGGCTGGCATCAGAAAGCTGGGATATGCTAATTCCATCTTGTGCTCTCATTATGCACCAGCAGCTGTGCTCGAAGTTTGGTTCGGTTTTTGCTCCTCGCTAACGTGTGTTGAACACACTAAAAAGTGCTTAAAAACAATCCAGATTTACCTCATTGCACATTTGCGTAATTTCAGGTATGTTTGGCCATTACAAGTGTCTAAAAAAATCTAAAGTAATCCCTTGGCACCAGGGTTTTGTGGGTCGAGGAGGAGATGAGCACATTTCCCTATGTTTGGACTGAGCACCAGAGCCTGCCAAAACATTTGTCAGCAGAAACGACTTTCCTTCAGTTTATATTTATTAATTTTTTTACATAAAAGTAAAGGCTTGAGACCGTTCAGCTAAATTATTACAGAAATATATTACTACTGTTTATTGCAATACTAATAATAATAATAAAAAAGTAAATATTTTTTTAAAAAGAACTTAAGTGTGAAACCCCTTCAATTGGAAGCAAGCATGGGCAAAACATGACTTCATTTTGTTCAAAAAGAATAATTTACTTGTTTGTAGTTTTAACACATGAGAGCTGATGTTTAATGTAATATCATTTTTTATGTAAGTAAAAAAAATTAAAAGCTGTGGCAACAGTATATTTATTAAATTTTTTTGTCCAAATCATGCAGCCCAGCAATAAAAATAAATTAATTAATAAAAAAATAAAACTTGGCAGACTAATTGTGATCAATAATCGTGATTAGAATTTAAGCAAAGTAATCGTGACTATAATTTTAACCATTATTGTGCAGCCATATATATCTCCTTCCTTAGGCCTATAGCAAGAAACTTTTCAGGAGCAGCGACATAACTCTCCTCCCCATATCGTCCAATTCATTCCGAACTGGTCCCGTTCATTTGTGCTCGGTTTGTGTCATTAAAAGAAACACTGTACCTATTTCCCTTAATTCCTTAGAAATAAGAATTTGAATTCAGAAGCATTGACGTCACTCTCCACCCCATGGCACTCCAAATCACATTTCTGGTCAAAAATTTTCTAATTGTGTACATTGATTCTACAGGCCAACAGGAAACCCCACACCAAGAATGGCCCACATTCGCCCTTAGTGGGTGCTACAAGCCATTCCCAAATGTCCTATTTTCAAAGTGATATAATTTCCACCCCATTTATTCAGTTCTTCTGAAACTTAATGTACATACCTCATTTCTCATTGGGAACAAAAAAAGCCTTTTTTTTTCCCCTGGTGAAAGAAGGATTCATAAGTTCCGGCATGATAGATTTTCCTGTACACCACATTTTTTGTTTAGGATTCAGACAGAAGACATGTTTTTTGGATTCCTCCATTGGGAGGGCTTAACCCCAAACCTCTACTGATTTTAAATGATTTGCCATTTTGAGGAGGAATGCATTGCTGCTTGCAGCTATAATTTTATTTGATTTGTGTTGTATCTTGCTATATTTAGCTATTGCTTAAGATAAATTGAAGATTACTGTAAAATCAAGTCTTTATTTTAAGCTTAAAGTAACCATGTAAAGTGATTTTAATAAGGACAATTTAGACATTTTACCAAACAGTTTCTTCAAATTAGCTTCAGAAAAGGTGACTTTAGCTGAAAGCTGAGTAGTTTGCATCCCCTTGTTTAAATAACAGACAAAATCTGATATTTCCTGACAGAGAGATGTTTTTGAGTTTGATGTGGTGAAAATTAAATCTTTGCACAAAAATGAATGCTTCAACGATACCAAACATGGCACAAATTAGAAGCGAGAACAAAGATGAAGTTGGGTGAGAGTGATTGACATGGAGTTTAGCCTGCACGATTTCATGACTCGACCATCCTTTTTAATATTAAGCATATATAACCAATGTTCTTAGGCAAATAAGACATCATATTATGCTGTTCAGTTTGTTTTTTAATATATTAACACAATAAATTGAACAAAGAATAAAATATTTCTTTCAAAATGAACAAAAACCTACATCTGACAGTGTTGACAAATAACTGATGGTGTTGACAAAAAACAACTAAGGTTACAATAGATGAATTACTAACAAATATTTATTTCAATTAACGGTACGTCAGAAAGGAGGAAGAAGTCCAAAAGTGCACAGCTGTAACCAGTGAAAATTTTATCCATACATATTTTAGGATCGAGTCCATGTGTTTCCAAATTGCTGCTGCATCTTGTTTCTTTTACTCTGTGCAAAAAGCTGTCTTGTTACCCTTGCTGTAATACATTCTGGTATGAAGATTCAACTGCGGCAAGTTTTGACCAAAGTGGCAAGCTTAAATTTCAGAGGCATACCTACACTTCCAGGATTCAGAAAAGTCAAAGTGTATGATGACTGTGTTCTCACAGCAGGTCTCAATCAACTTCCTGTGTGCTTTTGATTGGTTGTGAACAAAGCACACATGTGTTGTGGTCTCACTTCTCAGTTTCTCCTCATACAGATGGAGTAGCTGTGAAAGACTCCCACTGTGCAAGTTAAGTTTCATTTTGAAGTGAATCCCATTAGCTGTTTCTTCTTGGACTCTCTCCCACTGATTCCATTCAGCATGGATTCAACCTTGCTCTGGGGTCAGAACTGTGTGTTATTTAAGCAACGTAAATATGTGCGAAGAAGACATGACTCACTTGATGGAGAGCAAAAATTTATTGAAAGCTGTCAACTAGTTTAGTAAATATCACAACACCTGATGATCTAAGAGCCTGAAGCATTAATCATGCATTTTCATGATAGTGACATAGACATGTATTCCTATCAGATGTGATTGTGCTGTAACATAGAAGGGCCGCAGAGCACAGAAGGAAGAGTAACTGAGCTTCACAGCTGGGTTCCTCTTGATGAAATCACTGTGTAGGTTAATCATGGAGTTATTCAAGATCATTCGCTGATGCTTAATCTTGTTTCTTGTGATAGTGTCAGTTTTTTCTGTTGATATGTGAGAAGAATTCATGAAGAACTCCTGAACAGCCTGGCTGATACCGTGGAGAAACGTTGGCCTTTAAAGTTGGTCTGTTTGTTTTCTCTCACTAACTTGTAAGTCAAACCAAACTGGCAAATCCTATGAAGGCAGTACTTCTTCAGGATCTTGCCTGATAATGTCAGTGGTCTACAATTTGACTTGTCAGTTGACTGTCTCAGTGATATAGGAGTTTGTTTATTCATCAGAAGTTCTCAGCAGAGAACATTGCAGATGAGCAGTACTCTTTTATATTACGATTCCTAAGTTCACTTCCTGATACCATCTTTTCTGTGGAGAGTCTACAAGCATTTTTTTTTTTGCCATTTGATTCGATTTTCAGAGGCTTCTTTCCTTGTTCTTTTTTAACTTCCTGATTTTCTCTTTCAAAGCTTTTTCTTACCTTGAATGCCCTTTCCTAGTTTTTCTCCTCTCCCTCTCAGATGCAATCTCACGTCTGCTCATAGATGGCTGTTTGATATTCTAGTCGTGGACTTTCGGAGGGGGGTGTTCTTCTCGCTGCTGCACTGCCCTCCACTGTCTGTACCTTTTCTGAGCATCCTTCCAATATCTTCTCTGATACCTCTGCTCTATAGCATCCAATTCAGAGATTTGTCTCACTTTCTTGTCTTGAACCCTCTTCTTCCTCCTCTAGAATCTCTCTTCTCTTTCTTTGATACTCCCTATTTCTCATTCTTTGCTCCTCTACTGGTAGTTTGTTTCTAGCCATGCTTGCCTATTGTACAGACCAAATCAATAAATATCAAAAATCTTCTTAAAAAGGTCACTTTGTAACTATACAGCCCATTGTGTGTGTGTGTGTGTGTGTGTGTGTGTGTGTGTGTGTGTGTGTGTGTGTGTGTGTACCTATTAACCAAATTGCGGGGACATATTTGTACCCAGAAGTGAGCTAAACCTGAGAAAAACTCCTTTTGGGGATGTCCTCATCTGTAAATAGTGTTGCGTTTTTTTTTTTTTTATATAAATGCAGAACGTTATCTGTTAGGTTACAGTATTTATAACTAGCTGTACACAAAACAGTAGACGTCTATGCAATGTACCCATTTAGATAGCCAAGTAAATGTTTGTGTGTGTGTGTGTGTGTGTGTGTGTGTGTGTGTGTGTGTGTGTGTGTGAATGCAAGCCTAGAGTAGATGTAAAGCTGTTATGTATAAGAGTGTGTAAATCAGTCCAAACATAAATGTAATTAAAATCATAAAACATAATTAAAATAATACCCTATATTCAAAAATAATATGATTAATTTAATATTATATCATTACATAAGAGTTTTTGTGAGAACTTGTAAGCTGATGGAGTTGACAAGTCAACTCTGTCAGACATACAACCTGATGCCGGTGACCTCTGACATCAAGTAATTTTTATTTGTATAGCGCCTTTCACAACACACATAATTTCAAAGCAGCTTTACAGAAGATCAGGCATTAACAGAAGGTAAAACTGTAAAGACTATAATGTCTACGAGTCATCATTGTGTAATTAGTTCAAATACGATTGTGAATTGTTTTAAAATAAGTAATTAAATAATAATTGTATTTATAACCCCAGTGAGCAAGCCGAAGGCGACTGTGGCAAGGAACACAAAACTCCATAAGATGTTGATTAATGGGAGAAAAAAATAACCAGAAACCAGACTCACAGGTTCCCCTCTGGCTAACATCATGAATATAATGCCAATATTACGTATGTATAGTGCAAGTCATGGTTAAAATTATTCAACTAAGTAAGTGTTAAGGGACAGTGTTTAAAAATAGATTTTGTATGAACTGTAAGATTTTATGACTAATGACTTTGAAGTCCATCCTGTATTAACTGCAGAAGTTCACATAGATGCAATTGCCCTTGTTAATTGGCTGATGAAGGCTTTTGTTGGCAATTGATAGTCTATGTATTCCATTTCAAGTGTGTAGTCCATCAATAGACCGAGGTGATGCAGGCAGAGATCAGTGAGGTGCAGCACAGTTCAAACTGGCTGGTAATTTCGGTGAGGTTCGCCGTAGTCAATCTTAAATCCAAGGTTCACACAATGACATATGAAGATTCCATGTCTTATGGTTGGTGTTGGCATCAGTTTATCCTCTGAAGTCCATCATAATAGACTGAAGTGATATTTCTCTGGATACGGCTGCATTTAGTCATAGTCACACAGCGACACGTAGCTGGGGCAACTTGACGGAGTTGACAAAATGTCAACTTAACCACGTGTTGTACAGTGGAGCTATTTAGTTTTTTCCACAGTTGAAGCTGCCTTAATAACCATAACACAAATACCAAGATTTATCCCACACTGTTATTGACAGAAATTATGACAGTGTGAAGATGGTGTTGAGCTGTGACTGCAGAGACTTAAACATTGTTTGTTTAAAATATAAAAAATATAAAACTTACCAGAACATGTGTCCTACTGTTTCATCCACCATGAACAGGAAGTAGGAAAGGGGTCCTCAAAATTATAGCTGACCATGGCATTTCCTGATTAAATCAGAATTTAAAAAAATCTGACAGAGTTGACGCAAAGTGAAGACACCAATTTGATATGCAGTTTTGTTATGGAAAATATAATCTAAGATTTATGTTATGCACTTTTTATATATCATATGTCTCTGCCATTCATTTAAATTCACATTTATGAATTTGTTGCATTTTTAAACACTTTGTTTGGCAGTTTGAGTTTGTAACGTCTTGCTTTTCCCAAGTATAGAATGTGCATTTAAAATAATTCTAATTAAATTATTTTAAAATATAAGCAATTAATGCTCCGAGTATACAGATTTCCTTTAGATTTAACATTTTAAGTATTTATATTTTTATGAATTTCTTAATTTTTAACATAGAGGACTTTTGTATTTAGGACATATTTTGTCCCTTATCTCAAGAATCAATGCTATAATATCATGATTATATGTGAATATTCCCAACACTATGACAATCTTTGTGTGGGATATGTGATAGGTATCATATTTCTGTTTCACCTGCCTGCTACAACTGCAGCCGCTTCGCTCTTGTGGGAGTATTTTTGACATACGTGGTTTGATATCACAGCAAGTCGGACAAATTTCTAACAGGCACGCACCTCTCTGTGATCACAGGTGATCGGTTCTGAAAAGAACTTGCCCATCTCAAACGAGCCTAATGAAATGCAGGCTGTTTTCTCTACAATCATTTCAATGGATCATAAGCAGAGAATGTGAAACATAAGTAGCCTACTGTTGCTCACATGTTTTAAAAATGCACTCTTTTAACAATTTAAAATATGACTTTACTGTAATGTTCTAATTGCAAAATAGACTGCAGAAGATGAAAATTGAAGACAAATGTGAACACTGTTGAAATTTCTGATATAAAACAAAGCATTTGTATTTTGGACACATGCAAACGGCCCACCTGTTGGCCAGTGACAGATAACCGGTTTAAAATGGGCATGTAAGATGGCTTCTGCAGCACCCCATTTTCACGCACAGTCACCAAATTGATATGTATATAGTTCTCATCAAGCCGGAGAACTTTCATAATTATAGTCATTAGGTCTGCCCAACAGGATGTGGGCCATTTTGGATTTTTTAATATTGCAGTATCTAAACTTTTAAATACTCCTTCTAGTGGATTCATAAGACTGTCACCACATTTAGACAACATTATTTCAAGACATTGAAGATGCTAAATTGTGAACAGATTTTTGATATATTGAATGGTGTTGTCATGGCGAGGCATTCAATTTTGGTCAAATGGGAAACAGAAAGTGTCTCATATCTTGCAATGTGTGATTTACATAAAAAATTAGATGTATGTTTAATCTTGGGGGCTAAACACATGGATGTGACTATTTTGGGACATGGCCATAAATACTTTAAAACAGTACTCTTGCATTAACCCAAATTGCTTAAAAATTGTTTAGAATAATGTTAAATGCCAAATGCATTGGTCTATTTCTACCTTGTGGCTTTCAGAAAACAATGCAAGGTGGACATGTATTTGGCATTTAACATGAGCAAATCTTCTGCGTGCATTGTGATATAACACAAAGCATGATATTAGAAATGTACACTCAATATTATAAGAAAACAATTATAATATAACAGTCCATCACAGTCTGTGAAAAAGGTCTATTGAGCTGCATGTTTTGTAATGGGGATAATCACAAGGATGAGGCTATTGTGGGTCACAGTTATAGCACCAACAACTGGCAGCAGAAAGTGTGGCAATTAAAACAGACTTTGAAATAGTCCTCCTACATTTACCCAAATCGCTTCAAAATTGTTTAGAATAATGTCAAGACTGCTGATGGAAAAATGTGAAGGGATTCTTGATATCTTTCATAATGTTGTCATGGCAACAGATTATATTATATTGTGTTGTAGTCAAACTGGTTCGCGCACGCTCTGATGACGCGGCCTGCAATGCCGTCTGGACCCGTGGCTTTACGGATGTTCAACCGTCGGAAGGATCGGGTTACATCCGCAATAGAGACGGAGAGTGAACCAACCTTCGTTGCGTCGGCCGCGAGTGCTCTCTCCACGAGGGCGTTGTTGTCCTCGAAACAAGCATAAAATTTATTAAGCTCATAACGCAGCAATCCCTCATCTCTCGTTGGAAAGGGATCCGCACTCTCAGCTGCAGAGCTTGTTGTCCAGAGACTGAACATTTGCCAGTAGTATACTGGGTAGCGGGGGTCGATTTGCGCGACGTCTTATTCTGATGACAACGCCGGCTCTTTTTCCCCTTTTCCTTTTGCGTTTCCGTGGCTGGGCAGCTCAGACAAAGGTCTCCGCTGGCGTGTTTGTAAACAGCAGGTCGGTATTGAGGAATTTGAAGTCCGGTTTCCGGTGTGTAATTGCAGAACCAATGTCCAAAAGCTTTGTCTGTCTTATACAATAAGGCAGACAACATCCAAGACAAAAAAATATAAACTGTAAACAAAACAAACAATAAACTGCAGTGCTGTGTTGCAGCTTGCAACGCAGCAGCCATACTCGGTGCCATCTTGAGATACAAGTGTTGAACTGAGGTAGGCTAATGCGCCAAAGCTAGAGGCAATACATTATGTGTGCTTGAAACACCACTTCCGTCAGATGTTAAATAAATTTTACATGTTGTAAAAACATTAAGTGTTCCATTTTGGACTATTCCATACTTTGAAAATTCATACACTACATGTCTGAGTGCATAGTATATTTGTGGATAGTGTACAGTGTGTCATTTTGGACAGAGAGAGAGAGAGAGAGAGAGAGAGAGAGAGAGAGAGAGAGAGAGGAGATCAGAAACATGTGATATGTGTCAGTGTTCCTGCAGCTTGGCAGCAAGACGTTACACGATTGCATATCGAGTTATGTGCCTGTCAGCAACACTTGGCCAGGGCTCTCTTACACTGATCAGATCCAATATTATTGCATCATGGAATGGTACAAGGATTAAAGGAGATCGCATGGGAGAAGGAATTGAACACTAATTGAATATTCATTGATTTACCTTCCTCAAACATCTGTTTTTTCCCACAATATTCTCTAGATCTGATCTCCAAATGAGCACATCAAAGGGTGTCCCTTTGCATAGATTGGGCTTCTCAACCAGCACAAACTTACTGGAGGATACATGGATCCTGCAGCACAATATACAACTTTCAGTGTTTGTAGTCAGTATGAGTTTGAACGAATGAAACACTAACCTTTGGTTTGACACCCTTGCTATATTTCTCAATATATTAAATCATTTTCAGTATGTTCATAATTATATATAATAATACATTGTGTTAATATATTACAATATACTGAGTAATACATAAGGAGTTGCTGCTATTCATATATCGGGAAATATATGACAATATATAATAGTAATTTTATATTCAATAATACACTTCATAAAATATAGATGTGCATGTCATGAAAAATGGTAGTGTGTGCTTAAATGTATTTTAACATACACATTGTACATATAGTCACATTTATATGGGAATATGTATGAGGAAATATATACTGTAATATATATCCATATATGTGAATATTTATGTAATTATATTTTTGAAAATATATACATATCGAGTATAAACACATTTGAACATATATGCACTGTATTTTAACATATATATTGGAATATGTATGTGCACAATTCTGAGCAAAATATATACTGATATATATATCCATATATGTAATATGTTAAATATATATTCACACATTTGAGATAAATATATTCAGTAACATATATCCATATGTATTATATATATATATATATATATATATATATATATATATATATATATATATATATATACAGAATTATCACAGCAACAGATATTTTGACCAGGGGTGCATGCAAATGTTTGTGCACTCCTGGTCAAAATTTCTGATGCTGTGAATAGTTAATTGAGCAGAAGATGAACTGATCTTCAAAAGGCATAAAATTAAAGATGAAACATTTTTTTCAAAATTTTAAGCAATATTAGTGCATTATTTTTATTTAGAGTTTTTGAGTGAAAAACGGGATAGGAACACCATGCAAAAGTTTGGGCACCCCAAGAGATTTGAGCTGTCGGGTAAGTTTTACCAAGATCTCAGACCTTAATTAGGGCTATGGCTTGTTCACAATCATCATTTGAAAAGGCCAGGTGATGCAAATTTCAAAGCTTTATACATAATCCTCAAATCTTGTCCCAACAATCAGCAGCCATGGGCTCCTCTAAGCAGCTGCCTAGCACTCTGAAAATGAAAATAATTGATGCCCTCAAAGCAGGAGAAGGCTATAAGAAGATTCCAAAGTGTTTTCAGGTAGCTGTTTCCTCAGTTTGTAATGCAATTAAGAAATGGCAGTTAACAGGATTGGTGGAGTTCAAGTTGAGTTCTGGAAGACCAAGAAAACATTCAGAGAGAACTCCTCATAGGATTGCTAGAAAGGCAAATCAAAACCCCTGGTTGACTGCAAAAAACCTTAAAGGAGACCCATTATGCCTCTTTTTACAAGATGTAATATAAGTCTCAGGTGTCCCCAGAATGGGGTGTTCGCTGTCCTTTTCTGCATACCGGGGGCCGTTTTGTGGTCCATTCTGCATAATGCAGCGGCTCATTTTAGCCTATCGTAGCCCATCTGGCCCGTTTCAACATGAGTCATGAGAAGAATACATTTCCTATATCCTCACCACAAATTTCAGCGTCAGAAATTTGCAAATGAACATCTAAACAAGCCTGATGTATTATATAAACATGTCCTGTGGTCTGATGAAGTTAATATATAACGTTTTGGCCGCAATGAGCAAAGGTATGTTTGGAGAAAAAAGGGTGCAGAATTCATGAAAAGAACACCTCTCCAACTGTTAAGCAATGGGGTGGTTCAATCATGTTTTGGGCTTGTGTTGGTGCCAGTGCCACAGGGGAACATTTCTCTGGTAGATGAAAGAATGTGTTAAATTAAATATCAGCAAATTCTGGGAGCAAACATCACACCATCTGTAAAAAAGCTGAAGATGAAAAGAGGATTGCTTCTACAACAGGATAATGATTTTAAACACACCTCAAAATTCACAATGGACCACCTCAAGAGCCGCAAACTGAAGGTTTTTCCATGGCTCCCACAGTCCCCTGACCTAAACATCATCGAAAATCTGTGGATAGACCTGAAAAGAGCAGTGCATGCAAGACGGCCCAAGAATCTCATAGAACATACAAATTAAATACCTGCTTTTAACATTTAAATGTAACTAAAACTTGCCTATTAGGAGTCATATTTAAAATTTCAATTCTCTGAATCCTGGCTGGCAATTCTGGAAACAGTCCCACTAGTTAAATATGTACATGTTTATATAAAATAGCATGTCAACTAATGTAAGTAAAACTAAATGGCTTACTCATCTGATATTGTATCCTTGGCTGGATCAAGTCTCTCTTCAACATGCAAATGTTCATCGGCGTCCCGCTCTTCTTCTGAGAAAAACGTGGCTCATGCCATCTTCCAAATGTGCAGAAAAGTGAATGATCTTGATGCTTTTTAAGGCACAGTCGGAGGCGTTTATCATTTGCATTGATCGTCTCAGCCCGTGGGTGGGATCACATTAGGGATAACTAGCTGAGCCAGGAGAAATTGTACATCGCTTTGTTTCATACAGATTATATTGAAGGAGAATATATTTGTTTTAAATTTAAACAGTTGTATTTAAAAGCAGACATTTTAAGCTTTCTTTAGATACATGTTTCATGTTTGTGTGATAAGTATTCGCGGAGTTTCAGTAAATGTTTCTGATGTGTTTCAGAAATATGCTCGCGGACACAGAGACGGCTGAAAGTGCACCCTTTTTATTTTCTTTATTTTACAAAAGCACTAGGATTTGTTGTTATTGTGAGTGTTCACAAATAAAATAGACCCTTTATAGTCTCTAATGATGTCTTACACTTACATCTGTATGCCCCAAAATGTTAGAGTATTTTAAGTTGTTTCAGGTCCCAGATAGCAATCGGCGGGCCGCTGGCGGTGCTCTGGAGGCAGTAGAAGCGGCAGAATGGCATTATCGCAAACACGTTTGACGGCGCACCGCAGGCGGCAGCCGCTTTTAAGCGGCAGCCGCCTTCGTTCCGCGGCCGGCCCGCTGGCCGTCCGCCGTTCCGCCGCCGTTATATCGAAGGTGGACCTTCCGTGGGGCGTCGGAGGCAAACGCTATTTTCGAGTGATCTGCCGCCGCTTATTGTATATATATATATATATATATATATATATATATATATATATATATATATATATATAATTATAATTATAATTTTTTTTACATATTTATAGCATGCAGTTTATCAAGAATAATGATTGATCAAACCAGACAAATTTCCATTTGGCGTTTTAAATCCACATTTGAAAGTACAGTAACTGTCATTTAAACAAGATGTCAGATCACTGAAATATAAATAACAGAAAAATACAAACATTATATATACACACACACACACACACACACACTAAAGAACATGCAGGTTTCCAATTCAATTTTGGTAAAAAAAAAAACACTATTGTGACACTTACAATAATTGTTAATAATATAAAGAGGTCAGCTCTGGGATGAAAAGAATTACCAGTAAACATAAGCAATGAGGATATTTGTTACCAAATAAAGTGCAGGATACCAAATATATTGAGGTATAACATCATATTTACAAGTTATTTCTAACAATAGGATAAGTGGTAATAATTTAGAGTAAAGCTCTGGAGTAGAATATACCATTATAACTGCAATGCTGACCTGTGGCACAAGGATTTACAAGCTATATTTAACAATACAATAACAGTTAAGCACTGTGACGGAATGAAAGTAGAATTTTTGGTACTAGTTAATGTGCAATATCAAGTATCAGAGGTATGAAATAGGATTTACAAACTATAATAGAATCATTAAGCACTGACGGAATGAATTAAGCCAATACTAAAGTCACGGTAAGTAGAATATTTGATACCAGATAATGTGCAGATATCAAGTATTAGATGTATAATCTAGGATTTACAAGCTATATTTAAAAATAGAATAGTTAAGCACTGTAACAATTAAGTAAGTAGCAAATTGTATATTAAATAATTGAGATCTTCGGTATCAAAGAATGTGCAGGATAACAGGTATAATATAAATTTTGACATTCAACTTACACATGACAACAAGTGGGAACAAATACAATTAACAGCAGAAAATCTGGCTGTAGAGAACACAGCCAATCAGAATGTTTGGAGTGGTTGGGGTCTGTGTGGCGTAGTGGGCTAAGAATCACCGGTTATCCCCGACCTCCAGAATGAGGCAGTGCAAATTGGCATATCTTCAAGGACATGTTTCACTGTCCTTGTATAAACTACACTTCCCTTCATTCCCGGCCCTCATCACTGCCGCCTCTGTGGTATTGTCTGCACCTGTTTGTTATTTTGTCATTATTGTGTCTGTTTATTTAAACCCCGCTGTTTTCCCTTTCCTTTGTCGATCGTTATCGTTTCATGTTCGCTGAGTATGTTTTCTGATGTTCACTCTTGTTCCTTTGTGTGTTCGTTCGAGGATAACCTTGCCCTTCGTGGATGTTTTCCCAACCTGTGTAGCCCCTGAATGTTCTTCCGTGTTTTAGTTTCTTTTTTCTGAAAATAAAAACAAAACATGTTACAAATTACATTTCTCTGAAGCTTCTCATAAACTTTAAATGTGCCAGGCTGTGGATTCAGACTATAGAATATGCAGTGTACAATCTTAATTTTACTTTTTAGATTACCCTATGGCGTTATAAACGAAATTGGCACACTTACAAATCGTTGCTGGAGCTCTTTATCCTGCCTCAAACTGTTGTCAAGTAACGCCAAATCTTCCTGGCTGTCTGGGGGGAGTAACAGATCCCCTGGCAGGGAAAACTCTCCAACAGACACATTGGCACTGAAATGTTGCAGCATAGCGTCCATTTTGTTGTCCATGCTACGCACAACATCGCCTAACTCTCCAAGATGTCGCAGCATTGGGGTCTGATCTGCACCTACAGGGGTTCCCAGAATAAAAGAATAAAGTAGTCAGTCCTGGTCCTTGAACTACTAAACTATGACATTTATATCTAGTCTACTACATGTACAGGTGGCCCCAGTGGGAATTAAACCAACAACCACAGGTGTTGTTTACAAGTTGTACCTGATTGCCCAGTGCGAGCAAACGCCTTCAACATTGTCCCAACTTGCTTCACCTGCTCTATAAGTGAGCCGCTGTCACCTGGGAAGTAACAATATATTGATTAGCAATGCACTAAATATAATAGTAATATAATATAACCACAATTATCATACCAGTAACTTTCCTTGTAATTTCTATCCACAGTATGTTATGCGTGGCATAAAAGTTCATAATGAAGAACCCTTATGATAACATCAATTTCATTTTTTTTCTTTGAAGCAGAATATTTGTTTGTAAAAGGGGAGGAAAAAGAAAATAATGAAATATTGATATATACAGATTTTGGTTGATATATCATACTGTACAGTGAAATTTGCTATTGTTATATCTCTACTCACCTGAAGGACGGATAGATCAGGCAAATCTCCAGAGTGTGCTCCTTTGAATAACATAAAACTTTCATGAGTGGGAAGTTGCATATCCACAGGTATTTTAATTCAAACATGCAACATATTGTAATAAATCTACAATATTCAGCCTTTACCTTACAACCTCGGTTGTTTCTCTACACTTTTATTATATTAAATACTTATTTATATAGCTTGCTCACTGTATAATCATGATAGCCTAATACTTATAACACAAGATTGCATCTTAAACGAATGACTGAGTTGAAAACTTGAATAAGAACGCATTTTACCCGGAGGGGACCAGCTAGGGAAACTTACCTGCCTACAATAACTGTTTTCATTTGATTTGAGTTACATTAAACATGAATAACCTTATCCGAGTCCCCAGGAACATCGGGCTATTAAAGTAACAAGCCTATAACTGCGGTCTTATCAATTCTAGCTTCACCATACACTCAAACTGTGAGGTTTCTCTGCTTTCCTCATGGACCTGTAACACAATGCCCTGACAGTGACTTCACCTGTGCCCTGATCTTTATTAGAAACTGAGAGGAGAGCAAGTTAATATAATTAATATTACAATTATCACAAAAATTAACAAACAGTCTGCTTTAAAACTAAGAAAAAAACAAGCTTCTATACTAACGTTACATTAAAAATGAACACGTGGCGAACTAGCTTAGCCGCTATCTGCCAGCACACCACATTAGATTAAAATACTTACCCTTGTAGTTGTGCAGATAACTCGATATGTAGAGTTTAAAGCCCTTGTCCCTCTTGCTTGTCGGAGCAGGGGACCAGGCATCAACAATGCGATGAACATCGCTGATGCTAATTATTGGAAGATCCTGGAGAAATCGAGTAAAAACAGACATTTTGGGCGACGCGCAAGTAAACCGTAAAAAGATATGCCGACTTCTGGCGACAGCGGAAGTTCGTCACTACGCTTGTGCACGTAGGCTATTCAGTACTCCACAGTTCACAGTCTTTGTAATGTGTTTTAGCAATACATTTAACATTTATAATGTGTTTAGATTTTTTTTTTTATTGCCTTTACAGGGACTTTAACACTTTCTTAAACATTTGTACAGGTCATAATTGCAAATGAATCCCTTACTTGTAAAAAGTAAAATAACTAACAAAAAATCGAGGTTGGAAAAAATGTAAAGACATAAACAAAATTTCTACGCAACTGTGAAACCAGAGGATAATTTAGCTTTTTCATTGAGTTTATCCTTCACGTCAAAATGGGGATTTTCATGTTTATGATAGATATCACCATGGTTGCAAATTAATAAAAAAATATAAATTATACACAAGATTTTGGCCATGTTGCAGATGTCTTTCACTGTTCACTGATAGTCAGGCATTGGTGAAAACTTCATCAATTTATTCTGCTAAATTGTTCATACCATGAATTAAATATCTATTTTAAAACCTAATCAGAATCAGAAAGACATTTATTGCCAAGTAAGTTTTACAAAAGGAATTCTTTTTGGTTTATTGGTGCATGTCTCAAAAGTGCATTAATCAAAGAAATGTAAACAATTTTCACCTAAGTGCATAAAATAATTCAATATATTGTACATATATTACTGTATAATCGCTTCAGAGTTTCAAAGTAATTTAAATGTAATTTCCTAAACCTTACCTTATCATGGAATCAAGAGTCAAGACTATGTTATAAACCCCTAATGGCTTTGGAGCAAAAAATAATAATAGCCAACATGGCTGGTCGATTTTGAGAGTCTAAGCTGTCCTTGTATTTCAAAGCGGCTTGCCGCCAGCCGGCCGCGGTCCATTAGCCGGAGGCAACCGGCAGGGAAAATGAAGCAGTCGTCCCGCCGTCTGATTGCCGGCGGCATCTCGCAAGAAATGGGAGTGACGAATTCGGCGGCAAACGTTTCATCCCCGCCAGTGGATGAAACCTATAGCCGACAGCTTAGGGTCGGTGGCAAAAAGAAGTCGTGCGGACATTTTTTGCTATCTGGGGTGTAATGACGGAACAATCCAGCAGAACACGCTGGCATGTCCGTTGACCCCAGAGGGTTAAAGACACTGTTTTAACACAGTACTTTATGCTATGCAAACAAGTTCCACACTAGGGTGGGAAACACCGTGGCTACTTCAGACACCAGTGGCCAATCACACTCCAGGATCAGAAAGGTGCCAGATTTCAATCTCCTCCTCATCAGAAAGGGATAAATATGTCCTCTGAGTAGACACACCCTTGTCCTGCATTTCCAACTCGACAGGGATGGAGACATTAGCAGAAACATCTCGTCCTGAGATTCTGAACTGAGGAAAGAGGCTACAAGACAGTTGAAGTTAAGCTTTTGCAAGCAAAACCTTTTATATTGCTTTATTGCTATATTAATGCACGATAGCTGAAAAAGGGCCCCAGCATTGAGGGAACTAATCTGACACTTATGGCCCCTCCAGCAGCGCATCCCAGTCCACAAAGGACCTCTTCATCGGCAGACATTACCTGTCCGTCACGGCTCCTCAGTGATGCAGCCAGCCTGCAAAGGACCCTGTGAAGATTCAACTGACCCAGCTACCAGGTCCACTCTTCAAGGACCCTCTTGGCGCAACCAAAGTTCAGCATCCTCCAGCCCAGTGTGGCAATGACTACTGGATCGCAACTCTGTGCCCTTCCCACTGCACGTTACCCAGCATCACCAGTGGAAGATGTCCCTACTGCCGGAATGATCACCTGACTGTGTAGAATGTTTTGTGTTAATACTGAGATTAGATAGGTTTACAGGTTACACAGAGATGATTAAGGGTTTAGATTATGATGAATTCAGCTTCAAAACAGCACTGCTAACTGCTGAAGCAACAGGCCAGGCCTTAAAAGGTACTTCGCTAATCAAACTCCTCTCTAGCTTAGCACTAAATTGGGCTGCTCAGTTAACCCAAGCAATAGACAGAGTATCCCTTGCTAATGACAAATGAGAGATTGGGATATGATGATTCGAGAGCTAAAGAGTCAGCTGGCTGATCTGTGTCATGCAAATGACCATTTGATGGTGGAAGCTAATAGGTTGTCTGCAGAGAAAGAAAACTTGCATTGTATTACGGACAGCCAAGAAGCAGAAATTAAAATGTTAAAAGAAGAAAATCAAGAACCAAGAAACTGAGCTTGAAAAGCTCAAGAATGAGTGCTTAGGTTCAGTCACTGTACCTGGAAGCCATGATATAGCCACTCTGCAAACAGAGCTGGCACAGGCTCAAAATTATTTGTCAGCACAGGCAGACAAATTAAGAGTAGTGAGTATGAGTGAGAAAAAGCCCAAGGTTGAGTTAAAGTCAACCTTGTTTGAAATTTCTAGTTTGAAAATGGACTTAGAAATGGAACTCAAAATGTGTATTGACGCGAGCAGTCAGAGTTGTTTAAGCAACAACTGTGCGATTCAAAACAGTTCAGGTTAAAAATATTAGAAGTACAAAACAGTCATGACAGAATTGCTGCCAGAGCCTGAGAGTGGGCCAATAAAGCTGATATTGCAGAGCAGAGTCTAGAGGAAATAGGGAAGGAGAATGGAGCAGTTAGACATAAATAGGAACATGCCCCATGAACCTGAACTACCAATTGTACATGTCAGCACATTCAGCCTACCAGTGAAAGACCCCCTACTTGATAGCCCCTCACAGAGACTGCGCTATCAGACCCATGGTGATGCTGAAGCTGCTGGTGGCCCAACCCCTGCTGCTAGTCCCAGCCATCATTACAGAGTAGATTCTGACTCTCAAGTATGGGGAAAAACCAGTCGCTCCATCCCTGATTTCCCTAGGGCCTAGTATATCGCCGTCCAGAGACAGTAGGCTGCGTCATCTTAGGAATTAGCTCATGACATCGAAGTGTTTTTTTTTCCAGTTGCTTAAAAACATATTAATGGCTAAAGTCTGATTACACTGTATTCAGCACAAACTGGGCTACAATAATATGTAAGCAACATGCATGTACAGGTTTGTAATTTTGAGAAAATAATGTTTATGCATGGTTTTTGAAAAAAATTACATTTTAAGTCACTGAAATAAGGTCATACAGGTGAAACTCGAAAAATTAGAATATCGTGCAAAAGTTAATTAATTTCAGTAATTCAACTTAAAAGGTGAAACTAATATATTATATAGACTCATTACAAGCAAAGTAAGATATTTCAAGCCTTTATTTGATATAATTTTGATGATTATGGCTTACAGCTTATGAAAACCCCAAATTCAGAATCTCAGAAAATTAGAATATTACATCAAATCAATAAAAAAAAAGGATTTTAAATACAGAAATTTCGGCCCTCTGAAAAGTATAATCATGCATATGTACAGTACCAAACAGTACTTGGTTTGGGCCCCTTTTGCATTAATTACTGCCTCAATGCGGCGTGGCATGGATGCTATCAGCCTGTGGCACTGCTGAGGTGTTATGGAAGACCAAGATGCTTCAATAGCGGCCTTCAGCTCTTCTGCATTGTTTGGTCTCATGTCTCTCATCTTTCTCTTGGCAATGCCCCATAGATTCTCTATGGGGTTCAGGTCAGGCGAGTTTGCTGGCCAATCAAGCACAGTAATACCATGGTCATTGAACCAGGTTTTGGTACTTTTGGCAGTGTGGGCAGGTGCCAAGTCCTGCTGGAAAATGAAGTCAGCATCTCCATAAAGCTTGTCTGCTGAAGGAAGCATGAAGTGCTCTAAAATGTCCCGGTAGACGGCTGCGTTGACTCTGGACTTAATAAAGCACAGTGGACCAACACCAGCCGATGACATGGCTCACCAAACCAACACAGACTGTGGAAACTTCACACTGGACTTCAAGCATCTTGGATTGTGTGCCTCTCCATTCTTCCTCCAGACTGTGGGACCTTGGTTTCCAAATGAGATGCAAAATTTGCTCTCATCAGAAAAGAGGACTTTGGACCACTGAGCAACAGACCAGTTCTTTTTTTCTTTAGCCCAGGTAAGACGTTTGACATTTGAAGCCCATGTCCAGGACCCGTCTGTGTGTGGTGGCTCTTGATGCAGTAACTCCAGCCTCAGTCCACTCCTTTTGAAGCTCCCCACACATTTGAATGGCCTTTTCCTGACAATCCTCTCCATCCCTGCTGCTTGTGCACCTTTTTCTTCCACACTTTTCCCTTCCACTTAACTTTCTATTAATGTGCTTTGATACAGCACTTTGAGAACATCCAACTTCTTTTGCAATTACCTTTTGAGGCTTTCCCTCCTTGTGGAGGGTGTCAATGATGGTTTTCTGCACAACTGTCAGGTCAGCAGTCTTCCCCATGATTGTGAATTCAACTGAACCAGACCGAGAGACCATTTAAAGGCTCAGGAACCCTTTGCAGGTGTTTAGCTGATTAGAGTGTGACACTTTGAGCCTACAATACTGAACCTTTTCACAATATTCTAATTTTCTGACATTCTGAATTTGGGGTTTTCATAAGCTGTAAGCCATAATCATCAAAATTATATCAAATAAAGGCTTGAAATATCTTACTTTGCTTGTAATGAGTCTATATAATATATTAGTTTCACCTTTTAAGTTGAATTACTGAAATTAATGAACTTTTGCACGATATTCTAATTTTTCGAGTTTCACCTGTATTAGCCAATCATTTAGTTGATTTATTTTTCTTCTGAAAATGAATATGCTGATAGTGTTGGATACATATTCTGTATTTTGAAACTAACCTTTGTAGCTCTCTGAGTTATAATTCTGTAGTAGAAGGGCTACCCGGGCTTGTGAGTAAGAATCAAGATTTTCTTTGCTTAAGTTTTACCACTGGAGTGGTCTGATTCATTTTACAGGTGAATTTCCACCACATTTCTTGCCATCCCTGGGTGGCCTCAAACATCTCATCTCAAAGTGACTGACAGATGACAACTAGACCAAATTTGAAGAGATCCCTAAAAAATTGGATGAGTGGATTTCTCGGAAAACGAGACACTCGCATAGCTCCAGCAGTTGCTCATGCTGAGTGATGGAGCCAGTGACATTATTTTATATATTTGGCTGCTTTGGTAAAGCAGAAGAAAAGTAGTTGACTCTTAAGTGAACAGGGTTCACAGTTGCATAAAGCTTTACAGAGATAGTTCTGATCAGAGTGGAGTCCCAGGGGGATTCCTAGTGAACTGGATAGTTCACAGTTGCATATAGCTTTAAAGTCAGTGACTGTACTAAGATAATAGCTCACAACCTTCTTATTAGACGTACAAAGTCATAAGAAAC